>NW_022111368.1:7374116-7376313 GCF_000313985.2 Echinops telfairi
TGGCAACAAATGTATAAATGTGCTTAACACAATGGATGTACGTATGGATTGTGATAATTGTATGAGCCCCCCCAAAAAATGATTTTTTTTAAAAGCTGTGTTTGAATGGTATGACTTAAGGTGTCATATTATCTTCTTTGTTAAATATGTGTGTGTGTGTGTGTGGGGGGGTTATAACCTGAAGCCTTGGTGACTTAGTGAGCTACATTTTGGCCAGCTAACTGTAGGCTGAGCAGTTCAAATCCACCAGCTGGTCTAATGCAGAGAGATGAGGCTGTCTGCTCCCATAAAGATTTACAGGTTCAGAAACCCAAAGGGACAGTTCTGCATTGTCCAACAGGGTCATTATAAGTCTGAATTGACTCAATGATAGTGGACTTAGTGATATCTATTTTATTGTGCGCATGTGGAATCTTTACATCAACCAAGAGGCACTCATTTGAACAGAACAAGGAAATACTACATGGTTTCCAATCAGGAAAGGTGTGGCTTAGGGCTGTATCCTCTCACCAGATTTATTCAATTTGTTAACAAATAATCTGAGAAGCTGGATTCTTTGACGAACGTGGCATCAAGATGGGAGGAAGGCTCGTTAATCACGGGCAATGTGAAGAGGCTACAACTTTGCTGCTGGAAGAAAAGAGGACGTGAAGCACATACTGATGAAGATCAAGGCCTGCAGCCCTTGGTACACATTACAACTCAACATACGGAAAATAAAAGCCCTCACAGCTGGACCCACAGACAACACCATGATAGACATCACAAGAAAGTATTCAGGATGTCAATGCTTTCATTTTACCTGGATCCACAGTGAAAGCTCGAGATAGTTTATTATGCCAAGCTGACCGAGAAACACACGTGTGGGGTTAATTGAAGGGCAGAGGGCTAAAATGCCTCGGTGAGTCTCGCCTTTCTAGTTCTCGGGTCTCTTGCTTTGTGATGGTCGGACCAGGGTGCAGCTGCCTTAGCAGTTCCCTGCTTCAGCTTGCAAGATTGATTTCTTGCAAGACATCCCCATGGAGAAGCCACATGGACCTACCCCGATACAGCCCTGGGTGCTGGAGCAGGGCTGACAGGGCTGTCAGAGCTGACTAGGTGGCACCTAAGAGCAATAATACATATCAGAAGCTCCTGCATGGTCCAAACAGCTAACACGATTGTCTGATGAGAGATCCAACTCCAGGTACCTTTGAAAAGAGGAATACTAACAATCTAATTCTGAAAAAAACACAGTCACTAAAACTCTTATAGAGCATAGTTTCACTCTGATATATGTAGTTTGTCATGCGTTGGAATTGATAGTACTGGTTTTATACATATTGGATTGTATATAATAAATAACAACGCATGATAAATTGATTTATCAGAAAGCTTAAATACAAGATACTCAAAATGGCTATCATATAAAGGTGTTTAATGTCTTAATGACTTTAGAAATGAGGGTAAATATTTCAGTTGTATTTGTTCCTATTCTATAAAGAAGACAAAATCACTCTTTACATCATTATCCAGGGTGCACAGAGGTGGTCAAAATTAGCGCTTGATTGATGTCTCCTACCCCAAGCTATGTGCTGGTTATGCTCATGTATCATCCCTATTTGTGGGGGCATTGTGGGCTACACTTTGGGCTGCTAAATCAAGGGTCAGCAGTTCAAGTCCACCAGCCGCTTCTAGAGAGAAAGATGAGGCTCTCTGTTCCCATAAAGATGTGTCGCCTCAGAAATATGCCCGGACAGTGCTCCTCTGTCCCACGGGGCTGCTCCGCGTTGGCATCAACTTGATGGCAGTGAGCTTGTATTGGAACAGTCTTGTGAACTCCTCAAGCACACGGTCATGACAGTGTTTAGAACGGGGAGTGCTCCGCATCACACTCATCTCCCACAAACTACCTTTGAATCAGGTTCGAACTGAAGCGGACATCCTTCACGGAAAAGAAATGTGCCCACTGTTTTCCTTGGTATTTCAAGTCAGACTTGGAGTCCAACCCTCTCCCCAACTTGTATTATTACATAATTGTAATCTCAGCTCTCACTGATGGGTCAGTATTCAGGGGCCACATAAGTGTCCTCTTCGCCGCTGCCCGTCTTGTATCTACCCATGCCTGAGAAGTGGTAAATGCTCAGTAAATGTATAACAAATAAATAGATGGATGCGTGGATGGATGGATGAGGCCTCCAAAGGTCAAATCTCTCTC
>NW_022111368.1:7376413-7376858 GCF_000313985.2 Echinops telfairi
CACACACACACACACACACACACACACACACACACACACACTCATTTCCAGTCTGTGACTCCTATTTTGAAGAACTACAAAATAAAAATGATCTAAGGTAGGCAAAGCTTAAAAATTTATTAGTGGCTTGTGCAGGAGCTATTCTTTTAATGCTTCCGGGGGACAATACTAGTAACAAATTAATAAAAGCTTCGTTTTTATACAAATAGTTTTATTACAAATTTGAATTCTTCAGAAATACACATTTAAACAAATTACATAAAAGGCCTTAGTAGTCTTTCAAACGTTTTGGATACTTTAAGTGAACGATCCCTTCAGGCCCAGTGGTCCAATGCTGCCCTCTTGCAATCCATCCCTTTCCCTGCTAACGCCTGGGGTCGCAGCTCGTGAGGAACCAAGGGAAAGGCTCGCCTGGGCTTACATGTAAATACTGACATGCTGACTC
>NW_022111368.1:7376980-7395574 GCF_000313985.2 Echinops telfairi
ACCGAGCCTGGGCTTACATGTAAATACTGACATGCTGACTCGACCGAGCCTGGGCTTACATGTAAATACTGACATGCTGACTCGACCGAGCCGTCGGCCACACGGGCAGGCGGCTGCGGAAAGAGAAATACTAACAAAATGACGGCCTTTTGAGGTGGTGGGGTTTTTTGGTGGTTGCTGCTTTTCTGTCAAGTCATTCAGTTTGTAAGGAGTGTTTAAAACCCTGAAGAGATTTAATACAGACTAACAACAGTAAGCTCAAAGTACACGTTTCACTACAACAGTCACCATTCTCGTGAACCTGGGCTCGGGTTGGGCAGTACCCACTGTTGGGTTTGGAAGGGAACAATGAAAACAAATGGTTCCCGTTTGATACCCTAGTGCTCCACAGCACGGCCGAAAGGAAGAGCAAACCGCGGCAGCTTTCCTTCAACAGTGGAGGATATAAGCTAAACCTTGACTTGCCTAATTGTTGACACCTATATAAATTACTAAAATATATATATATATTTCATTTCTGACTACTTTGGGGCCATCTTTATTCCACAGGAGAGTTGTGATCTCTGCAAAAGCAGCTGTCTAGTACCACGCACAGCAAAAAGACATCGATCTCTCTTTGGGGCTAGCGAGATATGGCTACTGAGTCCGTCATTCCATTTGGAAGTTGCAAGACTGTCTTTACATCACTATTATTTGTACAGGAATAATATACAGACCGAGGGACCTGGGTTTTGAAACAGCTAGACAGTGATATAAACAAACATTTCTATCTGGGGCCCAAACAAATTTAATCTATTATAATACAAGTATGAAAAATGGGGGTCAACAGTCTCTAAGGCACTGCCCACCTCCTAGCACCCTATGGTAATGAATGGAGCTCTCGCTTCACACATCAGTGCATTGCACGACAGAGCATTCTTTTAAGTTTTATTTCAACAAAAGTGCCATTTGGTATGTCAATACTTAAAGCTTATCTTTGTCCTTGTTCTTTTCTCCTTCAGCAAGTAAAGGGCCAAAAAAGCAGGGTGTGTTAGTTACGCAGATTCCTAGAAGGCACTTTACTGTTTTCCTATTGGACAGTGAGGTACACAGGATATAGTTCTAGGGTCCATTGTTGTTAAAGAGAGAGAGAGAGAGAGAGGAATAGCACCATATTGTGACTTTAGCTGAGGGTCGGGCTTCGTTATGTTCTTCTCATGCAAACTTGGCAGCGGCTCACATGGGTACGCAGCTCTCCTGCCTTCAAGGTCGACGGGGTCGGCTTCCTGAGATTGAACAAGGAACACAACGGCAGTCAACATTTCTCCCTTCATCAGAACTGCCAAAGGGTGCCCAACCAGTCCCGTGCTGCTAAGTAGCACCACAGAGTTGATTTGGACTCACAGTGTCCCCCCTTCCCCAAGAATCCCGGAGGGTTCAGTTAAGTACTACTAATGCCATTCACTAAGCCTCAGGGTGACAGTAGTTGGCATTTAGTCACATCTCCTAGAGTGGAGGCATTGTGCGGGATGCTTTACAGTCCGAAATGCTATCCCACATGCAGCCCTGTGCATGGTTACCCTCTGCCTCACCATGCAGGGCACCTGAAGTTAAATGACTTGCTCAAGTCCATGGAGCTAGCTAGTTAGGGCAGACCTGACGTCACCCTGTACCCCGGTCCCCACCCACCACTCTACTCCTCTTCTGTTTGGTGCCGTTGGTTTCTTGGACTATCGTTTGGCATTTTGACTTTTCTACTCAAAGAGATTATAAGCTCTTCCAGGATAAGGAACAGCTGAGTGCTCCTCTGCTCGCCCCAAGATTGGTGGTTCAAAGCTGAAGAGTCGCTAGAGCTCCAGAAGCAAGACCTGGCAATCTGCTGTAACCAAGAGACTCTTATAGGCAGCTCTTCTCTGTCGGACCAAACATTCACTGCCGAGGTCCCGAGGAACTGACATCTGGACCAAGTCAACAGATCTCAAATATTTAGAATGATTTCTGTGGCAGTGGTCGGATCTGAGGAGCCGCTGGATGGTGCACACAATGAAGCAGCAGCTACTCATGGAAAGGTGGGTGGTTTGAAGCTACCCAGAGGCACTTCAGAAGAAAGGTCTGGATTCTATTCCCAATGGCCAGCTCCATCGATACCTGATGAGGTTCAGGGCGACTCAGACACATGGGGGGAGGGGGGTGTCACCAGGGCTAGAAATCAAGTCCACAGGAACCAGCACTTTCTGTTTTGGGTTGTGTCTGATTTGAGGTCAAAGAGCGAAGGGCATTCAGTGAACCCAAATTCTCCCCTGATCTTTGAAACCCTACATGCCTTTTGCTTGTGGGAAAGGTGACGTCTAAAGAAAAGTAGGTTCTTGTGACATTTTATGAAACGTAAAAGCATCCATCTAACCACAATGCCATGTGCTGACATGGAAGCTGCTTATTTTAGTGCAAATTCTAGTTTGAGGTGTGGTGCCTCACATTAATAAAAATCTTACCTAATTTCATTTAAGGAAGCACTTTGTTCACTGTACCACGCTCCTGGCTATTTTTACAAACCCTCCCATTGTTCTCTATTAAGCATACAAGAGGAAGTTCCAGCAGGCAAGCCATCAACAGAGCTCAGCTCCCTAGCGAATGGTTTGATTCTATCTGTAGAGTTGATGTCAAGTTTCCAGTAGCCTAAAAAGGCTTCTACATGCTGCCAATTAGACAGGGAGGCCCATGTGCCGATGCTTTCAAACACGTTGAACAGTGCATATACTGCTTCCCCTTTAAGGGTCTAAGCTAGGGGGTAAGAGGATTCTAGCAGAGTTCTACACAATTCTCTCTGAAAAAGGTAAAGACAGAAAAGGCTTATCTCCAGGGGTGAGAAGCACTTATTTTGGGAATGAACAGTAAATAATTGTTCTAACCCCATCAGCCTCCTGCCGCTATCTGCCCAGCTGGTACGACATACAGGACAGAGAATTCCTCATGGGCTGCTCTCCATCAGAGACTGGGCCCACTTCCAAATGAACTTCAACAGGGCTATCTGCCTCTCAGGATCGTTGTTTTAAAGGTGATAGTTTGGGTAATGGAAAAAAATAAAGGGGAAAGTTTTCCCTATCAATTTCAGATGCGTGTGTGCTAAAATAAATTTCAACTGGCGCTACACAACTCTAAAAATAAAACAGGCCATCAGCATTCATGTGCTCATTGTATACATGGACATTAAATTCAGCCTCATAGACACGAAAGAGATGAACTCTGTTTCCTTTCCTTTCTTTCATTATTAAATGCGCACCATTTAAAAAACTCTCCAGGGGATGAATTTTAATTGCTTCCGATCAAAATTTAGGGAGGCCACCTAAAAAAAAAAGAAAGATGACCAGCTCCTCCTCCAACCAATTCTTTAGCACATGGAAGAATTAAGTCTACCACCTCTTATTCCCCTTTAAATGTCGTCTTGGTTCCCTGCCTGTGTAGAAGAATCCAATAGTCATCACTTCAAGTGGAAGAAATATGCATAATTACTATCTTCTAATCATTCAGAAGCCTATGTGCTGGAAAGTGTGATCCTGAGTGACTGAAGATACAAGCCGCGGATGGGGACCATCCCAACTTACTTGAACATCTCGTTTCTCTCTATCGTGGCAAGCCAAAAGCTGTAAGCATTTGCGTAGTAGTTACAAGTTCCGCGGCCGTGGCACTCAATGAATGGTGCACTTCTAAATTCTTCCAGACAGGAGCCGGGTGAGGCGAGGGCTTGGCCAGAACCTTCGGCACCAGCGCTGGTGTGCTGGGGGAGAAATGTGAACAGTGAGTCAGAGCATCCCCTCCCCAGAGCCCAGGAGATTTATTGTTCCTCAGTGAGGAGCCAGAGGCCTCCTTTCTGGAAAGTGGGCCCTCTCCAGCTTCGTGTGGTTACCACGTAACCCGCTCTGCACACAAACACCCCCACAAACAGAGCCCAGATGGCCCCTGCAAGTCACTCCCTGTCCCGGGCTTGGAAACAGCCATTCTTTAGAGCACCTAGAAGCAAACCCACGACTCCTCCCCAAATAGCAGATGACCAACCTGCCTTATTAGGATCTAGAGAAATGCCGAAGTTGTTCATCCGGACCTAAAATCTGTTGTAACCTGGGAGATGAGAGAGTAGCTCAAATGTGCAAATAATGTTAGGACTAACTGATGTGTAGTCAGATTTTATAAACAAAATCAGATTTTTCGTTTGTTAGATGCTATACTGAATTCAAGTTTGAGGTAAGGGATAGCCATCCTTTTTCTTTCCTTTCTTCCTTGATTTCTTTAAAAAAAAAAGAGAGTGAGAGAAAACATAAGAGGCAGAGAAAACAAGTACTACTGTAACTAAATACTGAACTGCATTTTGGTTTAATTGATTTAAATGGGTCCAACCTGACCTCAAAATCCAAGAACTTAAAGCGAATGATGGATGAACTTGAACGAGACATTATGAAACATCTCCACAAGTAATTTTTCAGACATGAGGAAGGTGAACTCTAGAATTTGGGGACTGCAAGGGATCTTTGAGGACATGGTCAATTCCCTCAGCACCCACTTGAGAATGGAGGATCTTGGGACATTTGGGATCTGCCCATGATCTCTGTTAAAAGGCAAATTGGAGGCAAGCGCAGAGATGTACAAATTTTGAGAACAGAAAACTCCCCATAAATCTCTTCAAGACTAAAACGAGGTGATGGCTAAGATGGGACACTCAAGTTCTCACTTGGACCTCAGGTCAAAATGCTGGCTCAGATGTCCCCAGCATTTGGCCCACTTAGCATCCTTAGACCTGAAGGGAGTCCGGATCAAGACCCAAGGGAATGCTTCACACAACTTGTATCATCACCGGCTCTCGCTCACCGGAGCCACACTGCACAATATTCTGCAGCTAAGTGACTGGAGACTAAGTCTCTGGATCAGACTTAGACTTGCGGTTTCTCATCGTGAAGGGGAGTTGAGAATGTTACCCAGGGGTGGATGCCTCTCTGGTCACATTCTCATTTTGCCCAACTCAGCAAAACTTCCAGCTGGCCACAGACAGCCCCTAAGGATTGTTCTCTGCAAATCATTTTGCAGACTACCCTAAGCATTGCACATGAGGCTCTCTAAGTGGGGGCGGCTCAAGGGCAATATTCATAACTGCAGGAGAACTGGTCAGCAACGAGGTTTCCCTCATCAAGAGAACTGGACAAAGGACTGTTCACGGACACACACGATCCTCGGTGTCACTGGCAGAGAGAAGAGTGGGTAGAATGAGGGATAGTGTGGACGTCCTCATGCTCCTAATTCACTGGGGTAGGAATTAGCTCATCTTTCCCCAGTCAGCTTTCTCTCGCTTCTGAAGAACAAGACTTTGGGGCATGCCTAACGAAAACCAAAGGTGGACTGAGGAAAGGAACCTTTCCAGCCCAGATGGTGTCCCCCGGTGCCATATGCTAATCAAGTACAAGTTCGAATATGTGCTTCTGGAAATGGCCTTGTCCCATTCCTTCTGCTCTTATTTCCGTGGCGGCCCCACCACCGTGAGACTTTGTCTTAGAGTCGACTAAGGAGCCAAAGGCAAGAATAACAGTTGAGCAGAACTCCTGGAGAAGTGCCAGAAAATACACAGGGGACTTAGAAGAGCAAAGCTAAGGCCCTCGTACTCAGCCAGTTATAAATTGCTTTTACCCCATGCTCTCATTTTAAAATATCTCCAAAGTAAATTCATTGCCATCGAGTCATTGTCGACTCATCGTGAGTCTATCAGACAGTGCAGAGCTGCCCTGTGAGTTTCTGAGACTGTCGCAGTCTCCTGGAGTAGAAAGCCTCATCTCTCTCCAAAGGAGCAGCTGGTGGTTTCAAACAAGCAACCTTGAGGATTGCAGTCCAATGGGTAACCACTATGCCACTAGGGCTCCTTAAAATACCTAGATATGTAATACATATTTAAAATGTAAATTTGATATTAAATGTATATACATACACAGAAAACTCTAGTTTCTAGTTTACAAATGGTTATTTGCTCTGTCCTCAGTGGTCGCTCATAGAGAGCATCCCATCTTAGAGAAGGCTGTGTGACGTGATTTATCATTTGACTGATGCGCTATGTATTCGTATTATTCTTTACACATTCCCTAGCTTTTCTTTTAGCTATGGTGAAAAGAACACTTCATTTTTCACATAAACGTTGTCTCTGGGACAGGAGCAATTAGAGATGGGCATGCCTCTGTCATGCAAGACCATCCCTGAGGGCCACCCTGGGGCCATCTGAAACCGAGTGGCAGATTGCATGTGAGCCAAGACTTCTCACTGAGAAGCTGATGCTAATACTCTGAGAAGATCAATTGCTAGGTGGTAAGAAGGCTTGTTCTGTTTTCTACAACATCATTATTCTCATCAGCTCTTGATTCTGAGAAAGTATGGGCAATGATTGTCTAAGGTCTCTGTGTACTACTGGAATGAAGTTGGGTCCCTGATAAAACACGCTCCTTGGTCCCTTAGAAGGAGCCCTAGTGGTCCTGTGGGTTAGGCATTGGCCTGCTAACTGGGAAGTCAGTGGTTCAAACCCACAAGTGACTTGGCAGGAGAAAAATGAGGTTGTCTGTCGGCTCTTCTGTCTATCAGTCAGAATGGACTTTTGGGCGGTGGAATTTTTTTTTTCTGGCTATGTAACTACACACCTTGGCTCAGTGGATATTTCTGTCATTTTCACATAGGGTCTGTTTTCCCAATTCTTATGTTTCAGGGTGAAACATCTAATCAGCCTGGTAGTTAAAAAACTGTATGCTTTATGTCATTGTTGGTGTCTTGATTTCTCAACACTGTATCTCCCACCTTTCAGTCTTTCTTAACAGAGCTGTCCCAACACAGCATTTTGAATTATCAATACAACTTGCTACATTTCGTTTCTGCCAATTCTTGGGCATCTCGCTGCAGTCGAATCAATGAAGCAAATCACAGGATCAAACTTGAACACACATCCAAGCATTTTAACAATTGTTCTCCCAACAACTTCCTCTACATTTGGGATAATTTATTAGAGTCGTAGAAAAAAAGAAAAAGCCACAAGGCTACTTTCCCTGTCAGTCAAAGAATAGGAACAAATCAATGACCATGTGGGGATCACAATGAACAGCCTGGCTGTACCTGTGATGGGAACATGCTACCAGGTGGTAATGGTGGCACAGAAGGAAATTTTTAGAATTGTTTACTGGGAACTGACGCATTCCAGTGTGATCTCACAAACTCAAGGGGCTTTAATGCAACTGATCAATATTTTAAACCAAGACAGCAAAATAAAATAAGAAGCTCTAAGAGGCAGGTAAACAAGTACAGTGGTTTCCTGTGTTGATTGGCTTGGGGGCAGATGGGAATATCTGGTTAGTGTGACGTAAGGGAAGGTAGGTGATGGAGGAGCAGCCCCCCCCCACCCACTGTGATGGGCATAAACAGAGAAAACTCAGGTCCCCAGAGACTGGCCCAGTCAATCAAGGAAAACAAAGAAAGCTTTGTTGAAAGGCTGCTGCCTCGTCCACAGGAGAGAATACTCCCTTAGCCAACCACTGCCAGTTCTTTTCCTAAGTCAAGCTTTCTGCTTCCAAGCGTGAGTGCTTTACAAGGTTATGTGCCTCTCATGGGCAAGCTCCTCTCTGCCCCGAAAGAAGTTCTGACCAACAAAAAATGCTCAGCATGCCCATGTCCTGGGAAGAGATCTATGGAGCATCCATGTGGAGTCGTCTGTATTTCTATGCAGATGCTCAGTCCCCCTATTTTGGTATTAGAGCAGTAATTCCCAAGAGGAGGGCCCTGCTGACCCCCAGTAGAGCAGGCCATGCCTCTAGGCAACCTTGAGAGGGACCTGCCAACACAGTCCAGCGCAGTGAAAAGGATTGGCAACACGTTCAGAGAAAAGGATGCAGCTTTGGGGCATGTGTGGCGTGGGTCTTTCTCGGAGAGATGGAGTCTTCTGTAACACTTACCATGACAAAGGAGTAGCCAATCCAAAGGGAAGACCAGCCACTGGGACACTGTGGGATCTGGATGGTCTGACTGTGCACTGCCATCACCATGGCGGGGGCCTCACACACAGCACACCTGGAGGGAAAGGACAGCAGAGCACAGACACTCAGCACTGGGAACCAGAGGGTCAGGGTGAAGGTTGTTAAGGTATTCGTCTGTTGCCTGATGATTTGTATGCATTGTGTTCCGGTAGCTCTCTGACTCAACTGCTTACAGTAAGTCCCCCAGCTGGAAAGAGGATTTATGGACAACTTACCCATCCACCTTAAGTGTTATGCAAATTTGTCCCCAGTCTGAAAGGACTGATGGAACCAACTCACCATAAATTCTTTAACACAATCCCTTTCACTTTCCCCACAGGCAGCTTTTAAACCCTGGAGAAGCTTTGAAGCCTTTTCTTGCAAGCATTGAGAAGGAACATATGCTAATTAAGAAACAGTGGACCTCTTCTGACTTACCTCTTACCTGCTCATTCTACTTAAGCACCCAGTTAGAGTCCCATCTCCTTTGTAACCCAGGACCTGCCTGAACTCCTTAAGTGCATGTTGCTTAGACTCAAAGCCTTAGCACCTTCTTGTTGGTTTGATCAGCTCTTCTTGGTATTCACACGTTGAGTTCAAAAGCAAATCCAGCCCTGGCTCTTTAAGCATCTGCTTTGTATGAGAAACCAGGTCAGATGCCTAAGAGATGACAGTAGTCATCCCCTGGAAGGGTCACATGAGGTTACCATGTGACTTTGGCTTGTTCCTTTGTGCATTTCGGTGTTTTCCAAGTTTTTCGGCCATGCATGCATATTGGAACAAACACAATTACTGGTTGAGGAGATCGTTCCTGAAATTCAAATGCTATCCCTTCTGAGATCAAAGAGTTTAAGCTAGGATGACTGTTTGGTATTAGACATTAAACTCAGTACATTGTAGTAAGCCAAACAATGCATGCTTTGCACGTGAAGCTGAATGCCCACCTGAGGAAACTGATTCCAAACCCTCTCCGCAGGCCTGGGCTGCTCAGCTTGGGAGCTATCAGCAGGGCCAATCTAGCTGAAGGGGCTCTCAGAGAACACGCTGAAGGCCAGGAGGTTCCCAAGTCGGGCTGGCTGCAACTCAGCCGTTGGAACTGCACCCAAGAATAAATTCAAACAACACACAATGCTCTGACTAAAAGCTGCTCAATTCAGGGAACCCTTTGTTGGGAGGGTAATGTTTTGTTAAAAAACTAAACACCAGCAGCCCAGAAATTGCACTCATGTCACAAAATGAACAGAGTGTTAACCCTGCTGATAAACGACTATAAATGTTGTTAATAATTATACCTAGTTATGCTGGGACATTTGCATGAAAATGGGCAAAGAGTAGGAGGAAGGTCTAAATTAGGCATGTAATTTTCTATGGACTTGTGTGTGTGTGTTGGGCAATTTTCTATTTTACTCACACAAATGCAGATGAATTAGAAGGTTCAGTTAAACAACAGCAACGAAAATGGGCCTTCTACATCTGCCACCAGCTGTCTGCCACACACAGGAGCCAGAAACACAACACAGAGGAGCACACTCGCTTTTTGTTAGGCTCTCCATGCGGTGAGGAGACCAGTGGATCGAGAAGGCGTGCTCCTGACCTTGATCAGGTGGGGCATCAGGGGGTACAAAGCAGAGGTGCATCAACACCACACTCTGAACACGTTCTCAGGAGAGGTCGGTTCTCAGGAAAAGGACTTCACACTTGGCAGAAGGTCACTGAAAAAGGGGGAAGGCCCTCAAGGAGATAGATTGACACCGCGGTCACAACACAGTGCGTTCAAACAGAACAATTGTGAAGATGGCGCTGGACCGGGCAGTGGTGGGTTGCAAGGAGTCAGAACCAACTTGATGGCACCGAACAAACCCAACAATGATCCCAACCAAACCCACTGCCCTGGAGTTGCAGTACGCCTGCAGAACAGTCAACTGCTCCTGCGGGTGTCGGGGCTGTGCGTCTTTACAGGAACAGACAGCCTCTTGTAGAGCAGCTGGTGGGTTTGAACTGCCAACCTTTTACTCAGCAGTGCAATGCTTAGCCCACAGTGCCACCAGGGCACCTTATAGGGTTGTATAGCCCCATAAAAATTTTTTTTAAAAAACAGCTGCAAAGGCTGCTGCTTATGTACAACAACAACAAAAATCTTACGATCCAATTGTTGGTAAGGAAACAAACCAATTCTACAGTTAGCTGTGTCAAAGTTATAACTAGAACTCAGCTCTCTTTGCTCCCAAACGAGTACACACGCCCCTAGAGTAATTACACCGTCAGTAGATGAACGTGTGATGACTCATCGGCAGAATCTTAGAAATGTTTGGGAAATTTTGCCCAACTCTCAAGATGACAGCAGAAAAGTCACTATCTTTCCTG
Organism: Echinops telfairi; assembly: GCF_000313985.2. NCBI lineage: Eukaryota > Metazoa > Chordata > Mammalia > Afrosoricida > Tenrecidae > Echinops > Echinops telfairi. The sequence continues at coordinate 7,387,345 of NW_022111368.1, forward strand.
CTAAAAATGAAGAATCTTATGTTATTATCTCTTTCTAAAAATAGGCTTTAAGGGAAGACCTCACAGGGAACCCGTAAGCCCTGAGAAGGAGTTGGAAATGGCAAAACTTCAGTAACCACGGACACCTGAGCACGCCGAGTCTAGCAGAAAGGGGCAGCATCATCACCGAAGGGAATGCGAGCTAAAGGTGGCATAGCTGGTAGGTGGCTTCAACACGACTTGTAAGTTTCCTTCATGTTGCGTTCCCCTGAGTCTAGTACCATAACACCGTGAAAACCTCATCGTGTAGAGTGCTGGGGCACTGAAACCACGAAGAGGCTTGTTTATATTTCTAGAATCAGAGGTGTCCCATTGAAAAGCACGTGTCCACAGGGAAAACAAGCTCTTCTTAAAGTGTGCCAGAGCACCTTCGTGTTCAACCGCATCAAGACCAAATGTTCATTCTATTAAGAAGTTAAATAGGAAACATATGTAAATGAATATGCAAGCTGTACCTTATGGTCCAAGGGAAGCTAAACAAAAACACAAAGGTGGTTAGTTTTCCTTCAGGCATGGTTCTCAGCAAGACAGGTCTCAAACAGAACCGTCAACAGACATTCCGAGACACGATGTACAGAGCTATGTACAGAGCTACGCCTAGGTTTTAAGAAGCGGCTCTCTGGAAGTACAACGGCTGACTTTGCACAATCCATTTTAAGATGACATTTCTTATCAGTGCCATCGAGCCAATGACACCTCCTAGGGATGCTCTAAGACAGGCTAAACAGCCCCTGTGAGTTTCCGAGATGGTAACTCTTTATGAGGGTAGAAAGCCCCGTCTTCCTTCTGAGGAGCAGCTGGTAGTTTTGAACTGCGGACCTTGTGGTTAGCAGCCCAACTTGTAACTGTTATGCCACCAGCGTTCCTTAACATTGCTGATCGCTCCTCTCCCCACCCCCCACCCCAAGATATAGGAAGGAAGAAAGTCAAAGGGAGCTATCAGAAGACATTTTAATTTCTGGAAGGCAATTAAAATATATATTTTTCCTATTTAACGGGCATCTCTGTTCTGAAGTTCTATGGGACACAGACCTCTTATTAAAACTGTGATGTGCCAGGACCTAATCTTGACAAGGGCTCAACCCACTGGCATAGCTGTCTCTTCTTTCCCCAAGTAGGAGAGGGTCTTTCATGAGGAAATGATGTGCGGATGAGTATAAACCGAAGGTACCCACTGAGGGTTCCCGTGGGGCGGCTCCCAGCACCCACTTTCCCTTTGCCTTCTGATGGGCGGGGGGAATGGCTCTTGGCAAATCAGTACTATGTTTGCTTCCTAGGAAGAAGCCGCGTATCGTTTTACAGAAGAACACGGGAAAGCTCAGCGTTTGCAGACTTTATCTGCCTGAGACAAACCTTGTCTGAGTTGCTATTGTTTTCATCCTTTATGATCTTAGTCTGTAAAGAGTGAAAGTAAAAACTACCTGCTTAGACAAACTAGCTGCTTCATCCGCCATTTTGCTATTACCTCCGAGGAGAACGGAGGGATCATTTGAATTAGAAGCAAAGAGGAAAAGGGGGCCAAGCATGTACTTCTTCGTCCTAATGACTTCAATTTAGCATTTTACTTCCTAACAGGCAAATGACTGTGGAGCTGAAGGCAAACTCCATATATTAGTGTGTATAAGCACATCATTCAGAAAATCGATCTGTCCAGTGCATGCCTTTTCAGTGGGGGTAATAAAACTCCAGTGTTGTGAAATTGCATTTTTTGGGTAGGGGAGGAGGCAGGGAGGTAAAAATAATATTATATACAAATCTTTATGTAAGAGATAAACCTGTATAAACCCTATGTATAAAGCACATAGATACATACCATACATATGCACACACACAATATACGGATCGGTGATATTAAAATGTCTCGAGGTGATTCGGAAAAAGCAATTCTAAAGAGACTCCATAAACTCACTGCCACAGAGTGAGCTCCGACTCAAAATGACCCTGCAGGACAGGGCAGACCTGCCTCTGTGGGTTTCCAAGTCGGTAACTCTTTACAGGAGTAGAACGCCTCATCTTTCTTTCAAGGAGCGGCAGGTGGTTTTGAACTGCTGACCTTACAGTTAGCAGCCCAATATGCAACTAGAATGCCAGGAAAGCTCCTCATAAAGATTTCATAAGAAGATCCAAAAAATAATGTTTGCTCGAGATCCAGAAATATCCCTTTTTTCACGTGATGAAATATGAGCACCACAGTCAGTCACACTTCACATCAAAATTCAAATTTGGCTTTGCAAAGAGGCGTTACCTTATGCTGGTTTTGCACTATGAGATTTAAAGAGGATAATGATTTTTAAATAGCATGTCTGTATGGCTGTCACAAAGATGAGGAAGCACATTTAACACACAGAACAGCAACAGATAATTTTGAGAGGAAAAACATAAATGTACGTCCAGACCACAGCATCTTTTCTTTTTCAATGGTACAGCTGCACCTAAAAATGCTCCCATTACCTGCTAATGAACGGCCTAATATTGTCCCCAGCGATGGGTGCCATGGACATGGGCATGGGCTCTGGAGTTGACAGCCAGTAGGAATAGTCATTCCGGGATGCAAAGTTGCACACGTTGTTGATGTTGCAGAACAGGAAGGGCATGGTGCTGAACTTGCGCAGACAGCTGCCAGCCGTACCTAGAAGCGCCATGACAGAAGACAGCTGGGATTATTTTCCTTCTCTTTGACAACCTCTTTCTAGTGTATGTGGATTTGGGCTGGTTGATAATGAAAGGCATAGATCCAAATATACTCATTAGGATGGAAATTTGAAAAATTAATTGCAGACAGGAAGCAAATAAGAGGGGGCATCAACACAGGGAAGAAGCACACCAGCTTGTGCAATCACGCGGTGTCAAGGGGATCAGGTATCAGGCATCTAAGACCCACAATAAAACCATACCCCAGGTGAATGGGTGGGGGGAAGGGGAGATGGAGTGGAGACCCAATGCCCATCCGTAGACAATTGGACATCCCCTCACATTGGGGTCACAGGGAAGAGATGAGCCAGTCAGGGTGCAGTATAGCACCCATGAAACACACAACTTTCCTCTAGTTCTTTGGTCCTTCCTTCACCCCACTATCATGACCTCAAATCTACCTTACAAATCGGATTAGACCAAAGCATGCTCACTGCTACAGATAAGAGCCTGCAACACAGGGAATCCAGGATAGATAAACCCCTCAGGGCCAACAAGGAAAGAAGAGATACCAGGAGGATTAGGGGAGGGTGGGGGGAGACCGATCACAAGGATCAAACTAGAACTCCCTCCCAGGGGGATGAATAATGGAAAAGTGGGTGAGGGGCAATGGAGGGCGAAGTAAGATATAGAAAAAGGAATCTAGAACTTATCAAGGGTTCGTGAGGGACGGGGAGCTGGGGCGGGAGGGGAAAGAAATGGGGAGCTGATATCAGGGGCTCAAATGGGAAAAGAATGCTTTGAAAATGATGATGGCGGCATATGTGCAAATGTACTTGACACACTGGAGGAATGTATGGATTGTGATACGAGGAGCCCCCAGTAAAAGTATTAAAAAAAAAGAGGGGGCATCAACAAGTTCGTGGAAAATTTACATTATCTTTTAATCCCATGTGTCCATGAACTTTTTGAAGAGCTTTCATGTACTACACAGACTTCTGTCATTAGAAATGAACATTACATTAAATTCAAAGAGAACAAAACAAAAAGGAGATTATGTAGAACATTTCTGATAAGACAAACCTAATTATCAGTAGAGAGAACATTTTTCCTTGAACTGGATTCTCAAAGGAATGTAACAATGTAGATCCTGACCAGTGTTTAGGAAATAACATATCAGACAATGCCTGTAACAAAAGTTTTTCAGAGATGATCTTTAAATAGCTGCAGTTTCTAACCTCAGAAAAAGTTAAACGTCTAATATTTGGTGGAGGATAGCCCCGGGGACTCTGATAATGAGGACATGGATGGAGCTCTGTGCTGTTCGAAACTAAGAAGAGGGCAGAACTTAGGTCATCAGAAACATTTTATGTGAGATAAAATGGACAGTTTTTAAAAGAGCAACAGTGAAGCTGGCTCATTATTTATTTATTTGTGTTCATTTAAGTGGGTTTATTTTAAGAATATCAACAAAAACTGCTTTGTCCAGGATTTCTGACTCTATTCGATCATTTGAAGGAGTTAGTAGAAGTTTCCGAGGGAGCCTTCATGGTATAGTAGTTACTAACCTCCAGCCACTCAAGAGAAAAACGGGACGTTCTACTCCCAGAAAGAATTACAGTTTCGGACACCCCCAGGTGCAGTTCTACCCTGTGCTATAGGGTCCCGATGAGTTGGCATGGACTCGATAGCTGTGAGTTTTGAGTTTTATGAAGAGCTTTATTAATTAAAATTTTTTAAAGATTCAGCTCTTGGCTATGTATGTACTAGTCGATACATTAGACAGTAGTTGTTGACGTGATTATTCATTTCATAAGGATGTAAGAAAATAGGGTCAAGCTTGTCTTACTTGTTATCAGACCGGTCTTCTAAACTCGCTAAGTTGCAAGACCAACAATAAGTACACAGGTGTACCAGAGTGAAAACAAACAAACAACCCCCCAGTTGTTATTTGGTCTGTGCCAATTCATAGTGAACCCATGTGTGTCCAAGCAGAAAGGAGCTTGATGGGGCTTTGCATGGATGGAAGCTCTTGAAAGGACATTCCCAAGCCTTCCTTCTGGAGCTGCTCTGGGTGGACACGAACCACCCAGTAGGCCCTCAATAAATCTACGTTGAACGAATACATGAAACAGAGATGACTTACCCAAGTCCTGGCCATGGGCTCGCTCATTGCCTTGCACGTAGAGCAAAGAGTACCCACTGTAAAGAATCTTGGTTCCAGGAGGACATGCCGGCTCATCTATTGTTTGACTGTGCCTGGTCACCAGGAACCCATGGTCAACAGAGGGGGTCCCTGGGAGACCCATGGATCCTGGTGCCCCATCAGGGCCTGGTGGACCAGGAAACCCTCTTGGACCTGTAAGGCACAAGACACATGGGCTGTCCAAGTTATAGACAGATTTCCCCGCAAAGACATCGAAACCTTTCTCTCAAAATTTTGCGATTTGAATACTTTTGGATTTAGCAAAGAGACACAAAGAGAGAAAGTGAGTAATCAGCAGAGACCAGACTAATAAACAACCCAACAACTCGTCTCCACTGTGGTGCTTTCTCTTTCCCTGGTACACACCACCTCGAGGTACTTTTCAGACACACAATGCTGTGTGCAAAATACACTTGGTTCCATGATGCAGTACACCTGTTTCTACCCAGATGCTGTGCCCATCACTCCTATAGAAGTCTCTAAGTTTCCTCTAAGGGAGGGTTACTGTAGTTGGGAAAAGCACCTCATTTTAAAGGGGCTTCCCTCCGGGAGCATCTGCAAAGCCTGCACGTGGAAGGACAGCACAGGAAGCTCTTGGGTAATTGGGTCTGCTGGGTGGTGATCCGTGTACAATTAGCTGCTGCCGCTGCTTCCCGTGTCAGAGTTGGGATAATTTTAAAACGTCACCTGCTGCATGTATGTGACTATGGAGTATTTAAGTAGGCTCCGGCTTTCTAGGGAAGGCAGATCAGATTGAGCCAATGTGACGGCGACCTCTGGTCAGCTCTGGAATGGTTATTTTTCAGTTCCATTTGCCCTTGTCTGTTACTGAAATAGAATTTTTATAGCGGTAGCCTGCTTCCCTCATAGGAAACTATACCAGGCTAAGGCCTTTACAATTGGGCTTCTGTCAGCAACCACTTAAAAACGTATGCTTTGCTCAACATTTGGCTGTCTTCACCAAAAATGACAACGTTTTAGATTCTCTAGGACCCGATTTCTTCTGAGAAACAGATGTCTTTGGAACGCTTTCGAGCAATGTTTGCAACTTTATTTGATAGCTTATCCCATACCTAGGAAAGTGACATGAGGTTGAAAGAGCACACCACCTACCTGGAGGCCCAAAAGGTCCCATCTCTCCTTTATGGCCAGGGGAGCCATCAAAGCCTGGAGCCCCCGGAGGTCCAGGCAAACCCTCCAATCCGGTCACACCTAAAGCAAGGAGCAAAGACTGCATGATCTGGTTCTGAATGGCAGTTGAATCTGTCATGCTCTTGCCTTCTGAACTGGCCTAGTCTTCTGGGGAGGCAAGCGTATGGTCACTGAGCACAGATGAAAACATTTTCCTGGAGGGCAAGGAAGTGCTGCCTGCCACGCCGATGCACTTTGCAGAGGCAATGGTCAAACTAATATTCACATGAGTGTGTGCTTGACGATCCACAGTCAGAGTTCGCCTGCTTTTCTGGGTGTTAGGGTTGGTGCTGTTTAGCAAATCACTTTGGAAAAGGCATGGATGGGGGCGGTAGTGGATATACTTCTGTTTTCTTAAGGACTCCCTCCTTGGCTATCTTTGGGCATCTTAAATCATTTTCAGACTTAAGAAAACACACAACTCTATCGACATAGATAGCTTTTGGTTTTCATGTGCCTGGCTTATTCTTAAGGAGCTTAACATTCTCATGGACACTACCTGGCCACGGTCAATGTTTTCTCTCGTCTTAATTTCTACCTATCCTTTAGGCAAGGTCAGCAGTTCGAAACCACCAGGCCCCCCAAAGGAGAAAGACAGGGCTTTCTACTCCTGTAAAGAGTGACAGTCACGGAGACCCACAGGGGCAGTTCTCTACAGTTGTGAGTCCACAGCGACTCGATGGCAGTGAATCTGGACACTGCTGGACAGGGGAGAACTCCCCCATAAGGCATCCTCGGCTGTCATCTATCTGTAAGGGCCCAAATCCAAGTGTTTTCTCCCACAGAGGCTGGTGCATTTGAAGTACTGACCTTTCATGGAATGCTAAACCACTGTAGCCCCTGGGTCGGTCTTCTTTGCCAATAGCTTAGAAGGGTTCAGTGGTTAGCTCTGGGCTAGGGTGTCTGGGAACAACAGCGACTAGCAGACACCTTTCCCAGTCGGGGAGAGCTTCGGGTCACCGCAAGAGAACACAAGAGTTTTACGATGCTAGATTGCGGCCTCCTGTTCTCCAATTGCAGCCAGCTGGGAAAGGTAATCCGGTTCCTTTAGCTCCCACTTTTGTAACTGAACATAGCTATGAAGAGTTAGATGTTACTCAAGCTTTTCCTAATTTTTTCTTCCTCTGGATTTTTAGGTCCCTTGAATCAATGCATCTAGTTTTCAAATAGATTTAGAAGTAAATAAGTAGTATTCCAATAAGTGCTTATATAATCACTACCAAGAAACTGATTTTAAACCCAAGAGTCAAAGGGAGACCCCATTCACCAGCTCCCCTACCACCCCCACTCCACACTTCACCATGGCACCACCCTACAGTCCTACCTTGCTGCCCTTTAGGGCCTGGAGGTCCCTGAAGTCCCTTCAGACCTGCTGGACCCTGAGGACCAGGAAGCCCTGGTTCACCTTTGATGACCTGGTAAGGACCCGGGGGGCCAGGGGGACCTGGCAGACCTGTGGGGATCAGGGATAGGTCTTATTAGCTTCACTGTAAACATTCGGGCAGAGATTTCTTCAGTCCAATGTAAAATGCAATCCAAATGGCACGACGTCCTCAAAAGTAAACTCACTCTCAAGAACATGAGAAACCGGACCCTTGCAAAGCACACATGTGGTCAATACATCTTCACTAAGGAAAGTTCTGAACCCTTGGTGCGGGAGAGACCTTGGAATCATCAAGATCAAGTCCCCACTCAATTCCGCAGTCCCTGCAGACTGTCAGCAGCCTTCATTTGAATACTCCCAGGGATCAGAAGCTCATTGCTTGGGGAGGTCACCCATGACTTATTTGGAGAGCTACTGTATTTGTTTGTTTATTTAAATCATTTAGTGGGGGCTTGTACAACTCTTATCACAATCCCTCCATCCATCCATTGAAACACTGTATTTGTAGTTTGAAAGTATTTCCTTAAATTTGTCTGAAATTGATCTTACTGAACATTATAAGCACTAGTCTTAATGTTTTAATGAGGAAGTTTTATCCTTAGGTATGATATCTCCTGAAATATTTATTTAAAGTAAGACAGAGCTTTCAGAAGCTGAGAAGGCCCCTTTTAGCCTCCTCTTCTTCAGCCATACTCGCTCTGCTCTAACTCCTCCCACACACAGCACGTCCTCCCTGGTTTTGCTCTCTCCACGCGCAGTCCACCTCTGGGGGCAGCCTA
>NW_022111368.1:7396700-7412375 GCF_000313985.2 Echinops telfairi
GATAAAACTCATATCCTGGCAAAATAGCCACATGGCAGCTGAAAACTGTATACCCTAGCTTGTCATGCATTCTTTCCAAAAATCGGGACTTTTTAAAAATGCCGTGGGACGTGGGAAAAATTGTTAAAAATTGGGACTGTCCCGCCAAAAGCGGGAGTCTGGTCACCTTTTTTATATGTATAGCTAGATAGCTATAGGTAGTTAGCCGGATACAGCAACCTGGCACAGTACTAAAGGATTTAAATTTGTTTTCTGGTGATCCTTAAGTCTTTTCAGCTACATAAACTCAAACATCTTCATTGTGTGCATTCCGTGGCTGTGGCATTTCTTAGTATATATTTCTGTGGTGTTTCTTAGTGTGGTATCTGCCTCCACAGCAAGTTGTCCTACCTTTAGCTCCAGGAAATCCTTGATCTCCTTGATCCCCTTTAATTCCCTGGATTCCTGGGAGACCTTTCTGACCTAGAAAAAAAATAAAAGTACAAAATTGCTTTTCCATATATATAAGCAAATTATGTAAGCACGCATATACAGTGACTAGGTTTCTGATCTATCCTTGTGTGAGAAAAGTGTATTTCTAGCTATCTGTGTGGTGAAATAAAAGTGTATTTCTAGCTATCAGGTAAGTGTTGGAGCGTGAGTCACAAGGGCAGCAGTACAAACACACCAGCTGCTCTGACGGAGAAAGCGGAGGCGATCTGCTCCTGTAAAGATGTACAGCCTCGCAAACACTCGGAATCAGAATTGACCCGATGGCGATGAGTTTTTTAAGTGTATGCAAAAAGTTAAGTGAGACTTTTGTTCCTAGAACCATGAAGCCCTATTTGTTCTGCCGAGAAAAGACAAAGGCTAGTGACCAATGGAGGAACATGTGGCATCGTATTTGGTCACAACTGGGTTTGCAGGTTTCCCCATGTAGAACAAAAAAACATCTGTGAACTGGGACTTCACTCTATTCATTTGCCACAAGCATCCGTTTCAAAGACAAAAATCAGTGCCTGGAAGCTGGTAGGAGCCCATTAAATAATGTCTAATAAATTGATTAATAAACCACCTCCATCACTTTTAGTCAAATGTAAGTGCCACGGATTCTTAATCAGAGATCCAGAATGTCTTTGTACAGCCATTCGTAGGATTAGGAATATTGGGCTGCCCCACAGAACATGGTGTTTGTTATTTGAAAAGAATAACTCAGTCTAGGACTGGGAATACACGGCTGTCCATTCAAACAGCTTCTCCTGTACTTCAAAGTCTTACCCTGGAATCCTGGGACACCTGGAAGTCCCACATCACCCTTAGCACCTGTGACTCCTGGAGACCCACCAATACCCTGGGGAAAACAAGAGAGATGGCGATTGGAAATGCTCTAGAGACATTTAGCAAGCCTCTCAAAGAAACTTCACAGTACAGAAAGCTGAGAAAGAATTGCACCCAAGATTTGTCAACAAATAGTTCTTCTAGTTTCTTGAATGGTGTAAAAAGGAGGGCAAATGCACGGTGTGTGTCTAATTTCGGAAGACTGGCCATTTCAATGGTTTGCTTCCTTCACCTCCTCTCTGGGCCCATCTGCATGGTGAGTTCATGGAGAGCAGAGAGCGCTGTGCACCCCCCATGCCTCGAGGGCAGTCAGAAGTCAATGAACGTGTTATGAAAACACAGGGATCCGTGACAAAAAGGAAAGTCACAACAGGTTCACTCAAAACTTTCCTCAAATTCTCAAGCAGAAGGACTTGCCTTCTTAAAAATGTTTCAGACCATTGAGGCAAAGTGACTTTCTCAATAGGTAAAGATGGAAAAGATAATAGAAGACATTTCTTTGTAGATAGCAATATCCGGGAAGCTTAACTCTTCCTTGTGATTTCAATACAGTTGCACCTTTTTCTAGTTATGGATAACCACACACTCACAAACACACACACACACATACACATGCTGTTTCTTGCATGGATATTTTTGCTTGCCCTACCTTATTTTTTTAAGTGGCGTAACTAAAATACCTGCAATATAGCACTACTGGGCTCATTAGATAACCACACGCATTGCATTATCAGGTTATAGATACAGTATTCTGGAGAATACCATAAGGTTTTGAATAAGAGGAATGGGATCAAAAATATCATTGTTACTCCAAAATAGCCTGTGTGCATGACTGTTTATAAACTTTTCATGAGTTTTGATTCCTAAGTAAGCGACCTCACTTTCTAGTTTCCAGTGCTTATTAAATTTACATGTGGTCATCCAGGATCTGGCCATGAGCATGTGCTCTGATGGCTCTAAAATATGTCTTCTTCGTCACTGGTAGACGATAAAGAACAACCCATATTACTTTAAAAAAACACCCCACTTGCTTCTACGTTACTTCACCTATGTCTTGCTAAAATCCCTCCAGTCTCCACTCTGTCCCCACCATAGCTTCCCTTTGTGTGTGTGCATGAATGCATGAATGAGTGGGGGTAGATGAGGAGAAGACATTAATCTCTACCAATGCACTTTGTACCCAACACACACAAACACAACCCATTTAGCCACAAGTGAGGTTAAGCTGAAAATCAGACCACCTCTTTACCCAAGAATGCCTACATATTTCAACAATGAAGGGAATCTAAGTAATTAAAACACAAGAGACAAGACAACCAAAGCAAGGCAGCACACAGCCTCTATCACTGGTTATTGATTACCCCCGGAACCTGGAGCGTCTGAAGGCATCCGGACATCCCAATGATGATGTCAGCTGCTCCTCCCCAGTATTCCAGACCTGCTGCCAGTTCTGAGGGATGCCCGGGCTCGTTTTATAGCATTGCTCTTTACGAAAACCAACCCCGAGTATCACCAACGGGCTTGCTTTTCACCGTCAGTTTATAAATAGTCTTTTTTAAAAACTCAAGGCCCAGAGCTGTCATTTCCAGGATTGTAACATTTCTGTTTTAATAATCCATATAAATCTAGATTGTAAAATATTTCATAATAGCTGCCTAGTCTCAGGCTAATGACGAGAACTGGTTTCTGACAAGAAGAGAGGAATTAGAGACGATGTAGAGTGCAGGCCACATGTATATTCACGCCCACATGTACACATAGATCAGAGAACAGATCAGGGATCTCCTTTTCAAATGAGGGGGGGGAAAAAGGATGAAGCAGGAAGTCTACAAATCAATAACTCACAGGCATGCCTTGGAATCCTGGGTCTCCCTTGGGTCCTGGCACACCAGGAGCTCCTGGCCAGCCTGGACTTCCTTTGTCACCTTTTAGTCCATCAAGCCCTGGGAGCCCTGGGGGCCCCATGGGTCCCGGATGCCCTAATGGAAGACAAAGCCATACATTCAAACTGGGAAGGTGTTATTATGCACAGGTGGCTGCGGGCTTGGGGCCGGCTGGCTCTCACAACATCCTGTCAAACAGTGTGTGCGCGCAGCAAATCAAGGTAAGGCCCAAAGGAAGACTTTGCACAAAAGCCCCCAAGGAAGGTTGATATAAATATGACAAGTTCCATTTCCAAAACCCTTTGGACCCGGTGCCCAGGGATACTTTGGTGCCATTGCCAGGAACCTTGGTTCAGTGTGCCAGCAGATTTGCTGGAATGCCGGGTTGACTGATGACCGACATAATTCTACACATGGTAGATGTCCTCCCGTCTATGAAAAGATTTCCCTTCTCATCTCCTCAATGGCCTCTCACACATTCTACATTCCTTGACAGAAGGGGTGCAAGGAAAACGCTGACCCAGCAGAGACCAAAAAAGTAGGTGACCCCACAATCTTAAGCAATCTGAAACTGGGATAACTTAACAATATGTAAGTGCTACTGACTCCTAAAGGACATGCTGATCTGAAAAATCAAGTATTCAACCTTCCCTGATGCTCAGTGTACTTTCTGACACCTGTGGAAGGACCGTCGTCATTTTGGTTCAGACTCCAGCTCTTAGCAGGTGTGACACGTGGTTCAACCGCCTTACCTGGCAGGCCAGGCTGGCCCTGAGGTCCACGGTCTCCTTTGGGTCCCTCCACGGGTTGTCCTGGAGCACCGGGGATTCCTGGCTGTCCTTGTGGCCCGGGAGGACCCATGTATCCTTGTTCTCCTTTGGGCCCAGGAATTCCAGGAGTTCCAGCCAATCCTGGGAAACCCACGTCACCCTTTGACCCTAAACAATAAAAAGAGTTTGAGATACGTAGTGGAATTTCACGGAAGAAGAGAAAAGCACAGTACACGGTAAGGACACGTATAAAACGTTGACCATCCTCTCGTTGCCCCCGAGCTGGGTTGCCTGCAGGCACCAAGACGGAAACAGGAGCTCAGCGATCTTTTCTGCCCGTCTGACTCAATCGAAACAGGAGCTCAGCGATCTTTTCTGCCCGTCTGACTCAATCACACACTGGACTCCTGCCACGGCCCGGACTGAAGAAGTGTCAATGTAGACGACAAAGAACCTGGCTGTAGTCTTTGATGCTTGTTCAAAGACGGTCTCAAGCAAAGGCATTGAGTCTATGCTTAGATCAGTCCCTGTGCCAGTGCATCACTAAAAGGAAGGGCTGGTTCCATCAGCAGGTGAGTGAATGAACAAAGGAGAGCCAGACCATGGAACAGGAATTGGCAACACAAACTTTTTTAAAACAATGAACAACTCAGCTAAACAATAACACGGGTGAATCTCAAACTCATTAGCATGATGCTGAATGCAAGAAATCAGACTATTAAGAAGGCACGATGTATGATTCCACATACATAAAATTCTAGAAAACCTCAGGTCTTCAACAGAAAACAGACCCGTGCTGCTTCTGGGTGGGGCAGGGATGGGGAAGGCTATGTTGACGTTCCTGAATGTGGCAACGGGCTCCTGGGAATAAGCACCTATCAAAATTTATTCAATTGTAGACTGTAAATACATGGAGCCTTTTTACTTACAATCAAGCGGGTTTTTTTTTTAAAAAAACAAAACAAAGAGTAAAAGCTCATAAGAACACTCCAGGCTTTGCTTTAAGGATATTGTCCCAAACTCGGCAACAAAAGTACCCAACTCCAAGCTGATCTCAACGTTATGAGGAAAACTTGAAAAGGGTAGGAAATAGGATCACCCCTTATCACTTCCCTATTGTTTCCCCTACTTCACCTCCTCCTGAAATTTCTCAGGACAGCGTAGCCCTCTGTGTGGACTACGCCAATTCAATTTTCTAAGACGATGCAGTTCTCGATGGAAAAGACTGGGTTGGCATGGTGGTCACCGAGAACGGCTCCCCCCTTCCCTGTCCTGATGACCCGGGGAAGCACCTTGAGAAGATGCATTCTCAGTGGGGTTCTAGCCAAGTTCGAGGAGGGCAGAGAGTAAGGGCACAGTGTGTAAGTCGTCCACTCTCAAGGTGAACCATTTCACCCTAGCCCACTGGGGGATGCTCAGATGTGGATCAAACACCTGCCACATAAAAGTCTGGGCTGTTCTTGGAGGATCTTGGGACCTGGTGGAGCAGAACTTCCTGTGCCATGCTGCTTCTGAGCTGACATTCCAGAACTGCCAAGCCTTTCTCAAATCCTCAGGACCCGACGTCATCCCTCATAAGCCCAGTGATCCTCCATCTGCCCATACAGGCGCAGAATGTGTGATCCCAGTGGTGGCAGCCTATGGGCTTTCTCTCCTAGTGTCCTGTGACTTATGTCCCTCCTATGGGTTTGTGTCTGTCCTTTCTTGCTCAGCTCTCTTGGGAACGTGCCTGCGTCTTCAGGTTCCTTTGCCGTTCCCAACCATACTTAGTACGATGTAGCCATTTGTGGCTGCTGAAGAAACATTTTCCAGTGGCATATGCTAGAAGCTGCCATCCCTTTAGATAAACTGGTCCTGTTTTAGAAAAGCAACGGTGTTGATATTCCAGTTCCTTGGTACACACAAGGAGGACAGCGGTTTCTCCAGACAGCGCATCTTGGAAAAGGTGTCCAAAGATAAGAGCCCTCAGACAATGCATGCATCGCACACTGTGTCCACCCCGACACGCGACTCTTTATCCGCACGTGCCTCGAAGGACCCTCTGGAGCAGGGGTCCTTAAACTTTTTAAACAGGGGGCCAGTTCAATGTCCCTCAGACCCATTGGAGGGCCGGACTACAGTTTAAAAAAACTATGAACAAATTCCTATGCACACTGCACATATCTTATTTGGGGGTCAAAAAACAAATGGGGCACAAACACCGGCAGGCCGGATAAATGTGCTCGGTGGGCCACATGTGGCCCCTCTGGCCCTAGTTTGAGGATCCTGCTCTGGAGTCTGCACCTCGAGTCCACGTTCTGGTGCGGCTTTGCTAGTGGAAGCAGGCGGGCAGGTGCCAGAGCCTGTCTAGCTGGTCTTTACAGGGTGCAGTGCCGCAGCGGCTTTTGGGAAATGAAGACTCCATGCAGCAAACAGTACCTTTTTCTCCTTTGTCTCCAGGAAACCCTGGGAATCCTCTTCCTGGTAGACCTGGAGGACAAGGTCAAAACTGAGTAAGATGTCAAAATTCTCTTTCAGGGAAAGGCTCATAGAAGCTCAGTTGCTCATTACAGAATATGCAGAATGGGGTTCACTGCACTTTGGGGGTCGAATTATATTCCTACCATTGTCATAAAACACCCTTGACTAGCTATTTATAATTCAGTACTTTTTCCTAAGTATCTTTCAGCTCAGAGGCATTACAGCTATTAGTAGAAATAATCTGCATAAATGAGTATTTATTTCCTACTACTGTCTGGAGAGTAACAAAAAACCCCCATCACCGACCTCCCCCTCCCCACCAGACAACCAACCAACTACTTCTCTTAGAGGAGGGAGGGGAAGGCAGATAGAATCGAGGGAGCAGAAACCTCAGGTTTTAAATGTCAGTCAAGGGCTTGCAGGGAAGTTAACATGGGGGCAGCGGAGGTGCTTTTTTCTGCGAAGGAAGGGATAGAACACAAGTCCACAGTGCAGAGAGTGAAACGTGGGCCTAAGAAAGTGGCCCTCTAGTAACATGAATGAAACTCCCCGGGAGCCCCCTCCCCACCCATAGTGATGGTATCCTCTCTTCCTCTTCCCGATTCAGAGCGGCCCCTGTCTCTGATGTTGTGTTTATCACTCTCCTGCATTACGCATGAGTATGACAACATTAAGTGGCTGCCGTGGTCAGGGCTTGCAGCCCGCACTCATATGCCATGCAGTAGCTCTCGCACTGGTAACACGGGGCCAACACATATCCCCAGGACCATTTAGCTAAAGGATCCTCGAGAAGGGTGTAGTCGGGTTTCTTTGTTAGGGCAACTCTAAGGGGAATAGAGAGGGGAATATTTCGCTGACAGTCACAGTGCCTTAACCCAGCAGGTCTTTCTGGGTCCCTCACCCACTTGCTCCCCACTGCAAGGGGTCAGTGTTGCTAGGTAGGTGCCCACGAGCACTTGAGGACTAAAGGCATAGCCTCCTTTTCCCACCTCGTCCTCCTCCACCTGTTCACCTCTGGGAGTAAAAGGCTGAAAGATGTTGTACTTGAACTTCTGCCCCAGCAATGTCTGTGAGTCGCTGGGAGTGCCTCGTGCATATCCAAACGGAGGCTGCACGCGGAAAGGAAGTGGGCAGCCTACACGCACCTGGTTCTCCCTTCTCTCCCGCTGATCCAGGGATTCCATCACTCCCGGGCTCCCCCTTCTGGCCAGCTGGGCCTGTCGCGCCAGGCTTCCCAGGAAGACCTCAAAGAGAAAGGACACACCTGGTATCAGTCCCTCCCTGAACCTTTGTTAGTTGCTGGGTTAAATGGGCCCGCTTCCCTCGGGTCTTCGGATAGGCCCCTCCATCACGGCAGCAACAACATGAGGGGGCCCACAGAAGCTGGTGAAAGGGGAGAGGCGAGACATAAAACGCCCAGGCCCCAAACACACAAAACTGTTCCTTCAACTGACTGGAACTAGCTCTGAGAAACTAACTGTTGATGACTCCAGCCCCAGACCATCCAAGCCCACCACCAAACTGGGCCTGTCCCTCTGTCAAATGGAGGTGGGTCTCGGTGGCTTCCGGTCTCCTCCCGCAGCAGCATGTCTGGGGCCTACAATCCCTCGTCTCTGACAGACACTCCTGGAGGCTGCGCATTCCACACTGCCCATGGTCTTTGCTTGAAAACACGGCTCTCTACCTGCTTCTCCTTTGACTCCGGGGATACCATCCAGGCCTGGGAATCCTTTGTCACCTTTTTCTCCAGGCAATCCCGGGCTTCCTGAAGAAAAGCAGAACAGCGGACCGCTCGTAAGTGTGAGCGGTTTCGTGTCTTCTTTGAACCCCAGAGCCAGCAGGAATCACCTGTTCACCTACCTGGGTAGCCTACGCTCCCAGGCAATCCTTTCGGGCCGGGGGTCCCTGGCATGCCTGGAATGCCGGTGCTGCCTTTCTCTCCCTTCTCCCCAGGGCTTCCTGGGAAACCTGTCAAACCTGGGTCTCCCTGTGAGCAGAAATTGGGCACATTAATATTATATTTGTCCCTGGACGTGTGTTCATATGCACTTTCTGGGTAGTAATATAACTCTGGGTGGAACACATTGTACTGGAGAATCCTTCTTGTTTTTAAACGGAAGCCAAGTCTACTTCTGATCAGAGATGCAAACTGAGCAACCAAGAACAAAATAATAGCCAACGGTTTGATTTCTGTTGCACGTCTGTCGTCTGCATCCCTGCCTTCCTCCTTTTGTCTGCGACTCGAGCCTCCCAACATCGTCTCCCTTTTGGGAAGGGAGGTTGGTCTGAAGGGTGAGCAAGGACAAGTCTAAATGGGGGAGAGAGTCCCCTAGTCCCTGGTGACATAGCAGGTTATGAGTTGTCCTGCTGACGGCAAGGTCAGCAGTTTGAGACCAGCAGACACTCCACAGGAGAAAGACGAAGTTTTCTACTCAGCCTTGCAACCCCACAGAGGCAGTTCGACCCTGACCTACAGGGTTGCGATGAGTCGGAACCGACTCGATGGCGGTGAGGGGAGTTGATGATCCATTTCATGTGCTGAGATACAACACCATTTAAATCCCTTGAGAGAATTCTGCATTTAGACATATGGTATGGAACATTTCTACACAAGATGGTCATTACCTTGACTCCAGGTAGACCAGGAATACCAATGCCAGGTTGACCAGCCAGCCCTTTCTCTCCTTTGGCGCCTTTTTCTCCAGCCAAGCCAGGGGCACCCTGTTGGCCTGGAATTCCAGGCACACCTTTCTCTCCAGGTGATCCTATAAACACAAACAATCCAACCTTCACTTTGCTTTCATTAAATCTAGTGTTAATATTAAAGAGGAAGAGGCTTCTAGGCAGCCAGTCAAGGATGACGTCTAAGAGAACATAGACTCCCTCTCAAGTCAACCTATACATGAGCTGGGTGGACAGGAGACACCCCGGTGGCACACAGACACACGGAGGTGTTTCTCCTGGCTCATAAAGACCCTCGTTTTTCCAAAGAGAGAAGAAACACATGAATTCCTTAGATGACCGATGGATTTTATGTTATTACATCATCCGCTCTCATAATCTCATCAGAGGGACCCCCGAAGCCAGCCACGTCGTATACATGTACACTTGGACTTGTAATATATGTTAGAAGTCAAACTTCTTCAACAGATGCGGACAGGAACTTAGACTTTGATAGTGCAACCACAGTCATAGGAGCATCTGAAGACTCAGAGGGAGACGAGAAGAC
Organism: Echinops telfairi; assembly: GCF_000313985.2. Classification (NCBI taxonomy): domain Eukaryota; kingdom Metazoa; phylum Chordata; class Mammalia; order Afrosoricida; family Tenrecidae; genus Echinops; species Echinops telfairi. Next base: position 7,406,360 of record NW_022111368.1, read on the forward strand.
TGGCTTCTGCCTTGACTTTCCCTTTCCCGTGAGCCCTGAGACGTATCGCCCTTCAGACCCTCCAGAGCAGGATAAACCCACTATCTTTGCTCAAGTTGCTCCTTTTTGCCATTTCCTATGTGTCTTGGAAGAAGTACAACCAGAATGCTCCCAACAGGTAAGGGTGGCAGGACATGTGACCAGGTGAGACCAGTCCCTGAGAAGGCCATCGTGTTGGGTAAAATGAATGGGCAGCAAAAGAGGGGAAGGCCCTTGATGAGCCGGACTGACACAGCGCTGCACCAATGAGCTCAAGCACAGGAACTTGAGCTGGGGGACAGGAGACACCCCAATTGTGAGGATGGTGCAGGACCAGAGAGTGTTTTCCTTTGTTGTTCATAAGGTCTCTATGGTCTGCAACTGCTCAATGACATGGAACAACAACAGCAAGCAGCCTTGGTGATGCAGTGAATTCAGCTTTGGGCTGAAAATGAAGAGGTCGGCAGTCTGAACTCAACAGCTGCTCCGTGGAAGAAAGATGAGGTGCTCTGTAAAGATTTGGTTTCAGAAACCCTAGGTTTACTCTGGTCTCTAGCGTCACTCTAAGTTGGAATGGACTCAATGGCAAAAGTGTGTGTGTGTGTGTGAACACAGAAGGAAATTCTCAAGGAGCTCAGGTAGTGAAGTGGGATATGCACTGGATTTCTAACTACATAAGGTCAGCAGTTCAAAACCACCAGCTGCTCTGAGGGGAAAAGATGAGGATTTCTACTTCCACAAAGCGTTATAGTTTCAGAAACCAATGGGGACAGCCCCACCCTGTCTTAATGGGTCATTATGAGTGGAAATTGTTTCAACAGCAGTAAGTAAGAACAAATGCTCACAGCAAGATATTAAGGTCAACTCAGGGCTAGAGCCAAGGAGACTCGGTAATTCTTTTAAGCACAGAGCTTTAAGGTGTGTTTCTTGTGTTGACAAAATTAAACACATCCTGTGGAGATAACAGTCAATGGACAGGCCACCTGGAGATAATCAAACATTGGTTATGGAAAGTCTAGGTGTTGCTTTATTCAATTGCAACTTCTTCAGCATGGGCCATAGTGTCACCAGGCAGGAGGAAGTCCAAATTCCTGTAGAAGACACCTCTGCTAAATGATTTCCTTCAGTGAGACAAGATCTCCTTCTGCAACTTATGCTACCAGATCCTCACCTGGCAAGCCCATTCCACCGACTGATCCTTTCGGTCCAGGAAGTCCTGGAGCACCTGGGGTCCCACTTAAACCAGGATCGCCTTTAGGCCCTAAAATAATAAGGAGAGAACTTCCATTGATTAACTTTCACAAAAAGGTCAGAGTCACTTAATTTGAACATGAGCTTGCCCTGCTAGCCACCTGGGGTTACAGGCCATACCTGGTTGCCCGGGATACCCAGCTTGTCCATCCTTTCCAGGCATTCCTGGAGTTCCAGGATCTCCTCTGGATCCTCGATCACCAATTGGCCCCACTTGTCCTACACATCACAGAAGGTAAAAAACAACAACAGCCCATGACTCGAGTTTGTTTAAGAGGAAGATTATTACAACAACCCAAATGAGTCGGATACTAATTTAAGAGGTAAGAATTACTCTGGTTAAGCACACTGTGCTACTGCCATTATTAAAAGCCTTCCTCTAATCAGATTAGCAGACGCTTACCTTTTTCCCCTTGGTCGCCCTTCTGCCCCTTCATGCTGCCCATGTCCACTTTATCCATTGACCCAGGTTTTCCAGGAAGACCGATATCTCCTTTAGCACCTTTGAAGCCAGGGTCTCCTCTGGGTCCTGAGGAGCCTGGGAAGCCAAGGTCCCCTGTAGATGAAAGGAATGTACCCAATAAGATTTGGCCAAGTGTGTCCCAGGTTGTTCTGAAGTTTGATGAAGTGGCTGACTCAGAAGTTAGAAGCAACTAATAACATGTCCCCAAACAGCATTATAGTGAACTTCTGAGTTACACAGAAGACTATGGTCCAAAGTAAATGACCCATAAAACTATTTGCCAATAATTCTAATATGTGTGACTCTAGATGATTTAGTTAATTAATTTAGAGAACTTAGTTTTCTCTCCTTCCAGACTAGTTTTACCATTCTTGTTATAGTTTCCCTCAACTCTATATAATAATAATAATAATAGAATGGGATTTTTCATGCTCTACTAAACAAATGAACACTTTTATGAGTAACACTGAAAGTCAATTTCTATATCTACACATACAAATTGGTCAGATACACGTATGACCAATTGCAAATAGCAAGATCAGACCAAACATTTAAAACTTGTAAAGTTGCTCAGTTTGCTAATTTGATTCCGAGGACTTGCTCTCCGGGCCCTTGTATTCCTGAATGTCCTACTCGTTCTCCAAAAAAAAAAAAATTAAATTCAAATTAAATCTCAACAGAGCCAAGAGAGAACCCTGTCTTCTCTCAGGTACGCTTGGCAGGGCGCAGCTTCCAATGCTCCAAGCACGGGCACCGCGGCTACTCCTTCCTCCTGGAAGGCCGGAGCCTTCCACACACTTGCTTGATCTTCTTACATTATTTCCTCTGCCTCTTGAGATGAAAAATGAATTCCAACAACTCAAGAATTTCCCAGAAGGTATGGAGAACTAAAAGCATACAAAAGGAACCCACTTAGGAAGTTATCAAGCCTCTTACCTTTTTCACCGGGTAACCCTGGAGTGCCCGCTGGTCCGGGAGAGCCGGGCTGCCCAGGGGTCCCCATGACGCCCATTTCTCCTTTGGAACCTGGGGTCAAATGGAGAGATTATAACTGATTCCATCGTGGATGCTAATGGTAACCACCCAGGTCCCGGAGGAAACAACGCATCGACATTTTGTCCTCCAAATCTGAGGGAAGTAGAGCTTCATAAGATCGCTTACCTGGAAACCCTGGAAGACCAGGAGTTCCTTGTTGTCCAGGCAGGCCAGGGAGCCCCGACTGTCCAGTTAATCCGGGAAGTCCTTGCGACCCTTTATCTCCTTTTGGGCCCGGCATGTCCAATCCTGGGAATCCAGGGAAACCCTTCTCTCCTTTGATTCCGGGAGGGCCTGATGTTGGCGGAAGGGCAAGTAACTGTTAGTAGAATATAAACAATGTCCTCCCGTTTTTTCATGGTGCTTATCCCCTGCATTGTGTGAGAAGGGCTGCAAACCCGGCAGCATGGGTGGGTTGAAATGACAGGGAAACCCTTCTCTCCTTTGATTCCGGGAGGGCCTGATGTTGGCGGAAGGGCAAGTAACTGTTAGTAGAATATAAACAATGTCCTCCCGTTTTTTCATGGTGCTTATCCCCTGCATTGTGTGAGAAGGGCTGCAAACCCGGCAGCATGGGTGGGTTGAAATGAATTCCACATTCTAGGACTACTGATGTTTTTGGTCACCAAGGCAGTCGATGGAGAAACAACATCCAAAGGCAAAGGCCTTTTCCTTTCTGCCATCAAGAACTAGTGACTCTCCCTCTCCACCACCACCCCATTCATCCAGGGCCAGGTGTTTCCATTGGTCTCCAACAACGCTTCACCAACTGTCTGATCCCACACCCACCCTCACCGTCATTGTCTAAGGGTATCAACACAGGTGTTTCCATTGGTCTCCAACAACGCTTCACCAACTGTCTGATCCCACACCCACCCTCACCGTCATTGTCTAAGGGTATCAACACAGGTGTTTCCATTGGTCTCCAACAACGCTTCACCAACTGTCTGATCCCACACCCACCCTCACCGTCATTGTCTAAGGGTATCAACACTGGCGACGGCTGCTTCTGGACACAGATTCAAACAGTCTAATCGATTCACACCTAACTTATCCTCCTTTTAGAAAGATAACTCAAAGACTAATCATCTTGAATTAAACAAAGACGTTACTAATCATAATCCCTAATCATAGTAATAGACATGCTTTGTTTGGTAAGTTCAGTGACGATGAGTAAGCATGCCCCTAAACGTTCGTCAAAACTGCGGTCACAAATTAGAATGCACTTCTTTTTCTTTTGTTTCACACGTATTGATCATTTCACACCAAGACCCTAGCATCACCTCCTAACCCCTCCTGAGAGGTGATTCTAGAATGTTACATCACCTATTGATCCTGGTGGCCCCTGTCCTCCTGGGGGGCCCATGGCACCAGGGGGCCCTGCTCCTGGAGCACCCACAGATCCCTTGGGGCCTTGTAATCCTGGAGCTCCAGGTTCACCTGGTCAGAAGAGGGGGGAAAAATGTGAAAAAAACTACCCGGGGACCATCTTGTTCATAACACATTAATTTCTTATACGATAAGCACAACAGAAAACCACAAACACAAGCCGTCTAAGGTTTTCATCATTTACACATGTAACCGACATTTATTGACCTAGTTGGTACTTTGGAGATTCACACACACACACACACACACACACACACACAGAGTCACTGCATGGTCTACAATGATCTGTAAGATGCTTACCTCTGATTCCCTGGAGCCCGGGAGGGCCAATGGCACCATGTTCTCCAGGAATGCCTGGTTGACCAACATTCCCCTTTTCTCCGGGTGTGCCGGGAATGCCAGGCAGACCTGGCAATCCTTTCAGTCCTGGTAGACCAACTCCAGGCTCTCCCTGAAAGTTGTCAAAACACAGACACGCACGTTAACTCAGCAAAGTCAATATCTTTTTCAAGAAGCCAAGGGTATAGGTGAAGATTGTTAAGTGATATACTGGGCATCTTTGGCAAGAAGATTTCTATTCAACTCTCCAGTGTAGTTTCCTCATGCTTACTATTTCTAATCAACCTCACCACAAGCTTATCATTTTAATTTTATGGGGAAAAGTCAAAACGGAAAAACTGAATGACTTATCCAAAGTCGCAGAGGCAAGATTTCGAATCAAGCCTTCGATCTGCCCTTTCTGCCTTGTGCTGCCTTCTGTTGGTGGTAAGAACGGACTGGAACTCGTTGACAAAATGCAAAGGCAGCCAGTTAACTGATACTTCAGAAGAGATGGCAATACTGCAGGCCTATGAGGGCTTTCAAATCTAATTACAAACGTCGAACTCCTCTATGACTCAGGCATCTTTGACAAACACTGATGATTAAAAATAAAGGAAGTCGTTTACAGAGTCCCACCACTCATTCACAACCGACTCATTTGATCAAGGCCAAGCAAGGAAGCAAATGCACGGACACCAGATGATCTGCTTCACTGATGTCCGTGACCAGGGATGACCCAGCGGGAGAGTGCTACCAGACAAATGCCAGCGTCCATTCAGGAAGAAACTGCTCAGAAAACCAGGACCAGAAGGGAACTTTCTCAGCTTGATGAAGAGCACCGTGAAACAACTAGAGCTAACCTCACACTTGATGTTGAGCGATCGATGCTTCCCCTCAGATTGGGCATAGGACAGGGATATCCCTCGCACCCGCCAAAGCCAACATTGGACTGGAAGTCCCAGCTCAAGCCATCAGCGCTTAAGAAAAGGAAACGGAAGTTCTCCGGGTTGGTAAGAAGTGAAACTCTCCTTGTTCACGCACGACATGATTGTCTGTGGAGAGGATCAACACGGGAGTGGGGGTGGGAGAAAGGCTCTCTGCAGGAAATAAGGGACTGTAGCAAGGTTGCAGGGTCATGTAGGAAAGCTACTGCTCACCTACGCACCACCAACGAGCACCTGGAGTTTGAAATGGGCACGCCTGCACTCCTGGGCATTGTTAACGTCAATGCATGCTCCAGCAGGGGGGAAAAAAACCACAAAATGGAAGGGGCTCATATCAGGGAAATTTTGTTAAGGCATAATATTTTAAATCTAACCCTTGGTTCCAATTGGAAGGAGAATTCCAATCCACTTGGTGTTTACTACCTCGTAAGCCTGGCGTGTTGAAGGTGATTAATCTGCTCCCAGTTGAACTAATTTTAAAAATCAAATGACAATGCCAGAGGAAGACTGGGTGGCTGACTGTGTACAGATAAACGTGCCAAGGGGTTCTGCAGTCTCAAGCACACTGGAAAGGGATACCATGATTTACAATATG
>NW_022111368.1:7412631-7421366 GCF_000313985.2 Echinops telfairi
TAACGGGAGGGAAAAGACCAACCGTCTGGCTGCTGACAGTCAAGTGACTTGTGGAGTTGTAGGCCAGCAAGCTGGTACAGGAGATTGACCTCAAAGCAAGGAGAACCTTGAAGTTACACTGGATCACTGGTTCTCAACCAGGGACTGCGTTCCCCCTGGAGGATACCCTGCAATATCTGGAGGCATTTGGGGGTGTTATAACGGGGTGACATTTAGTGGGTCAAGCCCATGGAGGCTGCTAAAAGCAGCCCAGCCCCCCAAACAAACAACTATCTACCTCAAAATGTCCATGCTACCAAGCTGGAGAAAGCCTAGACAGGCTCCTTCTGATCGTGGTTGTTTGTTTGTTTTTAACAGTGGCTTCTAAACATAGTTTATCTGTTATATCTATAACAAGAAACACATTTTACATGAGCTCCATCCAATATACATAAGGCAACACATACTCATTAAACTGAAATGAACCATTCCTGAAATAGCACATATTTACTGTGTGCTATGTACTCTGATCATTTCCTATCTCATTGCATGAAAAACAAACCAAACCATGCTTGCCCAACATATCCTGTGAGGGTAATAGCACATGTTGTACATGTCCAATGAATAATAGGAGTGAGCAGGTGACAGCAATCCGGAGACCTACCTTTTGCCCCGGCACACCTGGGCCACCAGGTAAGCCATCCAATCCTGGGCGACCTGGAGTCCCTGGAGCACCCACATCTCCTGGCAGGCCATCAACACCTGTTTGGGAAAGTCAAAAAGTCACAAACATTCGTGCTGTAATATGATAGTTCACTTTCTTCACTTCTTTTACACTTGCTCACAGGTACCTGAACGAACGAACGTGGGAGGGTCCACCACAGTGAACCCCTTTCAAGGGGGCTCTAAGAGGGAAGACGAGGCCATGCGGCTGGCTGCTCATGGAAGAGGCCAAAAGGAAGAGGCCACCGATAGAAGCACTGCTATTCCCAGAGCCTGCAAACCCCCTCTTCTTTTCTCACACCTGTCTTCCCCTCTTCCTTTCTGTCATTTTCTACTTAAAAGTTTTTCTTTCTGTCCTGCTCCACTGGACAAAGCACAGTTCAACACGCTGAGATCCAGGTCTCCGCAGTCTCCTCGTCACCGTGTTAGGGATGTAGAATGTGGGCACCTGGCTAAATGACTCCGCCCGGCACTGTAACACAACTCCGTGCAAACTGGTCACCCTCTCATGTTTGTTGGGAGGCCCTGCTTTAGACCACTGGTTCTCAAACTGGGCTGCAGTACGTACACAGGAACCATCGCAGGGGTGTAGGTTTAAAATGCCTGGGCCCTGCTACAAATGGTCATATGGGCTTTGGAAAGCTGTCTGTATTAACCCATCAAGTGGAGGCCGACTCAGTGTCGGAGTAGAACTGTGCTCCACAGCATTCCCAACGGCTGATTCTTCAGAAGTGGATCCCAAGCCCTTGCTTCTGAGGTGTGCGCAGCAACCACCAACTTCCTAAGGAACGTCTCAGGCCTTACACACGCTGACCCAGCCAAGAACTCGAGGCAGGTCTAATGCGCGGTGACGTTTGAGAACCAGGAACGGTGGGACTAGCCAATGGAGAGAGTCTTCTAAGGAGTAGACCTAACTCCCCCGCCCCCCCAGCAGCCTTGTCCCCAGGTCCCTTTCTTGTTCACTATCGACGAGTATGGACAAAGGGCTTCTAATTCAGGAGCCCTTTATGGCAGTGCGGCGCTCTGATGGTGGCGGTGTTGGGCATTGGGCTGCTAGGCACAAGGCCAGCAGTTCAGCACCACTCACAGCTCTGTGAGACAGATGGGCCTTTCTCCTTCGTGAGTTTTTGGAATCCCAGGCGGCCGTTCTACCCTGTCCTGCAGACTCACTGTGAGTTGGCACGGGCTCGATGCGGGGCGGTGTTACTTGTGTGCTCTTTCCCACGGGGGTGATCTGGGATTCATATGGAATATGGTGGCATACATGACGTGGGGTCTGGAGAAGATTGTAACGTTGGTGTCATGGCTCTCTGCCCTTTAAAGCAGAAAGAAGCCGCCATGTGTGTGGTTCACATCATGCGGCTCTCTGAAGGAGAAAGCAGCTGTCTCTGTTCTCCACATGTGAAGGCCTAGGGAAATGAGAGGGGATGCGATGGGGCGTCCCGGGAGACAGAGACCGTGTTGGCAATGGCCTGCATGGAGTCTATGGGAAGACCGCGAAGGACTAAAACAGGAAAATGGTCCTCCTAGTAGTTCTCAGCATGGAGTAAGGAATGTACTAAAATTGTTGACACCCTGTCAGAATTCAGGGCCTATATTTTGCTTTTATTATCCCCACGGCCACCCCTTGGGGTCTCCCCCTGCCTCATCGACCGATCCTGGTGGGTGGGTCCTGGTGGGCTGTTTTCTCTTCACCCACCAGGACCCACCACTTTGCAGAGTGGGTTGTCAACAAACACAGCTTCTGCAAGGACTGCCAGGAGCCTTGTCTTGTGGCCCCGAGCGCCAGATCTTATTTCTACCACTCCACGCTGAAGCCCGCTTCACCCACTGCACCACGCAATCCACAACATTATTCCTAAAACTTCCCAGACTCTTCTAAACACGTCCACTGCGCACCTTCACTAACTCACGTAGGGTTGCTACAGCTGTGGCCCCTCAGATTTTTCTCAGTGAATTCACGTGAGGGAGAAAGGAAAGCTCATCTCCGTGTGAGATAGTTAAGGCTTATTGTGCCAACCTGGCCGATACACACATGTGGGGTTAATTGAAGGGCGGAGAGATAAATGGTTCAGTGAGCCTCGCCTCTCTCGTTCTCAGGTCTCCTGCTCTCTGATGGTCGGACCAGGGTGCAGCTGCCTTAGCCAGTTCCCTGCTTCAACTTGCAAGGCTCACTTCCTGCAAGACATCCCTGAGGAGAAGCTGCATGGACCTACCCCGATGCAGCCCTGGGTGCTGGAGCAGCCGTGTGGAGACCCCTGCCAGCACTGAGATACTTACACGCTCACTGATTCGGCTTTCCTCCTGTAGTCCGCATCACTGCGTGTGTTTTGTGGGATTGAGGAGGGCTTTGTAGATTGGTGTTGGATATATGGGCTAATGTCGGACTTATGGGCTTGGGCAGCACTGGGTTGGGATGGTTTCTGAATGGACACTTACCCTTTATATAATACTCTCTCTTTTATATATATATGCGTTTCTGTGGCTTTGTTTCTCTAATGTACCCAGACTAACACACCGTGACTGAGCAGCTAGGGAGCTGAAGCCATAGCTTGGGGTTGTGCTGGCCAAGGGTCGGAGGAATGGATCCACTCACAGTCAGGCGTATCCTAAAGATTTACCTTTGGGGCCCGGAGGTCCTGGAAATCCGATGCCTGGCTGGCCAACAGTACCCTTCTCTCCTGGGAGTCCTGGCCTCCCTGGGGTTCCAGGAAATCCTCTGTCACCTATTGTGAGAACAGCAAATGGTCAACTTAAGCACAGATCAAAAACAGAGATTTTCACATCCTATCTCCAAGTCTAGGGGACATTTCTAAAAGTACCTTGGGGTCCTTGTAAACCCGGGGACCCTGGGAACCCTTCAGCTCCAGGAGGTCCAGGTAAAGGTACGGTCTTGCCTGCTTCACCCTTTGGGCCTGGAAAATACAAAGAAGACACATGAAGTAGGTGAGCTACAGAATCCCATCCTCTTCCCCAGACGAAACTCATTGCCATTGAGTGGGTGCCAGGTCATAATGCCCCTATAGGACAGGGTAGAACTGGCCCTGGGGGTGTCTGAGACGGTTAACTCTTTATGCAAGCAGAAATTCCAGTCTTCTCCCCAGGAGCAGCGGGTGATTTTGAATGATGGACCTTCCTGATCACCGCTATGCCACTTGGGCTCCCTCAATACAACCCCTTAAAAATGGTATGCTATGTGACGTGATTGAAATATGGAATGATATATGTATTAAATCCCAACTAACAAAATGGTACGCTAGTAGACTTAGAGAAGCCTCGGTCTCCATGTTTCCTTTCCTTCCTCTACTTTCTAGAATCTTTCAGAGAAAGTTAGTCCTGCCCCCAAATGCCAGTCCAAAAATAACCTGTGTCTTATAAAAGTCACAGAAATCTAAATATTCTACAATAACAAATAACGACATGTCCCCGCGTGATTTTTTAGTGAGCCTCGCTCAAAAAAATAAACATTTTCTCTGTTTCTCAATTTATCAGCCTGTCATCATTTAAGTTTCTTGAGGCTGGCCTGCAGGTAAACTGCCTTCGTCCTGTAACAAGCGGTTGCTGACATCTGGCCTGTAACAGCAGTGGGCTGGCTCAGAGCGACCTGAAACTGCACAGGAAAGTCACCCCAAGGCAAGCCTCTCCCAGCCAGGCCACCACGATGGCCCAGTCATCTGGATGTGCATGTACTGCTTCAGGCATCCGCTGGGTGTCAGGATTTAGCTTTGAAGAGAGGCTCAGCCAGCCAGTCTCAAGAAGATGTCCCTTGTACCAACCAAAGAATTCAAAATACTTAGGGTCTCCCGGTAACAATGCATGCATTCTGTAGCTTTGGATTATGGTAAGTCCATGTTTGCTATCTGATATATTCTAGGGAGACTGCTGTTTAGATCACAGAGGCAGGCGGGAGTACAGCAGATGAAAAAGTAATGTTCTAATCTGAAAAGTGTATTGGGTCTGGAAAATCAAGGGACCCTCTAAGATGTCAATGACTGAAGAATGGTACTGTCAGCAATCCCTCCCTCAGGAACCTTCTCTCTGCCCAGTGCCAGGAGAGAGCCTTCCTGTGGCTTGTCGGTTGCCGGTCAGCTGGCTCATGAACCTTCAGGGATGACAGAATGAACATCGACTCATCGGGTACTGCCCCCGTGATTGTTGGGATGTGGAAGCCCATATACTTAAAAGGACACCAGTTCATTTTCAACCCGCCAAAGAACCAACAGAAAACCCTAATTCCTTTTTCTAACTTTGAACGTTTACAAGATTCCACCAGGACACAGAACAATTGATTTGTTGAAACCAGGAGCTATGAGGAAAGGGATCCCAGACCTCTTTCCAGCTAACTGAGAGTCTCTCTAAGTCCACTCCACTATTTCTGTGCCCCTCAAATCCAAAAACCAACCTTACTACCACTGAGTTGCTTATAACGCATATCAACCCTGTGGGATAGAGTAGAACAGTGGTTCTTAATCTTTAGGTTGCCACCCCTTTAGGCGTCACCCAATTCATAACACTAGCAAAATGACAGTGATAAAGTAGCAATGAATATAATTTTTATATTTGGGGGGGTCACCACAACATGAGGAACTGTGTGAAAGGGTTGCGGCATTAGGAAGGTTGAGAACCACTGGAGTAGAACTATGCTTATAGATTTCAAAAGCTATAAATCTTTATGGGAATAGACAACCTCATCTTTCTCCTGCAGAAGGGCTGCTGGTTTAGAACTGCTCAACTATTTACCCACGATGCCACCAGGGCTCCTTCGGTGCCCCTAAAGAAGTGGTAACAAAAGCAACATTGCCGAGAGCGTTGCTAAACAAAGAACCATGATCAAAGGAGTCATAACTTGGTGCTAGATGTTCAGTGTGTATATAAACAATGAGAATGAGAATAATGAAACAGTAACACGGGATTGAAAATGCTATAGAATTAGTCCAGAGTCCATTACATCAATACCACTGAGTCGAGTCTTACTCCTAGTGACCGTGTGGGACAGAGTGCAACTGCCCCACACGCTTTCCAATGCCAGACTCTCTATGAAAGCAGACCACTGCAGCTTTCTCCTGCAGGTGGGTGGTGGCTCAGAACACTAAACCTGCTGGTTAGCATCCAAGGACTTCAGCCACTGTGCCCCCAGCCTCCTTACGTTTGTAATACCTCTACCTACAAGCCTGCCTTTCACTGATAGGTATATTGTGTGCTTAGTTATAAGTGAAAACAAACAAACCCACAAACCCCACAAACTTACTGCCATCGAGTTGGCGTTGACTCACAGTGATAGGATATATCACTGTGACGTTTAGGATAGGATAGGCCTGTCCCTGAGAGTTTCTGAGATTTTAACTCTTTACAAGAGTAGAAAGCCCTGTCTTTCTCCCGTGGAGCAGCTGGTGGTTTTGAACTGCTGACCTTGCTGTTAGCAGTCCAAAGGTATAACCACTGGGTCACATCTATAAAACCAGCTATTCTTTCAGCAAGGTCTTAGGGATTACTGGGTCATCTGGCTCATTCTACATTGAAGACAGTGAGCATGCACCATTCCTTAGTTCTTTAATGATTCTCCCCTTCCCACTATCATGACCCCAGTTCTACCTTACAAATCTGGCTAGACCAGAGCTTGTACACTGGGACAGATAAGAGTTCTCGACACATGGAATCCAGGACAGATAACCCCTCAAGAACAGTCATGGGAGTAGTGATACCATGAGGGTAAAGGGAAGGTGGGGGGAAAAGGGGGAGAAAGGGGAACCAATCTCAATGATTGACATATAACATACCCCCACACCCAGGGGGATGAACAACAGAAATGTGGGTGAGGGAGACAGCTGACGGCAGTGTCCGATATGAAAACAACAATGATTTATAATTTATCAAGGGTTCATGAGGGTGAAAGGGTGAGGGAGGGAGGGAAAAAAGAAGAGCTGATACCAAGGGCTTCAGCAGACAGAAAAGGTTTTGAAAAGAATGATGGCAACATATGTACAGATGTGCTTGACACAGTGGAAGCATGCATTGTTATAAGAGCTGTCAGAGCCCCCAATAAAATAATGTTCTGAAATGTAAAAGCAAGAAAAAGAAGAAGACTCATTAAGGTTACCATCCACTTCCTGCAAGAACTGACACCAAAGCCATGCTGCCTGCCTTTCTGACCCTAGTAGTCTCTGTGAGGCCCTCACGTCGCTCCGCAACAATTCCCAAGCCTCACCTGGGAGGCCTGGGGATCCAGGGTTTCCAGGAAAGCCTGCTTCTCCTTTGTCTCCAATTGGGCCCTTAGGACCAAACCCTGGTGGACCAGGAGGGCCGATATCCCCGCGACTTCCAGGGAAGCCAACTCCTCCGGGAGGGCCGCGTTCTCCTTTGGAGCCTATTGAACCCTGAAAACAAACAAAAAATGTACAGACAAAACGTCGTCAATCCACAGAACAGTCACTCCTGTTCATACCAATCCCCCAGCCTGCTGTGGTAAATAAATACTGGAGTTCAACTGTCTCACACTCATTTACTTTGTCAATCCCATGTCAAAAGTCAGCATGTGGTTAATGAATAAAACCAGCATTTCCGCCCACCCCCCTGAGAACTTAGAAAGAATTTCCCCATCCTACACAAGGAGCTACAGCAAAGAACAAGTTCTTTAGACCATGTTTTTCTTTCTTAAAGGATCACTTTTCATTTCACCTCCCCACCCAAACAGCTAAACCCTTCCCATTACCTCCAGACATCAGCTAATTCTGATCTGTTACCTTCTAATTGATACTTAGGGTTTTAGACTCGGGTTTTCCTATGAGTCAAACTCATTTATGAAAGTCACCATCTGGACCCTTTATGGAAAAATACATCGATTCGGTCGAAACAATTCATGTATTTTATTCTCTGCAGATCCCTTTGCACTATACCGAAATAGTGGCAGCATGTGCAAGTATGGAAATAAACATACCGGTGAGCCTTTGGGGCCAGGAAGACCCGGATAGCCATCTTTTCCAGGGGACCCTGCTCTTCCAGGCATCCCGGGCTGCCCTGGAAATCCTGGGTTTCCTTTTTCACCTTTGAGTCTCATGTCAAACAACAACTCCCCTGGTTCTCCCTTAGCTCCTGGATAGCCTATGAGCCCCGGTGAGCCTTGTGGCCCCTGCAACAAGAAAGCGTGATGAATATATCCACCCAGGTAACAGACCAGGGCAACACAATCAACATGGCAATACATCTAGATCTCATCGTTCACGTTCCAGCAAGCAAGCCACTCGCTCGTGACCACAGCTCTATCTCGCCCCACTACTTGTGTCTTCTTTGCAAACCACTTCTATAATGCATATAAACCCTGCTCCCATCGAAGTGAAGCCCATCCATAGAGACCCTACCAGACACGGTAGAACTGCCCCCTGTGGGTTTCCAAGACTGTAAAGCTTTACGGGAGTAGAAAACCCCATAAATACATACATAAAATATATACTTTTACTATGTATAATATATGCAAATACACACATGGCATCCCACAGAGGCCTGATCGTGGAGATAGAGGGAGTCACACAGAATGCCGCTGCATCCATAGCTGCTAGAATGGCCCTTAGATTGCATTCTTTCCCCGAACTGTTCAACATTCACAAGCGCATTTTAGCAACTCTTAAAGAAAAAGTTTAGCACAGCCTTTCTTACAGAGGTGCTGGATTTTCGACTTCTCAGGACCCAAGAACTAGAGAAATGGCTTCTGGGTACAGGTAGTGGTAGAGTCAAAGTGGGTTGAGAACAGCAATGTTGTTGTTTTTTCTAAATCTGCTCAGCAGTGGGAGTCCCTGACTGGAACAAATTGTCAGCATGCTCAGCTGCTAACTGGAACCCTGGAGCTGCTAGTCCATACAGAGGTGCCTCGGAAGGTAAGGGCTGGCGATGTACTTTCAGAAAGTCCTCATGTGAAAGCCCTACCAAGCACACCCCCACCGTGACACATGGGGATGCCAAGGGTCAGAATCTACTATGCGTGTTTCCCAAAGTGGGTGGGACAGCCCCCTGGGGGCTGCCGGAATGCCCGGCCCCTGCAA
>NW_022111368.1:7421914-7423882 GCF_000313985.2 Echinops telfairi
GAGCCGGTGACCAGCTCTACCGCTACGAGGACCAGTAGGAAAACTGGAATTAACTTTCGCAAGAGACGCACATTAGAACATTGTTTCTAGTTCCTGGAGAGTCATACCCACAGCGAGTACCAAAAATTCATAGTTTTCAGAGGTTTTGTTTCTTTTTTTTAAAGCAGCTATCATTTCTCACATGCCTAACGTGCCATGTCAGGGAGCCCTGGTGGTGTAGTGGTTATGTGTTGGGCCACGATCCTCATGATCCGCAGTTCGAAACCAAGAGCAGCTGGGGGGGAGGAAGGCAGCGTTTTCTATGCGCTGCCCCCCCCCCCAACAGTAACAGTCTCGGAGAGCCACAGGGGGGCGGTGCTGAATCAGCCTCGACTCGATGGCCGTGGGAAAGGACACACCGTGAGCCTTTGCATGATCTCATACTGATCACGGCTCTGGAACATTGAAACCGTTATTTAGCAGACGAGGAAACTGATGCTGAGGGAGCACACGTGATTCTTCTCAGACCACACAGACGGAAGTGCTAGGGTTGGAATCCAGACACGTGCATGGCCGCTGCAGGGCCTGGACTTGATCAGCCATCACGTGTGACCACTGAAGGGGGTGAGGGGTTGCCTCCTGAAACTACTCGAGGCCACGTGGAGACTGGGTTGTCAAGAAGCGAAGTGACCTGCTCAAAGTCTAGCAAACGACAAGCGTGAGACTAACCCAGGAGGGCTGCTGACTTTCCTGCCCGTATTGCTCCCTGAGCACCAACTCTGCTAAACTGGGCAGCACGACACCACCGAGGGGCACTTCCTCTTCTTCTTTTTTGAAGAGGAATAATTTTACTTCTTTATTTATCCTCTAGTTCTTTCTTTCTTTTTATTTATTTTTAAAATCATTTTATTGGGGGCTCATGCAACTCTCATCACCATCCATCCATCGTGTCAAGCACATTTGTTCATGTGTGGACATCATCATTCTCAGAACATTTTCTTCCTACTTGAGCCCTTGGCATCAGCTCCTCATTGTTTTCCCCTCCCTCCCCACCCCTCTCTCCCTCACGAACCCTTGATAATTCATAAATTATTATTGTGTCATGTCTTACTGATGTCTCGTATCACCTATTTTTCTGTTGTCCATCCCCCAGGGAGGGGGTTATATGTAGATCATTATGATCAACAAAATAAAACAACAACAACAAAAGAGAAAAGCCTGTAAATAGTTCAAGGTCTGTTTGTTGACCTGTAGGAGTGTTTTCCGGTCAAGTCTGGTAGGGTGCCTTGCCCTGGTCCCGAAGTCTATTTTTGGCATTCCCCGAGGACTTTGTTCCTCTGTTTCCCTTGCTGTTCTGCTGCATGCCCTTAGTGTTTCATCTGTGTGGTGAGGTCAGATCAGGTGCAATTCTCACACTGTATCTCCAGTGTTGTCCCCTGTAGGGCTTTGGATCAGTGAGGGAATTTGTGCCTCATAGTGGGGTGGCTCTATGGTCCTCTCTGTGCATTGGCTGCTCTGAGTGGGAATATCGTCCTCAAGGTTTGGTGGGCCAGGATGTGCTCCACTCTCTCTTCCTCCCCCTGCATTTGCTTCTGTGTGCTCTGATCAGACATGTCCCTCTCCCTGAGTTGTAGCTTCAGTACCTGTCCCCTAGAGGCACTTCTAACACAATCCAGAACACTTCTCTAGAAGGATAGTCAGTCTCTCTCTCTCTGCCTTGTCCAACACTACTTAAAATTAAATATAATAGAAAACTTAATTCCCTTAGTCTCACATTAGTCACCTTTCAAATACTCAGTAGCTTGCATGTATCCAAACCCAAACTCACTGAGTCTATTCAGACCCAAAGCGACTCCACAGGACAGAGAAAAACTGCTTCTTTGGGTGTCCAAGACTGTAAATGCTTAGGGGTACAGCAAGTCTCTTATAAAAAGAGATGAGACTCAAACGCAGAAGGACGCTGACCGTATGAAGACAGGCAGAGATCAG
>NW_022111368.1:7425372-7465108 GCF_000313985.2 Echinops telfairi
GAGTCTTGGTGACACCCTTTACTCCAAGAAATCACAGGGACCCCACAGGAAGGTGACACGCCGCTAACCGGCTGCCCCAGACAGAGAGAAACTGCCACCAGGTGAACTCTGACCACGTGAGAAGCAGAGCAATCAAGCCACACATTGGGTGGGTCAAGACCCCGCCCATTCTCCGAGGGGCTGCCGTGGGCTCCATAGGGGTCAGTTTCAAGTTCATTCTCTGTTCCAACTGCACTGCCTGTCGAATGCTGCAGTAATGAAGGACTGCAGGCACAAACAATAATTTCCCAGCCCCCAGACAAGTCCCAAGCCATTATGTTCCCCCACAAATGAAAAAAAATCTAACTTTGGTTTATAACTGCTACCCAGTATGTGAACGCAAACAGGTGTACTCACCGGCATCCCCTCCAGCCCGTCCCTTCCAGGTGTGCCTCTGTCCCCCTTGGGCCCGGGCTGTCCTGGGAAACCTTTCAGAAGAGAAGGGTGTGGGGAGGAAAAGGTGTAGCACATCATTTACAAACACTTCCTAAGAATTCGATCCCCCCCCCCCCAATTTTTTTCAAGATCCCACAGTGTAAAGGTCTTCATACAAAGTGGATAGACGATTGAAACGTCTCACGAAAGTAGGAGCTCAAACACCCCAGGGTGGGTTCGGAAAAGGAAATGCATGTAAATAGCGCAGATGCAGAAGTGGCTACAAGCCTCCTCCCACCATAGACCCCTTGAAGGTAAAGCATCCTGCTGACTGCTTCAAGGAGCGCTACCATTTACGGAGCCAAGGGCGCACGTGTGTGGCAATCCTGATAATAGGTAATTTTTATCACCCCCAAATTAGAGGCCAATTTTGATCATTTTCAATCATGTTCACTCAGATGGATTACAATTCTCACACGTAGGCTTTGGTTTTCAATGTAGAAAGTCAAGTCTCAGAATAGATCCGGTACGGCTACGGTATATTTCATTGCAAAGGTGCAGACTCACTGAAGGCCACTTTGACTTGACCCTTTTCCCATTGTCTGATCTTACCTATTTCTCCTGCGGGCCCCTGTGGCCCTGGAGGCCCCTGGATTCCTCCGCCAACACACTCCACACAGCTCGCTCCTTTCTGACCTAGAAAAGGAAGCATGGCGATCTTACGGAGGGCATATGGCGAGAGTCTCTGCTGACAGCAAAGAAGCGGTCAAAGAAGGCTGTGACTCATCGTGCTCTATTAAAGTGATCTTTCCCTATCATCCAGCACCACCTCCCATGGCTCCACATGCTCCTGGGCTGACCCCGCCGCCCTGGCTAGCCGCCCTTCTTCTGGAGGTCACTGAACAGGCGGCTGCCTTCAGCAAGCTTCCCATGTGACAGCTATTGCCCTGGCAAGGCGAATCCTAACCTTCCACCTGGGTCTGCTCAAAACAAACCAACCAACACACAAAAAGCAATCCACAAACTCAGTCTGAGACTAGTTCTTTGGGAATTCTCACATCGCTTATCTTGCTGCTCAACCTAGACTTTTCTGGTGACTGACATGTTTTAAAAAGCTGGTTTCTAGACACAAATCAGACATAGGACAGAACAAAATGGTCCTAGGAAAAAATCATCAAGGGGAGTCGGGAGTCAAGGAAGTTCACCTTCATCAGCCTTCCCCTTTCCTCTCTCACTGGCTGCCTCCTGGCCCTAGGTACTGTGACTGTGGGCTCAATTGATGTAAACAGAAACAGGACCAACAACGGTAGCTTCATGCTACCAAAATGGGGGCAGGGGCACCCTTTTTTCACTTGTATGCTTTCAGGGAGCAGCACTGGTACATTCTGGGTCCCTGGGGTCCCGTAAGTACTTCTGGTCCCAAAGCTACAAGTGGGTAGAGAGATGCTTGAACAAACTGTTATCGGGCCAGAGGAATATAGTTCATCACTGGGAGTATAACACCTGGGAGCTGGAGCAAGCCATGAAAAACAAAAGCGAAACACGTGAAAAGTGGACTCTCATTGGCGGCAACCTTCTGAGGTCTTCCAAGTTCACTCCCATCTAAGATGTCAGTTGAGTTCTAAGATCTTAATTGAAATTGTTTTCCATTTGTAGTTTAGATTTTGAGGGCCCAAAATGAGTTACAATCTAAGGGCAGTAATGAATACACAATGGAGCTGCTCTTGGGATATTAATAAACATATATATATTAAAATATCCATTATTTATTGTACTCTAAGGCAGGACTATGGATGCAGTACTAATCCAACTCTCTCTCCAGGATTGCTAAAGAGATAAATATGTTATTCCCTGTGCTGGTATTGCAGTAAACACTTGCAAAGATTAAAGATAAGATTCAGAGCCAAGGGTCGGTGCTAGCTCCCTGAGCCGAAGATTGGCTCACAATGATTACCCAAACATGGCCTGAGTATGAGTGGGAATTCCGAATGCTGGGAACAGAGTGGGGATTGGTCTGAAGGAAAACATTCATTCTTCGAGGGCAGAACTCTCCAATTCTGAACTGAAATATTGCGGCAAGATCAGGATCTGACTGTGAGTTTAGCCTGCGGACCAGAACTACATTGGAAAGCCTGCCTTTGTAGCCTATGAAAGTGGGGGAGAGCAAAGGCTCTAACTTCAAAGCATTACCCACACACTTCCCTCCCAGATGACAGAGAACTCCCCCTCAAGAGCTCACAGGTTAGAACTCCAACAACAGAAATGGAGGGCAACAATTATTCTAGGAATGGGTTTTGAAGGCCATTCCAAATGAAGAGAGGATGTACCTGAGCCCACTCTAATCCCATTCCCACACCAGCCAGTATGGGGAAGGGTACAACACACACAAAGAAACCACTCTTAAGAAACAATAGTAACATGCAAAAAAACAAGAAAGTAAAATTGCTTACCTTTCTCTCCAATTTCCCCAGTAAAGCCTTGGTTCCCTGGACTTCCAGGAGGACCCCGATCACCTGGTGGTCCCTGCTGGCATTCCACAATTCCATCTGAAATTCATTTAAAAAACCTTAAGATCACCCCCCCACACACACTAGAGTGAAATCAGATATTAGCATCTTCATCATTCAATTTCTATTCTTATAACAAGTATTTCAGACTATGTAAGAAGTCCTAACAATGCTATTTTAGTTGGCGTCAACATGATCCTACAATATTCCCTTGGGAAGCACACTCAACTGATGTCACATTAGCCACTCACCATCATAAGCAACTGCTACTTGAATTCTGGTGTTACAGTGCTAGAGCACTCTTCAGTGCATAACACCTTTCCTTGCGCTTTGTTTCATTTTGCACCACAAAGTAGCCTGAAATCATCCTTATGTTACAGATGAAGAAACCAAGGCTCAAAAATTAAACGGTTTATTGGATAGAGCTCAGAATTCGAACATTAGAATGCCGAAAACAAAGCTCAATGATCTGTCCAGGCCATACATCTGGTAAAGTCAAAGCTGAGACTTGAACAAATGTATTCCTGCTTTATTTTCTAAGCACATTATCAGAAAAAAAAAAGTTCATTATTTGGGAGAAGCAGACTATTCATGGGAAGAGCCTCCTAGGTTTCTTAAACATTATTATTATTAATCATTTTATTGGGGGCTCTTACAGCTCTTATAACAATCTGTACATCAATTGTATCCAACTCACTTGTACATATATTGCCATCATCATTTTCAAAACATTTTCTTTCTGCTTGAGCTCTTGGTATCAGCTCCATTGTTTCCTCTGCCCCCCACCCTCAACCCTCATGGACTCCTGCTAAATTACAAATTATTATTATTTTCATATCTTTAAAAAATTTATTTTCATATCTCATACCATCCACTGTCCCCCTTTGCCCACATTTCTGTTGTTTGTCCCCTGAGGGTGGGGGTAGGGGATTCTTCTAATTCATAATCAATTCTGAGTATCATTATGAAGCAGGGCATAAAAATATGTAACGGTAATACCAGCACCATCTCTTGTGGTTAACTAGTTTAAGTACTACTATATTATGTTCCAGATATAGATTTTTGTTAAATTTATATTTTTAATTTTGGAATTTTTTTCTAAGAAAAATAAGCGTTCCTGAGTAGTGCAAACAGGCTGCTAACTAAAACAACAGAGTTTCAAGTCCACTGAAGCAGCTGCCATGAGAGACAGACTGGGCAATCTATTTCTAAAACAAACAAAGAGAGAGAGCCAGCCTTTCAAAACCCAGTGGAGTATAATTCTACCCTGGTACACACCCACAGGATCTCTGTCATTGGAAGCAACTTAACACAAGTAGCAGTGGTAGTTTGGGCTATCATGGTAGTGAGCAATCGTACAGCTGTCTTTGCCTCCAGCATTCCCATCGTGAGCACAGCCCAAACATCCGCGAGTCTTAGAGCTCAAGCTTCGTCTTCCCTTTTACTCTGTTCTCCTGATGATTATCGAGAGAAGAAAACCACAGAGGCTGCTACAGACCCTGGAAGATTCCCCAAGACCTCTCTACCACGGACCTAGATTCTGCCTGTGAGTTCCAGCTCAGGCCCCTGTATCAAGTGGGCAATGGCAGCCGCTTTCTTCTGACTGAGGGCATCTTAAAGATAAAAGCAAGAACACCCTTCTTTCATGACTTTGCTTTGAGTTCGGTGGAAACAGTTACTTTCAAAAGTGTAAGACTTGCAGTCTGAGGGGAAAGCTTCCTTGTTTTGTGTGCTTGTTGCTTATTGATTTTTCAACGAATTTCACCCCAAAGCGAAGGCAGGAAGATAACTATCTCCCTACTCGGCAGGGCTTTGGATCCTCCCACCTGTGCTCAACAGAGACTGATCAGCAGGGGCAATGTGGAGTTGATTTTCACACTTCAAAAACCAGTCCCTAAATTTTTTGGCTATATAGAACCAACATTGTTTCTGGAAATATAAGTTAATGAACACTGGAATATATCTCTCTGTATAACAATGAACATTTCCCCCCCCCAAATAAAACCAAACTCACTGCTATCGAGTTCATGTTGACTACGAGTGACCCTACACGTCAGGGTAGAACTGCCCCTGAGGGTTTCTGACACAGAAACTCTTTATGGGAGTAGAACACCCACCCCAAGGCCCCACCCCATCTTTCTCCCAAGGAACAGCTGGTGGTTTCAAACTGCTGACCTTGTGGTTAGTAGACCAATGTATAACCATTACGCCACCAGGGATCGCCCTCTCCCCCTCTCAAACACACACACACACACACATACACACACACACACCTACACACATATGTTCACAGCTGTGTGTCCTCCAGAGGAGAACTGCCCCAGAAGGTTTCCTAGGAATTTGAGTCAATGGCCATAGGTTTGCTTGTTTGCTGGCAGTCTCCAGTAGAGCTGCTGGGTAGATTCGAACCACCAACCTACCTGTCTGCTGGCAGTGAAGCTCTTGGCACTGCACCACCATGGTCTCATTTATGTGTATATTTATTTATTTACTCAGACTCGCAACCATGGAGGCCATTCTAACTCACAGTGACTTATACACAGGTGGAAAGTCCTTACAGGAGTCGAGAGCCCCAACTTTCTCTCCTGGAGTGGCTAGTGGGTTTGAACTACCACCCTTGTGATTAGAGTCCAATGCTTACCTGATAGCATCACCAGGGCTAACAAACACACACACACACACACACAATTATACATAGCTATCTAAGTGTATGTACGTGTGTATGTGTGTGTGCGCCCCTGATGTGGGTATGTGTACACACACACACACATATATATACATATATATGCAAAAATATGAATGTCTTTTTTCCAGAACACTCTCCTGCTAGCTTCACCTCAACCAGGATGAAATGACCTCTAGGGGATCCACTGTAAATCGCCTTGCTGTGGAGCTCTGCCCCAAAGCCTCGGGTCCATGTTTTACGGTGTCTGGTCATGCAGAGAGCTCCCGTCCCAGATGGCGTGGGATGGCTGGGCCCACAAGGAGGGAGATGACAGTAGCAGAGGGAGGGTTTGGAAATCAACCCGGAAGCACTGAACCTACGAATGGCGAATGAGCTACTGACGGGGCCGCAGGTCGTAAGTAATTTTAAGGTGAATTAGGACCTCTTTGAACATAGACTGTAACTGCAAAAACAGTTTTCGCTGGTAAATGACCACTCAGGACTCTGTCATGGTGGATTCCTGACTTGACACGAACTGCAAAGGGCCGCCTGGATGATGGGGATGGTGGATAGTCCGAGGTCTCTAGCGGACAATTCCTGCTCAGCCTGGGAAAGGTGGTGTTCTGTGATTTGCTGACTCACACTTTGTATTGTGCACTAGGGACATGTTGACCTTTTCACTTTAATTGTGTTCCACTCCAGACCTGAAGGGTCACTGTCTTGGTGATCCCACCCATCTCCTTCTGATAAATAGTTTTTAAGGCAAAATCCAGAAAAGCAGCTAGGCTTATCCATCTTCCTTGATCTTTCTAAACTTTTTCTTTAAGCAAACGCTGCTCTTTTGACCTCGAAGGGCCGATTATTCTAAGGAACGTACACCTTACCAGCCCGATTGTTTCTCCTATAGACTTGTCGATTTGGGGGCTGCAGATCGAGTGTGATTTATTTTTATCGATAGCGCTTACCAACTCCTAAGTAGCTCCTAGTTTCCTTACTTAATCGTGTCTGCCTTGCTCCTTAGCACACTGCGCATGCTCTACAAGGGCAACAGGTTTTGAACAGGTCTCAATCGTCCCTGATGTGACTCCTCCAAAGGTGCTGGACACATAGTACCAAACCACACCCCCTGCCAGAGAATCCCTTCTGAACTACAGCGGTTTCTGGGCTGGAACCTTCATGGTAGCAGATTGCCAGATTTGAATCACCAAGCAACCTATGTCAAACCATATGCTCCACCCAAGGACCAACCCCTGGAGAAGGCCATGTGCTCCACAATCATGCAATGTTGTGCTGTCAAACAATCCCAGAGGAAACTTACTTGTATGGCCTGGCTGTCCAGGGGGCCCAGGGGGTCCAGGAGGACCTTGGATTCCATCTCTTCCACTTGGTCCAGGTAAAGACAAACCTGGAAATCCTTGGTCACCCTTTTCTCCTCTATTGCCAGGGATGCCAGGAGCACCGGGCCGTCCTGGCGCAGGGAAGCCTTAAACCAGACCACAATCTTAAGTAAATGATTACAATGCAAAGTTTAAATCCACACAAATAAAAGGTTATGCTAAAAAAAAATGAGGGACGAGGCAGGATTTGGGTTGTAAAGAAGGGAAAAAACAATGATGCAAATAAAGAACAGATTTGGGGAAGAGGGAAGAAAGTAAGCAAAGACCTTTGCAGTGGGTTACCAGAGATTAAAAGACGGAAGTTCTCAAGGAAAATGAACAGATATGAAGGCATGTCACTGGAATCATTGGTGAGAAAGTTTAGAATGGCTAACTCCATGTGCAACTCTTTTTCATAGGACTGGACCACTGAACTGTATGATGTGTGGATTACAGGTCAATAAAACTGTTTAAAATTTTTTAAAAATAAAGAATCGAACGGTATCCATATTGGCTTTCGCCAAATACCCAGGAGCCCAGTAAGGAGCAGGTGAGAAGAGAGCACACCTCTAATGAAGCAGAGAAAGGCCTGGTTACCTAAGAGGCCACCCAGCAGTCAGCAGCTCGGGAGTCAGGTTCAGCGACTGCAGTATAGGAGCAGAGGGTGTGAAGCAGCTGATCTGAACAGAAGACAGGGGTCCCGGCAAGGGAGAATCCTCTTGCTAGACCAATTTTCATTAAAAAAATTTTGCTTAATAGTTATCGGTTAGGGGATAGAATTTGAAAAGTCGTTGTTGGAAGTTTGATATAATCTGAGGAGAAGGCCGGTGGGCAGAGAGGTGAGTGGTGTGTAACATCAGCGAGAGGAAAAGTGCTGAAACAGTTGCCCTCTAAGAGCAGCGTGGTGCCACCAGCTGTTCCGGGGCACGGGGACCCCCTATCAGACTGCTCACTGTGGCTGCTCTAGGAGCTGCGAGACAGCATCCGTGCACACACTCCACACGCATGCACACACGTGCGGCTGTGTGTACTCTGCGAGCCACCAAAAGGGTCCGTCTATCAGAAGCACGTACTGGGCGTGCATGAAACAATGACAGAGAGATTACAGAGAGAGTGTTGGATGCCGGTGTGGGGTTCCGGAAAGGAGCGAGGACAGAGGTGAAGAGGGTTCGTGCTGAGCTCCCTCCCGAGAGGGAAAAGTGTAAGCACAGTGAGGCATCTGCACTATGACCAGGAGGACCCTGGACGGATGGAGGGGACTGTCTGGGGTGGCAACCGAGAACCACCCTCCAAAGTCCACTGAGACCATGGGAGCTCAAGAGCAGTTGTGACTTCAAGAGAGAGATGAAAGGGTGTCCTCGTCCATGCTTATTAAGGACACGGTAAATCGACAACTTGTGAAATACCACATGCCAACCTCTCTACCATGCATCCAGCTTTCCTTCTAGAATAATGTGCAGTAACAACGCTAGCTATTTGCAGCCAATGTTTCTACTGCACAGGATTACACACATGCTCAAACATTAACCAGAGAGAAGTTACACAAATGGCCTAAAGAAAAGAGTGAAGGATTGGTACCTGGAGGGCCTGGTGGACCTTGTGTTCCTGGGAAACCTGAAAAAAGAGAAAGGGAGTTAGACAAACGGAGACTGGGTGACTCCCTCGGTTATACTTTCTCTTTCTTTGCTACAAATCTCGCCCAGGGTGCTGGTAAGCACCCGTGCTTCAAAGGCACATAGGAACATGAACTGGAAGTGATCCGAGCCTCTCTCATGCAACTTCCATGCTCCTGGAGGGTCACAGTGAGCAGGGCCAGGGCTCCCTTGATGTGACGCTGAAGTCTCACCTGGAACAAGACTTGGTCACCTAACAGTCCTGCAAGCCACATGTGATGTTTTGAAAATATGCATGAGTGCAGGTCAAAAATAGGAGAGAGGTGAGATGGGGTGGAGTGGGATGAGGTGGGGTGGGGATGGGATGGGATGAGGTGGGGTGGGAAAGGGTTGGGATGGGATGGGATGGGGTGGGGTAGGGATGGGTGGGGTGGGAAGGAGAAGGGAAAAGGGAAGGAAGGAAGAAAAGCAAAGAAAAGAGGAATGGAAAAGAGAGGAGGGAGAAGGGAGCGGGTAAAACGCCGTACCTTTGGGACCTGGCAGCCCTCTGTTCCCTGGGATTCCTGGGGAACCTCTTTCTCCCTTTTCTCCAAGTGGTCCTGTGCCGATGACCTACGTTTGAGAAGGAACGAACACTGCAGGGCACAGGCGTGGCTGGAAGGGGTCTAGCACAGAGAGCACGAAACTTAACCCATTCTCTTGACCCCAAGGAGCGTGGACGTGGAAAGGACGGGGAATATGAGAAATCGTCTTGAAAGCAAAGCTAATGCATCTTCTGAAACGCCCTCTTTGCAGCGAAACTGGCCGGGCAATTTTGCTTCCTTTCCTATGAGTCCGCCTGGCAGCGTTTCACCTAGTACGCTAGTGCATTATGGTACAATAATATTAATTTTGGAGCTCGTTTTTTGGACTTGTTAAATGTACACAGAAGCCATAAAACGAGTATTCTACCTTAAACGATATTTTCCAGGGAAACGCCTTTTAAATGTCCTCAGGCAACATGTAACAGGAGCATTGAAACATTTTTATTAGAAGAAGCTTTTTTGTTTTGTTTTTAATGGTCAGAGTTGAGCTATTTTTTGTAAAAGTCAAGGAGTAGTGCAAGAAGAGTGTGTTGCAGATGTCACCCAAGTTTGACATTGGTGAATTCAAGGAAACAACGAAGTCCAATATTGCAAGTTGCCTAACTGGCCTTTAAAGTATAATTCCTTTTTATCAATTAAATGAGAAGATATTATTGAAATACTAGCAGTTTGTGCTGATGAGGTTAAGGTAAGCAGGGGTAATTAAATGCTGCTGGTGGCCCCACAAATATGCAATCGGCATGTACAGGACTAAAAGCATTTAAGAAGGGTCAATGCTTTGATACAATAATCTGATTTATGAGTATGTCACTGAAGCAAAAATGATTCAAATCTCCTCACAAATAAACACAAAGAAAACTAACTAACATGTACAAACATATTCACCAAAACACATTTCCATGAATGTTAGCCAACAAGAGAATGGTAACATGATCACTTTTTCAAAGCATTTGAGGCAAAATTGCTAAAACTATTAAGGAACATCACTATGACAGGATGTTAAAAAAATGGAATACTAGGAATATAATTTCCAAAAAAAAATAGAATGTATTTTTGGAAAGAAAAAAATGCTACATATGCTGGTTTCACATATGCCATACAATATTATTTGTAAAAATAAACCTTGGTTTGCTATGGTACTCAAATTATAGATGGTTTCTTTCTCTTATGGACAACTTTCAATGGATCATTAAGGGGAAAAAAGTGTTGCTAATATTCTTAGCCATATGGAAATGTTCTATTTTCATGGAAATAAAGGTACTTTAAAAATATTTTAAAGTCATAAATAGCAAATATCAAACTACACAGTTCAAAATAATAATTTCCCACCACATGGATCCCCTTGACAGAGAAATGCAGCTCTAGGAAAGGGGGCCAAGAGCTGGTGAGATGTCCCGAGCAGCCCGGCTCCTTTCTTCCCTCCTTCCCAAAGCTCTCACAGACCAATGAGCGCTGACTTACGATGCCAGGCGGGCCTGGGGGGCCGGCTTCACCTTTGTCTCCCTACAGAAGAAGAAAAAAAGCATTCGACTTGTATCATTTCCTTACACAGACAACTCTCCCTGCAGCATGCAGGCTTGGGCTTTTCTTTTTCTGAAAAAATAAGCCTATGTACACCAGACATTGAAATTGCTTTGCTCTCTCCTTTGTGTGATACCTTTCATTTCTATCTATGGCAATGGGAGACTTCTACCAGGCATGCTTTAGAAGCTAATTCATCATTTTAAAATGAGCTTGCAGCATCTGTTCTGTTGAGCGTGACCTCCTTCAGAGCACGTCCACAGTATCTTTTTCTCCTCATTTTTAATTGGAAACTAGCCCGGATGTGCCGCCATAGCAGCGCTGAAATCCGTCCCACTTGCACTTTTCCACCTCTCCAGCCACGCAGAGCGGTGTCACACGGAACCATCTGTTACAGAAGCGGAATCAGCGCTTGGCAGGGTCTTCATCACCACAATGAAATAAAATTACACAAAAGCTTGCAATTTCTACATGTAGTACTCACAGAAATGAGGTCTAAGTCAATCTACAACTTCGAAGTCAATGTCTAAGGTTACATTCGAGACAAACAGTCACTCTACTCCTGAGTGGATGGCAGACGAAGGGAAGGCTTTATGTTCTTCCCGGCCCTGCTCTGCGTGCCTGGCTGCTTTATAAGAAGGAGAAAAGTAATCTACGATCTCTAAGACTAAACACATCAAAGACTATAAAATTGTATATATCTTTTAAGAAGCCACACACAATTAAAACCACTGCGTTATTTTTTATTTCTCAAATAGATCTTTTTTTTTCTCATTTGAGCCCCTTATTCTAGGAATACACCAACTTCCAAATTTAGCTTCAAAATGAAGGTTTAAAAGTCAATATATTATCACCATTACCTTTAAACCCGGTTGGCCAGAAAGTCCTGGGAAGCCTGATTCACCGGGCAAACCCTAGAAAGGAAGAGGAGAAGTCTGAGCATCGTACACAGAGGAAGGTAGCGATTCGATTACTTTTCATTGAAATTACTTTAAAAAGTGCAGTGGACTACTTACTGGACTCCCTGTTTCTCCTTTTTCACCATCCTTTCCAGGTTTTCCCTGAATAGTAGAGATTTAACCATTGGCATTTAGTAAATAATAATAATAAATATGCTGTAACACCAACACTGTGGTTCATAGACAAGGTAAAACGTCATATTTCTTAAGAAACCACCAGAAGCATGAAAAACAAAGAGCCCGTTAAGTTGACAGTATAACCATAACACTGGGGGATATGTTTTTTTATACAATGAAAAACTGTAAAAGAGTTATATTACAAGAGGACTTTTCAATTAAAAATGTAATCTCATCAGACACTACACCTTCAAAGGTCTCTACGACATTGTGGCGCCATCGCTAATAGAGAAATGTTCCTGTTGGCCAATTGAATTGGGTATGCAAATGATTTGCTTTAAGCAAGGTTTCCATATGCTGATGTGGAGTTGTTGTTAGCAGTCACTGAACTGCCCCCAACTCATGGTGGTCCATGCACTCTACTAGTGGACCACTATGGTTCACAGGTGCACTGGTTGATCTTTGGAAGTAGATCATCAATCCGTTCTTCCTAGTCTGTCTGAGTCTGGAAGTTTTGCTGAAAACTATGTTCCAAATCAGAGCAATGGGCAATCTCCACTGAGAATTGAGTGGTGGCTACACTTTAAAGTGCGTTGGCTGGAAATTGAACCCAACTCTGCTACATGCTACCCTTGAAATACCACTGCCCTTCTATGAGGGCTCTTTATTTCAAGGGAGAATCCATACATGTCTCAGGCCACTGGAAGTTAATACAGTGTTCTGGGTACTTCTTCCACTATTCCTAGACAAGTGTACTTTGAAACAGGTCTCCCTTTTTTGGGTGTGTGTGTATGTAGAAAACCTCAGTGCTACAGGGAGGACAGCAGAAAAGGCATCTCACCTGGTCCTGTTCTAGCCCTGTTAGTACCTTTACTCAAGGCTAGGGGGCAGACACTACTGCTAAGAGCCTCCTTGTCACACCACAACTGCCTCACCTTCACAGTGAGCTAAGCTGAGTAACAAAGGTCTTCATTGCCTTCCCCGGAGGCCTTTCCAATGGTGTTGCTAGTTTCCCTGGCCCCTCAGTAGAACTGGCCTCCTTGTGGTCCCAGGGCTGATTTTGTTCAAAGTAGATTGCCAGGATTTTCTTCCAAGGTGCTTCTGGGTAAACTCAAATCCCCCACCCTACAGTGAGCGGCCAAGGGAGGTAACCATTGGTATGGACCAAGGACTCCTTGGTGAGGAAGATGGTTCTTTGTATTTCTGCCTTAACAAGGATTTCAGAGAAGCCTTCCTGTGCGTGAAAGGGATGAGCCCGAAGCCACACATTCCTAGAGGTGCCACAGCCTTCTTTCAAAGAGTGTGCGATTCTACGCACGAGAGAACCATGGCGGCCCGAGAAGGACTACAAGGACGTCTGACAGGACTTACACGGGGGCCTGGTTTCCCGGGTTCCCCTTTCTCGCCAGCCCCAGGCATCCCCTAAAAAGAACCAAAGAGAAAAAAGTAGGTTGAATATTAAAGTAGGTAATTATTCAAACACACTGAAGTAAGCCACTAAGTTAAACCTAACGCCCCCGTGGTCTTTCATAAAAATAATTATGATAATGATTTTGAACTTACCGGATATCCAATTTCACCCTTTTGACCCTACAAGAGTCACAAGGAAAAAAAATCAGTTAAAAGAAAAAAAAAAATTATAAATTGCTTAACACATAGGTTCCCAAATTTATTTGGCCTATCACCCCCTGCCCCTTGTTTTTTAGAAAAACAAAACAAAAAGACAAATACTCAACATCCTCCTGGTAATTGAAACTTTGGTGCCATGGCCCGGAAGCCAGGATAAAGTATTGGTATCTGTTTTGCAGGCTCTCTGGATCAGGCCAGGACCCCAGAAGTGATGGGGTCTAACAGATAGATAATTGTCTCTAATGTGCTAGCTTGCACAGGGAAATGAGGGAGGGACTAGTTTCTGATGCACTAGGCGGCCTCAAAAAATTAATCGCAACAAATCCTTTTTAAATCCACCTTGTATTAACAAATTCCCCTCTTTGTTTTGTTTGTACGTTTCAGTTCCTGGCACTGACTGGGTTGTGGGTTTAAGAACCAAAACCAAGAACCGTACTGTCGCCGCCCTAGAGGACGGAGTAGAACTGCCCTTGTGAGTTTCTGAGACTGGAGCTCTTTCCAGGCGTAGAAAATCTCATCTACCTCTGCAAAGCAGCTGCTACCTGTTGGCTAGCAGCCAAGTGCCTAACCCACTGCCTCAACCCAGTGCCTAACTCCCAGGTTCAAGGGCAGGCTTAATTATAACTGACCTAGGCAGACCATAACCTCTCTTCTACCTTTAAGTTGTCCCTTCCAGCTAACCCAGTCCTATCCTCAAATTTGAATACGTTTAAGAAGATTTTAGTTGAGTCAGACAAATAACTTGCTCTCAGAACTGCTCCTATTTCAAGGGACTTAATATTCTACCTATTAGTTTTCTTGCTCAGGATGGACTTCCATGGGGCACTGATCTTGACCTGGCTAATCTTTATCCTGTGGGATTTTTCCAAAACTATAAAGCCAGTATTCAGTGGACAAAATCCTGCCAGACCTTTTCTCCCTTTGTAGCAAAGTCTCCTTTCGGTTGAACTTGAGCTTGTCCTGGTTCTCCCGGAGGTCCACTGACGCCCCGATCCCCCTGTGGATGCAATCATCAGAAACTGATTAGGCACAGAAATAATCACCTAGAGAAGAAATATGCAGAGCAGGAAAAGACTTAAGATAAAACCTAAAATCAAATGACATTTTTAAAATGTGATCATATGCTCTTCTATTCTAATCTGCAGTTTGTCTCTACAGAAAAGTAAATGTCAGTCAGTCAGGATGCAGTGTAGCAACGATAAAACACACAACTTTCCTCTAGTTTAAGAACTAGATGCTTAACTAAATGCTTCCTCCTCCACTACCACTATCATGATCCAATTCTACCTTACAAATCTGGCTAGACCAGTGGATGTACACTGGTACAGAGAGGAACTGGAAACGCAGGGAATCCAGAGCAGATGATCCCTTCAGGACCAGTAGTGAGAGTGGCGATACTGGGAGGGTGAAGGGAAGGTGGTGTGGAAAGGGGGAACCGATTACAGGGATCTACAAATAACCCCCGCCCTGGGGAGCAGACAACAGAAAAGTGGGTGAAGGAAGACGTCGGACAGTGCAAGATATGACAAAATAATAATTTATAAATTATCTAGGGTTCATGAGGGAGGGGGAAGCAGAGAGGGAGGGGAAAAGATGAGGAGCTGATGTCAGGGGCTTAAGTGGAGAGCAGATGTTTTGAGAATGATGAGGGCAAAGAATGTACAAATGTGCTTTATTGATGTATGTATGGATTGTGGTAAGAGTTGTATGAGGCCCTAATAAAATGATAAAAAAAAGAAAAGTATCTGTCAGTAGAAAGATGGTACACAAAATACTAACGTCATCTCTAAGGAGCTAGGGAACAGCTGGCAGCCATCAGGACTTAGGAAGAATGGCATCTGAGTATCTACAAACAACAAGCGGTACGAACGAAACCCACTCCTGTCAAGTGTATTTCAGAGCATACCAACCACACAGGGTTCCCAAGGTCAGAATCTTGATGGAAAGCAGACTGCCTCCTCCGTCTCCCATGGAATAGTTGGGGTTTTGAACCACTGACTCTGAGGTTAAAAGCTGAACTCTCAATCACTGTGCTACCAGGGCTCCTTTGATCACCAATAGGATACATAATCTCTCTCTCTCTATATATATATATATGCACTTACATATGTGTCTATATATAGTACAGTGTGCATTCTACAATATATATATATTTGTGTAGTATGGTATATAGACACACATATACTGTACTATTGTTATTTAATGAGATGGAGTAAAGGGACCAAAACAGCCTAATAAAGCTTAGCCGGAAAAAAAGGTATTTTCAGGTAAACCACGAACAAAACGACCATCAAGGGTTTTCTTCCACAGCCGTCTTAAGTGCTGGTTATAATTAGAAGCAAAGTGCAATCCAGTTACAACACCATAAGTTATGTGCACATTTTTCCATTGCAGAACACTGTACTCTTGGGATTGTGAGATTTATGAAAGGGCTGGGACAAAATCAGAGGGTGAAAGGTCTTGTAATGGTGCACTTAGAGCCAGCTTAGGTCCAAGCTGCCTTTGGTGCCACCTGGTGGCCCTCGTCTCCACCATGCCAAACCCCAATGGAGATGAAGCTAGGGCCCCAGCAAGTGTGGCTGCCAACAGGTGGAAGAACTCACCTTAGTGCCCACTCCATTGGTCTGCTCCAATCAATACCAGATCAGACACCTAGCTTTAGTCTCCTTTCCATCTAACACGAGGGTGCCAGGTCTAGTCAGTGCTGTGCGCGGCATGACTGAGGTTTTTACGTAGGATGCAGGCCAGACTCCATTTTGTTCATTACTCCACTTGAGCCTACTTTGCGCATGCTTAGCATGAGCTTTGAGAGAAGCAGGCCAGAGCCATTGATTTGGGATACGTGTGCAAAGGGGCATGAGAAATGCTATTGCTTAAATCAGAGAAGAGAATAAAGAGTTTTCTCAACAGCCTGAAACAGTGATGACAATAATGATTTTTTAAGGTATTCTTCTGAGAAAAAAAAAAAGCTCTCACCAATGTTTGCAAAGATTCAGAAGCCAAATACACATGATAAGTCCTTTACTCAAGGGGACGGTCTGTCCGTTAGAGCTTTATGAGGGATGCTAACCCTAAGGTGCCTCCCACGACTAAGATGACGGCCCAGGAGCAAAAGTCAGGTCCACTGGTGCATTGAGCCTGTGCAAAGTCCCATTTCTGACTTCCTAAAGATGAAGGCTGTTACTTCAGAGCTGCCACTTCGGGTGCCCTTTGACCACCCTCAGCGAACGATGAAGAGAATGCAGCACATGGTGTGTGAGCTGTTTGCCAGCACGTGTTTGTCAAGATGGCTCACAAGAACGCTCGCACAGCACACCTCAGAAGACTAGTAGATGCAGGGTTTTGCCCACGTCTCCCTTTTAAGATTTTAATCTTTTTTTCATTCACCACTTTTCTAGATAAAGGTTTGCTTCTCACTCAGAACATGGAAGTATTTGGTGGAATCCTCTTTAGGGATTGCCCAATCAGGACCCTTCCATTCCTCCAATCAAACTCTTTCCTTTAATCTTAGGAGAACTTTCCAGTTTGCTTTTTGATGGCACCCCCTCTTGTCCATGGTTTTGTTCTTCTCGGGCCCCTAAGGACGTGACCTATGCTCAGTTGAGAAGACTGGTTGGGTGGATAGAGGGAGCTAATTGTCAATTACGTTATCCTAGTTCTGAGCATGATGATCTTCATCACAGACAGGTTTAATCCAGGCATGTGATCAACATTCAAGTCTTAATATTTACTCTTACACAATACATTATATGCCTGGATTTCTGAGTGCCTCTGCATATTTTGATTAAACTCTGTGTATAGATAACTGTACCTAACGACCTACATGTATTTTCTTTTGATAAGAACACATGTATTGTTTTTGCAAGCCACTATTGCCCCACGCATGGTGACAGAGAGGCCTCCTGCACAAGGATTGAGCCACTGTGATCCACAGGACTTTCACGGGCTGGTTTTTAGAAGCACATCATCAAGCCTTCCTTCCTATCCAATCGCAGGAGGGTGTTCACCCAAACCTGCTCAGCCTCCACCGGAGGTGAGGGGTGAGGGTCTACGAGGCCCGTGGGCTGAGAATCCAACTGGAATCTCAAGCAAGATCATGTTACCATTGAAACACCAAGGCGTCATGATTTCACCTAAAGCATTTCAGAAAATTCTAGCTGTGCATCAGAAAAAAAATACGAACAAACTAAAGAACACACAGAGGCAAGGAACTATGTTTACCAGGCATGAGCTTAGAAGCGAGACTGAAATGTAGAAATGGACATGCTCGCATGCTCTGCTTCAAAACAATGTGCACTCACCTTTTCGCCTTTTGGTCCTT
Organism: Echinops telfairi; assembly: GCF_000313985.2. Classification (NCBI taxonomy): domain Eukaryota; kingdom Metazoa; phylum Chordata; class Mammalia; order Afrosoricida; family Tenrecidae; genus Echinops; species Echinops telfairi. The sequence continues at coordinate 7,443,079 of NW_022111368.1, forward strand.
GAAAACCTAGGCCCATTTGCCCCTGTTAATTAAAAATTGGATTTCCATCATGAGAGGTATTTTGTTCAAAATTATATCACAGAATCTACATAAAGTTCAATAAAATAGACTTTAAGCAATACTTACCGTCTTATAATTTCATTATGTTTTCAAGAAATTTGTATCATGTACTTAATGCATATTTTAAAAGCCTTCAAAAGATTATAGAGATAGAATTCTTTAGCAACCTATTTTTTAAATGTAAGGCTTTTCAATTCCCGCTTTAGAAACCCAAGAGAAAGAACAATGCGTCCAAGACAATCCAAGAAAAATTATATGAATAGTTGGATGGATGGACAGATAAATACAGATTATATCGATGGATAGGTAAACATAGGTTGTATAAATGAATACTGATAGATGAACAGGTATATCTATAAGAGACAGATAAATAAATGACTAGATAGATAGGCATGTAGATACACAGATTATAAAGGAATTATTAATTTCCAAAACAATTTCTCAAAATGCAAAGAAAAAAATATGGCAATTTATTTATTTTCCCTAATTGACAGGTATAAGTATACTAGTGTTAAATAAAGACAATTAAAGGATCTTTACCTTTTCACCTGGAGGGCCAGGGGGGCCTGGGGGACCCTAGAGGAGAGAGTTTGTTAATTGCATATGATTCACAAACCTCATTTGCTTGAAACATTTCTTTGCACAGAAGCTATCTTAACATTACATGGTTCCCATGATGTTTTACTTGCTAACTATTCAGGGATTTGTTTTCGGTTTTTTCCTGTGCTAGAGAGCCGTCAAACGTTCAGAGTGATCGTCAGTTGGTCCAGGAAGAATAACAGGGATGGAGTAGCTCACAGGCACAGACGCTGCCTTGGGACTTCAAGTGATGTGAGAACTTGCCAGGCTAGCAGACGATGAATTCAATCGCCAGACTCTCTCTCCACCCTAGAGTTTCCGATTGTTCCATTTAGATTCAACTCTTTAGCCTTAGAAGGCTGAGTAAAAAGTTCTTCAAATGGGGTGGTTGTGCATTAAAAGATTTTCCAGGGTAATAACATTCAGAATGAACTCTAAAATGGCTTTTAAAAGAAGACACTAGTCGTTCTTAACTTATAGAAAAAAGCTGTTAACATTTATTCAAAAGATGGAAAATGAGGCTATTTTACACGAATGGGTAGAAGAAAAATTGCTTTTTAAAAAACAAAATGAGTAAATTAAAAGGCTAGATCTGAAAATCTCTAGAGAGGACTCTCAGGGTAACTGAGTACGACAACTCAGCTGCATTAGGCGTTGGGATTGACTCAAAAGACAGTGAGGATGTTCAGCAATATGAGAAGGAATCTTACTAGCATCGACTCACTGGGACTCTCCAAAAATGTCTGAATGTGCAGGAGAGAGCCCCTCTCTCTATTGAGAATCATTGGCTGTGAAGTGGGGCAGCTAGAGCAGTCTAATCAGAAGTTCATCTCAGGATGCTCAGATTCAGAGGGCCTTATAACAAAATGCGAAGGCGGCTCCTTAGCTGCTGCCAGATTTGTGCCATGACATCCCACAAGCACCAGATGGCTCTGACCGATTGCTCTCCGTACGGTCTCCCAGGCCAGAGGTGGCCTTGTCCATCTTTAACTCTGCTTCTCCAGGCCCGAGAAACCACAGTACCCAGTCCATCCCTACAATCATGACTTTGCTAGATATGGGGGTGCATTTTGACATGCAGTGCCCTCCCGCAGCACGATTATCATCTTTGTACACACAGTCCCGGGACTATGGGTGCCAGGCATGGAGGCCAGCCAAATATTTTTTATAAGAAAGACGCTTATTCTTCTGAATCCAAATTGGGAGAGCATTCCTGTGTAAATGTTTCATTGACTTATCTCTTCTTATCCTGACCCAACACTGGTTTTTCTTGGAAGGAGTCAGAAAGAGTACTTCTCAAAACTTACTGGTGGGCCCAAATATCCCGGAGGACCGACGGGACCTTGTAATCCTGGGATTCCAGGTAAACCCTAGAAATTATTGAGGGGGAAAAAAAATTAAAATGTGAATTTAAAAAAATGCGAAGTAGAAGATGATTCATGGTGTGCTTATAATTATCTAGCAAATGCTTACTGGTGTTCCTGGAGGCCCCGGATACCCTCGTTCACCTTTCAACAGTGTCCCAGGAACATGGCCAAGTATTTGGCCTGGCTCACCCTGTGGGGTAGAAGCACAAAACAAAGTCATGAAAGTTCACAGCCATGGAAAGACAAGGAGAACTCTTTGAATAACAGGCAAACACGACTGTATAGAACTAGCCTAAAAGCTGGGATATATCCATGAGACTGGGGCTGTCTACTTTACTCAGGCCTACTGCCTTCATTACCAACGTGAATCGTTACGCTATCAATTCTGCTGAAACTAGAGTGGGGAGTCTTGTCGTAGTTGGAACACAGGAACCGAGTCGTTTCTTCATCTGAACAAATGTGTATGAAAAATGTCCGAGTGACTGAGCTAGGTGGAAAGAACAAGGCACACAGGAGAAAGATTTTGACTCTGAGAATCGAAGGACAACATGATTGGGAGGGTAGGAAGGTGGCCACCCTGCAGCTGCAGAATGACTCCGGGAAAGGAGCGTCCTGAGACTGGGTAAGCACGTCATTACCACCTTGACTGAATCGCCCCCGTTAATCCGTGCCATCATCATCCGCTTTCTGTAACGGTCTATTTCCCATTGAGACATTTCCTAGTGTCAACCCTTAGAAGCTAAAGTTAAATTTGAATGTATTCCTTGCCAGCTGCTTTAATGCAACAGCGTTGCAGAGTTTATGAACGCGATCTAGAGTATATTTGTTGCTATGGACTCTGTGTTAGGCAGCCAAGCTAACCCACTGCTGTGGAGTCCATTCCAGTCCAGAGCTACCCTCAAAGGCAGGGCAGAACTGCCCCACAGCTCTTCCACGGCTGCCATCTTTACAGAAACAGCCTGCCACACCTCTCTCCTGGAGGCTGCCTGGTGGATTCGAGCCACCCATCTTTTAGTTGGCCTTCAATTGCTTAACCGCTTCGCCACCAGGGCCCATTTTAGGCAATGTCCCTACCATTCATCTATAAAACAGAACGTACCTTCATTCCTTGCGGCCCTGGAGGTCCCTGGAAAAGAAAAGGTTAACATTGGTTTCTTGTGCTGAAATTTTCTTTTGCAAAACATCCTACCACCACATAAGTGCACACAAACAAACAAACAAGCAAACACTAGAAGGGGAAGCGAGAGAAGTGAAGACACACATTTGGGTACAGCAATGCAATACTCACGGGATTTCCAACGTATCCAGGGGAACCCGGAGGCCCAAGAGGCCCTCTGTCGCCCTAAAGGGAAGAGCATACATCACCCACTTAAACTGCCGAAGACCAACGTGACAACGTCATTCCCATCACCTGCATGCATCACGTGGTCTGAGCTCCCAGGGATATGTTTAGTGGCGAGCTACAAATCACATCCTAATGACAGTTTGCTATAAGCTTTATTTCTAGGTTCCCCTCCACTAAAGAAGAAATACAGTGAACAGCATGATTTATATGAACAAGGATCAAAAGGAGGGTTTTCTTATTTGATTTAATAATGAAGAAATACGCAGTCATATAGGTATGAAATCTGGTGCTTAAAAGTAATTTTAGGATCAAATTTTAGGATAAAAATCTACACACACACACACACACACACACACACACACACACACACACAGCCTGATTTTAACTTTCCTGATCATTACATATGAGAAAAATGTATTTCTTCATCAAAAGTAGAAAGTCTTATAGAGCTTCACATTCTGATTTGGACAACTAAAACTGATCATGGAATGACTTCACCGGCCGTCTGAATATGCAAAGTTTAAGCAAACACGTACAATGTGGGGACACATTTTGGTTCTAAATTTACCTTGGTGCCGTTGCATCCCGGGATACCTTGAGGACCTGGTGGACCATCTTGGCCAGGAATACCCTGCAATTAAGAAAAAGAACACGTCATCAAAATAGAAAGCTGTCTGACAAGAATATTACTCACATGCAAGGCTTCAAGGAGGAGGCAGAGCCTGTTTTATATACGTACAGGAAGTCCCGGGTTTCCTGGGTAACCGGATGTTCCCGGAGGTCCCTGTGAGGAATGGAAGTAGAAGAGTTAAACAGAGCAGTTTGGGCAGCTTCTCCTGCCCCTCGTCTGCCTGGGCCGTGGAGTCAGACTCTTGCTGTGGGCACTGAGCACACAGAATCTGAGGCGAGGCCGGTGAGGAGCCAGTTGGTGAGCCAGCTCAGCCAGGCTTTCCAACGAGAAGCTGACTATACTAGCCTTCCAACATCAAGGCTGCACACGCACAACGTCCCCATTCTCATTTCATCCTTGGCCATTTCTAAGCTTCAGAAAGAACAATTAAAAAAACCTAGTACAGTGAACCCTCGCCACTTCGCGCTTCGACTTCCGCGGCTTCACTCTATCGCGGTTTTTGCGTAACAGCGCATGCTCTGTCATTACTGCCACTGATTGGCTCATATTGTACACGCTTGATGCCATAAATAATATAATAAATAATAAATGATAATTGTAACGTCCAAAATGTTTTACTGTATTTTCCCTTTTTCGTTTAATAAATTGGGTAATACGAGTGTAATGGTGACTAAAGGGTGTTTTTTCATGTCCTCTATGCTCTAACTACTAAAATACTTGATTTACAAATAAGGAATCCTACTTCGCGGAATTTCATTTATCACGGTAGGGTCTAGAACCGATTAACCGCGATAAACGAGGGTTCACTGTATATTATTAACATTTAAATCTCAAATAATTGAGAAGAAGAGCTTATAGGATAAAATCGATTCACTCGGGGAATTCTTTTTTTCAACCCCCCTAGTGATTTCTGGTTGGCGAGCACCGGCTCAGAAAACAGGATACGTTCATGCAAACACTGCTCTGTTTCCTCCATCCCCAGCGGGCGGTCCTTCTCCTGACATAAGGTAGTTATGTCTTACCTGGTCCTCTCCTAGCAAATACTAAGTTAGCCGAGACTGAACTGGTCTGATTCAGCCGCAGCTGGGGACGTGCTCTCTCTGCGCATGCTCACACCGTGAATGGTCTTCAAGGCGCTGGGGTACTGCTGCGCCAACAGGTGGATGTCCAGATACAATCACAAGGTTACCCACTCTGTCTTCTGCGCCCAGGACCCCGGCGAGTGCCAACGCTGGTGCCCTCAGGCCATTGCTGTTTTCTTTAACTCGATGGCAATGATGGGATGTAAATGCTCACGTTGGTTTTACACTGTCTTGTGCTGTGCTCTTGTTTTTGTACATTTAAATTTGCTTTTAAGGGATCGTTTCCCCGGAAATGGGAGTGGAAAAGGAAGGAAACGATGGGAGGAAAAAAATACACCTGCTCTTTGAGAATATTATTGTTTTCCACACCGAATGAAATAATCTATTTTGTTGAAATGATGTATAGATATCATTTGATGTGTAGATATCTCCCTGCCTCAAAAACAAACAAACAAACAAACACAAAAAACGCCTGCCTTACAAGATTCATGAGGAGGCAGTAATGGGCCCACACTGTGGGTGCTGTAGTAAGCGTTGCTGCGTAAGCACCTCACCGTTCATAAGGATTTCAGGTGGGGAAAGAACGGGGCCTTTGCTCCCTGTGAGCCCGCAGACCCACTGCCCCTCCATGTGGCTGGAGCTCTTCAGTCCACTTCTGAGAGGCCAGGCAGCGCAGAGAAAGGAGAGGAAAAGACAGAGGGCCTTCTAGAAAAGCCTTAGCCCACTGGGGAGCGTTCAGAGGAGGGAGGGAGGGGGTTCACAGCCCCTCTGCTCTCGAAGCGTTCGTTGGATCTACGCTGCCCGAGGGGTTCAGCCACATTCATTTCCCACGCAAGGAACGACTGTACTCACTCTTGTCCCTTTTGTCCCTGGCAATCCAGGTTCTCCAGCATCGCCCTGAAAGAACACGGAAAGGCCATTAAGATGTCATAATGAGACCGTAACAAGAATATCGATCCTCTGACGCTCTCACCCCTGCCCCCTCCGAGTCTATATTGAGTCTTACCTTGAGTCCTGGTGGCCCATGTGGCCCTTCGGGCCCTTGCATTCCGGGAAACCCAATGACCCCTTGTAAACCCGGGAGGCCTCTTTCACCCTGAGAGAAAGAAAGCAGAGTCAGTGCGGGGCAGAGGCAGCCTGGCGGAAAAGGAAGGAAACCATCAGGAAGTCGCTCGCCTCAGTCACCTCTAGCATTGCAAATCCCAACCTACCGTGATGGCTACAACTGGATGCTGCGAACAAGCGCCTGCCGCAGGAGCGTCTCTCGACTGCCAGTTCTCCGAGGCCTGGGAGTCGTCACCCATGACTGCTGGCACAACACTTTACACGCACTACACGCGAGCCCCTCTGTTAGGGAAGTCAGATGATGGTGACTTTGTGCCTGGATGTGCACGGGAGGTGGGTTTCCACGGAATTGATTCTAATTGCATTGCGTTAATGACATCCTCTGGCCCCCAAACAGACACGGCTCGAAGATGCTGTGGACCGATCATTCATCTTCTTTGCCTTTAGAGGTCTTCCGGAAAAATGGGCGGGCACCGAGTTCTTAGTATGGGTTTTAGGGCCAGATGTAAAGTCTTTCTTGAGCAAATCAAGTTTGGGTACTAAATATCTCTTTGTTCTGAAGTGCTTTTTGCAAAGGGCCGATCGCATGACACAGAGGCTTGCTGCCTTTGTGGAGAAAAAGTTGACTAGTGAACGGTATCAAGGATTCAAATACGAGAAAGGTCTAACCAGGACTGTCATCACACTAGAAATGACTGAGCTGGCTCCTCTCGGATAAAGACAAATGATAAACCAGAAGCACCGAGAGTGGGGGAATACACACGCTGACAGCTGATAGGCGATGAGGATGGAGCTCTGGGGCAGGGGAGCACAGCACACAGGGACGAGTGGAAATACAACGGGGCCAGAACAGGGCAGACGGAGGTACTGATGGTTTAGTCTGGGAGTTCTTTATTTCTTCTGAACGTCAAAGACACGAGGAAGGAGTACTTTGGGAATTCTAACCCATTTAGATCGCTGTGATAAAATCACTCATAATCAAGATCCGGAACCAAGCGCGCCTATTAAAGTACGTGGGCTTAAAAGCACTCTGCCAAGGCAAATGAGGGAGAACCTACCCGCTGAACAAATGACCATTGCCGGTTCTTTAAGCTCAGAGATGCCTTAGAGATTATAAGCAGGGCTGCGTGTGCTCGGCTCCTCTTGTTCTAAGTTATATTGCTTCAAAGTAAAAATATGCTGATATGCAAGCACTCTACCAATGGGAGTTCACTTCAAAGTGTTCCACCCACACAAAGGAGAAATGGCAGCACGAACTTCACCCGGCATCTAGCTTTCAGAGCCCCTGCAGGCAGTGCTGAGGAGCTACATGCGTAGTGCATTTTCTTTCTTTCTTTCTTTAAATCATTTTATTAGGGGCTCATACAACTCATCACAATCCATACATACATCAACTGTATAAAGCACATTTGTACATTCATTGCCCTCATCATTCTCAAAACCTTTGCTCTCCACTTAAGCCCCTGGCATCAGCTTCTCATTTTCCCCCTTCCCTCCCCGCTCTCCCCTTCCTCATGAGCCCTTGATAATTTACAAATGATTATTTTGTCATATCTTACACTGTTTGACGTCTCCCTTCACCCACTTTTTTGTTGTCCATCCCCCAGGGAGGAGGTTACATGTAGATCCCTGTAATCGGTTCTCCCTTTTCACACCACCTTCCCTTCACCCTCCCAGTATCACCACTCTCACCACTGGTCCTGAAGGGATCATCTGCTCTGGATTCCCTGTGTTTCCAGTTCCTATCTGTACCAGTGTACATCTTCTGGTCTGGCCAGATTTGTAAGGTAGAAATGGGATCATGATGGTGGGTGGGGAGGAAGCATTTAGGAACTAGAGGAAAGCTGTATGTTTCATCCTTGCTACGCTGCACCCTGACTGGCTGGTCTCCTCCCTGCGACCCTTCCGTAAGGGGATGTCCAATTGCCTACAGATGCCTAATGCATTTTCATCCATGAAAAAGCGCGGTTCTAGCCGTGGGACTGCGGCCAGTGGGTTACACCGAGTGCAGTTTCATTGTCTGTGTCTGCCAGAAGCCAGCCAACAGCATTTCAATGCATGTGGAAGAGATGGTATCACACTCTTGAGGATCACGTAAAGTGATGCAGGGATTAAAGAACATTAAACCTTGCAGTCAGGCATGCTCTTTTTGAACAAGAGCCTCTAGGGATGGTACCCACAAGAACAGATGCTCAGAACGCACTGCAGACTGTCTGCAAGGACTTGACCCCCAGTGGTAAATCTGTGGCACCAGGTCTGGCCATAGCTGGGGAAGACACCCATCCCCAAACCGAGACTTGTTCAACGAAGAGTGACTGAAATGGATGCATTATCAGCCGACAATAATACCAACAGGATACACGTATATAGATAACAATACTGATGAGAAAGAGATAAGACTGCAAACAATCACTTGTCATCTCCCTTCATAGCTTATCTTTTATTCTGATGTAGGAAATCCCACTGAGATAGAGACCCGGACTGCCCAGAGCTGGCTAAAAATAAGTACGTTAGCATTAATGCTGGCGTGGGCATCCCGAAATAGCCCGAGACAGGAAGGTTCTGTGAAAAGTATATCAATGCAAAAGCCATGTGATACGTGGGCGGTGTGCGTTCAGAACGAAATTAATACCGACAGTATCATTATATGGCCAGCAAAGATAAAGTTTTACAACTTTCATTTTTGTCCCGGAATGCACAGAAGTCCGGAGCCAGATTAGCCAACCGATATGTTTCTCATTGAGTCAGCAGTAAAATCAAAAATAGAAATCAGGTCATCTTTCACCCCAGCCCATATTTTTTGTAGGTCACTGGAGCAAACGGGTTCCCAGCACAGTATCAAACAGCTCACCAGCATGAACTCAGCCTGAGGGATCGGCCCTGTTATGTCCATCTCACAGGCAGGGAAAGTAAGACCCAAATACTTTACCGACTTGTCACTTGTCACTGGGTGACCCTCTTGGGAAGAAAGTACAGAAATCTGAATTCCCAGTTCTGGCTTTAACCTCAAGGACACATTCTTTCCTAAAAGCCATTGGAATGCTTAAGCAATCCATCAGTCCCAAGAGTTTTGAAATGAAGTAGCTAAAAAGGAAGTGAATCCTCAGCGGACATGATGCTTCACACACACATACATATTTTTAAACCATCTTAATCTTTTGTTCAGACAAAAGTACACACAGACAATCTAAGATCCAGCATTCTGTCCAAGTTTCTTATGGGAAACAGACAGGATAAGCATTCAAACAGCTATACAATTAGCTGGCAAGCAACGTATGCTGTGTGCTGCCCAGATTATCCCCCGGAGCTTTGGGCCAATCTCTTGTGGGGGCGTAGGGAGAGCAAAGAGTTGGATGCATGATGTAAAGGGTTTTCCTGCCCCTGGATTCCCAGCCAAAGTCTGCAGCTGCAACAGGCAGCCCTGCAGCGGTGCCGGGTCTCCTGCTGGAGGTCAAGGTGGACAAGTTTGGTTAAAGTAACTAAAGAATGTAACTCCTTCATCTTTCCCACGAGGTCTTCAATGCCGGGCCGAAAAACACATGGCGACCTCACAATTCATGCCAGGATGAAATGATCGGAGCAACCAGTTTTCCCGTGAACCATCAAATCAAGCCCACTGCTGTCGCGTTGGCCCTGTCGCATCGGGACCCCATGTGTGAGAGCAGAGCGATCTTGACTGAAGCAGATCGCCAGACTTTTCTTCACTGGCACCTATGAGGGGGTTCAGACCTCCACCATGGGGTTCCTAGTGGAGCACAAACCATTCACACCACTGAGGGGCCTACTGTTTTCCACGGTGATGATGAACTTCACAGGGGGGGCGAGCAAAGAGGAACTTGCAAAGTATTACACAAGCGGCTGGGTTGCACTTGCCTCCCCTGACTTCATGCTCGCACATCAGCGTGATGTATCACACCAGGAAGAACGTTAAAGGTTTATAGACCCAGCAGGGGAGTTTGATTATCTTAGCTGGATCGCCAGATGCTAAAATTCAGAATTTGAGGAAGAAAAACAAATCCCCATGCTCTATCGAGATGAGAGAGTACAGCCATAGGGAATAATCTTGGGACTGAATGTAGCCATTCTAAATTGGGCATGAAATAAGGTTTCATTCATAAAACAACTTCAAACGTTTGCTTAATATATTCTCTAAAGCTAGGATTTTTTTTTAAATCCATAGACTGTAGGAATAAAAGGTTCCTTTATACTACTTAATTATTTCCCTTCCTCTGAAAATGAATGTGGAAACAAGGTCTTGATTCTGGCAGCCAAATGCTAGACTATAGCTTCTTTCACATCGCAGTCAGTCTATATCAAACTAGAAATAAAACACCTGGGCAGTCTGAAGCTGACTTGTTGTGGGGGCGGGGGCCAAATTTGAGGGATAATATAATTGCTCAAAACAAACAAACAAAACCAAAAAACCCCCTGAAGTTAACACAAAAATATATAGGGAATAAGAAGCATAAAAAGTGTGCTGTCAGAGGGCATATTATGCGTGTTGCAATGGCCAGTTTTAAAAAACTGATCTTCACAATGAGCTAACACACTGCCACGGAGTCGATTCTAACTCACAGCGACCCTATTCGTGGTTTCTGAGGCTGTAGATCTTCCATGGGAGCAGAAACATCCCTCTTTCTCACAGTGAACTTAAGTTCAAGGAAAAACTGTTTCCAGCATGCTGGGCTTCCCTCTCACACAGAGAGAGACTGATTGTAATGTGGACAGCCACCTGCATGTGCTTGTAAGCCTGACGAATAAAGCTAATAGAGAGATATCACAGTTTGGTCGATCTACTTCTAGGCTGTAAGTACTATAAAGTCATATATATATATATATATGTATATGAATCCATTCAAAGTGTTTGGCACAAATGATGAATTCAATAACGTTGGTGAGTGAAAGATAAACTAAGCAAATCATGTTACATGATCCCACAAATGTCTACTACGATTTTGAAAGTGTGGTCAACAAGACCGTGGTGCAGGATGGGGCGCGCTTCTCTGCGGGACACTCTGTGGACATACACATACTAACTGATTCAGGACAGCTCCTGTGTGTCACGGAGCTGAGCCCCATAGGGTTTGTGGGAATCGATCATCCGCTGATATTTTGGGAGTGGAGTGAGAGGCCCTCCTTCCTGCCAGCTACCTCGGAGTGAACTCAAACGGTCATCTTCTGAGTCCGCCGTTGAGCGTGACGGTTTACCCTACTTCAGAGACTCTGGACACATGAGGGGCTCCAAGCAGTTTATGGAAAAAATAAAATGAAAAGATCACTGGTTTTCTCTGCGAACATTTTGAAGCCTGGCATATAAAGAGTCTGGGTAGTGGGAGCTCTCGCTGTTTGCCTAGAGGCACCCAGTGTCCTGATGGGACAGAGCTGCATGGTCTCATGGGGTTTCCAAGGCTGTATCCCTAGCTACAAGAAGCCCCAGGGAAAGCTATGAGCAAGACATGCTACTTTCTTCATCAGCTGGTTGTATTTTTTCCCCCCTTTTTCTGTCATTTGCTGCCTTGAGAATTCAATTTCCAAGTGAGGTCACAACTAATTTATGGAACAAGAGCCAGCGATCGCAAAGCAATCCACCGTGGGGAAAAGAACTCAAATGATGGGTCACCGTCAATGGGTGATTCGGGACGCGGCCAAAATTCCACACATGCAATTCCTCGAGCCTCAGCAGCAATCAGGCATCTGCAGAACCATTTCCTGAGTGCCGGCACTGCTGGGAAAGTCGCAGGAAGGCTATGGTTAGAGTCAAGGGTTCATGGAAAAACACTGCGAGTGGCCCCATAGGGAGCTGCAGCCACACCATTAGGCTGGACGTGACGACAGGAGCAGTGCTGCCGCTGCTCCCGGAGAAAGAGGGGAGAGGACATAACTGGCCAGCTCTGAGAAACCCCACACTAGCGCACTACAAGCAGCTGGTTCTCCTAAAGACAGAATTCCTCGTTCTCTTTTTGGACCATAAGCCATGGAGCTGGGTTTGTTTGTTTGTTTGTTTGTTTGTTTGTTTGTTTGTTTGTTTGTTTAAAACAACTGATATTCTTAATAAAGAAGAATGCATGTGTCTTAGTTACAAGTATGCAGAGTATGTTTGGTAACTAAATTTGATACCAAAGATTGTTTCACGGCGGTATCATTCTGGTGTGTTCTTATATTTAACACTGTAATATTAAATCAGGAAAGAGTCACCAGGCACAAAGCAGTGTGGCTGCTAATTTTCATCCGATGTCTGAAAAAGCCATGATAACTAGGAGGGGACAGACGAGAAGCTTCAACAAGTACACGCAGTCACGAGAAACTGTTGGGAGTGTACGAGGTTGTCTCTGAAAATGAGTCCATTCCCCATCTTCACAAATCCAAAGGATGAGGAGAAGCAGAAAGATATTTCATCAAAACGACTGGCCACAAAACAGGAAACCCAGCTTCCTATTCCATGACCTTCACGCCCTACCGGATCTACTCTCTTTCTGGGAGCCTGCTGTAAGTGGCATGGGGTTGGTTTGCACAAGCTGGACTTGGCTCCTTGTGGCAAAGACCTTAATAAGTCTTCCTTGTTGGCCATTTTTAATCCTGAAGAAGGAGCCCTGGTGCTGCAGTAGGTTACATGTTGGGCGGCTAATTTCCAGATCCTCAGTTCAAAACCACCCGCCGCTTCTTGGGAGAACGCTGAGGTTCTCTGCTCTCATACAGATTTACAGCCTCTGAAACCCACAGGGCAGTCCTGCTCGGCTCTGTAAGGTTGCCGTGAGTCAGAACGGACCCACGCACACTGTTTGTTTGCTGTGCTCCTGGGCAGTTCTGCAGTTTCCCCACTCCCACCCCTGCTAAAGAAATACAAGAGCAGATGGATTTGGAAAATGAGCGTGGAGTTGACCTTGGAATTATTCAACACTGCAGCCACAAGGTCTGACCATCTGATCTTGGGCTCAGCAGGCCCTGCTGCTCTGAGGGTCATCTGACCCACGACTTGGCATCTGCCCACCTTTGCAATTATATGAGCCATTTCCTTGATCTAAATCTCTCTGTATCGATATACACTGTTTTGCTTCCCCAGAGAACCCAGCCTATGACAGCTTAGAGGTCTGAATGTCCCAGAGGTGAAGGGAAAAAGTGTCTCTCTCTCTCTCTCTCTTTCTCTCATCTCTATCTCTGGCCTATCATTTTTGCCCTCGACTTGGAGCCCCAGGACTCTTAAGGTGAAAATGCCAAACCGAGTGAATGCGCTCCACCTTTTCCCCTGCTAACGGTGCAGGCACGGCACTGATACCTGCCGCAGGTAGGTCTGCATTCAAAGATAGATCTCTGTTGGGTAAATCCTGAGGCGGAAACATGGTTGCAGCCCAGAATGAATTCTGGCACAACACTGGCTTCACATAATCTAACATTAAATTTTAACATTGCTAGCAAAGTTGGTTACTACAGAGCTAAATGCTTGAAGCTAGAAGAGTGATGCCTAATAGATATTTTGTAATTAATTATTATGGGTGCGGAAATAAAACTGTAATCTAACCACACGAAATCTATTTTGCCAGCTTGTGGGGGAAAGACAACAGCCCGCAAACTAAAGAGTTCTTCACAAAATGCTTTCTAACAGAACTATCACTCAATGCAAGAATAACTCAAAAGAGCCCCAAGTGTCATCTTAACATAAGGTAAACCTCTTCCCCTAAAGCCAGCGAAAGGAAAGTAAACTAGGTGAGATCCCTGATTCAGTAACAACTTTCTTAAACAGATAGGCAAGCTTCATCACTGACAATCTTGGGCTCCTCAGCACCAGGAAGGGCGTGACAGAGAGTAAAAGAGCACAAAGACTGAAGCAAAAACATTCGTTTGCTGCTAAAGATCTCTGCTCCCTATGCTTTTAATGTGTGTCTTCTTTAGGATGCCTATTTCTAATTAATCAAAGAGAAATTCCCAGAACCTTTTTTCATTAGAACTACCAAACCAAATTCATGGCCATGGAGTTGATGCCAACTCACAGTGACCCACTAGGACAGGGTAGAACTGCCCATGAGATTCCAAGACGCCAACTCTTTCTAGGAGTGGTAAGCCTCATCTTTATTCCACGGAGGACAGGTGGTTTGAAACTTCAGACCCGTAGAATCACAGCTATCAGAGCTCCTTATTAGAGCTCCTTATTAAGGACCTTTTCTTTGGGGCTCGTCACTCATTTATAGTAGTCACCTTGTCAAATTAGAAAATGAAGGCAAAAATGATAGAATAATATTCTTCAAAAATCCTGTGTGCTTACTCACTAAAACCTAGGTATATGCTTCCTTAGATAGTCTTTTATTAATAAGTCAGTTTCATTTTCCTATCAAATTGTAAGCAGTGTAGTGGGTTATATATCGGGCTGTTAACCGTAAGGTCAGCAGTTTGATACCAGCAGCAGGCCTGAGAGAACACATGAGACTTGCTACTTCCTGTAAGATTTACAGCCTTGGAAATGCTACTCAGCACTATAGGGTTGCTATGAGTCAGAATCGACACTGTAACCAAAGGGTAGTCTTGCTTTATTTTCTGGGAAACATTTGGATTTTCTGTGCCCCTGCTTTGTTAACATACTCAAATTTCAGTGAAATATTTCAAATTTCTTGTTTTTTTCCTCCTGCCTTGTAGAAAAAGCCTCCCCTGAGAGGTGTATGGTGGCAGCTCATGAGATGCACTAGCCAAAATCCGACCAAAGCCTTTCACGCGGGAGAGAATTCTACGCCTGAACCACCACTGCTCACGGTGCATAGGCAGCAAACCCAGGTCCAACCACACCCATAGCCGCAGGATCGGATAGAGCAGAGCTGCCCTCTAGAGCCTTCAAAGTGGTTAACCTTTACAGAAGTGGACTGCCACAACTCTTTTGGTAGCAGGGTTGCACTTTAACCACTTCATAGAAACCACATAGGATAAGGCAGATCTACCCGCTGTGAGTTTCTGAGATTGTAACCATTGACAGCAGTTGAAAGCCCTGGATTTCTCAGGTGGAGCGGCTGGTGGTTTTGAATGGCCAAGTATATGGATCACAACCCAAGTGTTACCACTATACCACCAGGGTTCCTTAATTGGCCATAGCTCCTACTAGGTGGCAGGAAAGAATGAGCGGAGTTTTACAGGTGGTGCATCTAAAAACCTCTGGGCAATGGATTTCTCACCACAAGAGGGAGTCATGGGACTGAAAACTTAAACAGGAAACAACAAAAACCTCAAGTTCCCTAGTAGATCTGAAGTAGTAGTCTACTGTCGTAAAACATCCATTACTGGTGAACATGTTAGCATGTGCACACGCAAACAAATTAGTCTTAGAAGATGTCAAGGACATGACTCCGTGCGTATGAACCCTTATTAGAATTAAGGATGTACTTAAAAGGAAATATAAAATTAGAAACTTGCACATTGAGTTGGAAGCAACAGATGGATAAATGTCGGCACCTTGGAAAGAATGAGCTGTGAATTTTTTCAGATTCCTTTTTCCACCCATATGCATGGAGTGTATTTGAATTTGATGATATTTTTGATGATGATCTATTTTTAAACGACAGCACTGAAATTGTGTATGATCATTTCAGTCAATGCCCACTCAGAGCAACCCGAGGGGACACAGCAGACTGCCCCAAAGGGTTCCCGAAACTGTCACAGCAGCAGGCTGCCTCAGCATCTACAGCACGGCCCATGGGTTTCAACCACCAGCCCTTCCCACCGTGGCCAGCCAAGCACTTAGCGCCGGCACCACCGGGGTCTCAACCCCGTTTTCCTGAGGGAAAGTTAAATCCCAAGGAACATGCATAAAACAGGCCAATAGGAAAGTGGGCGCCCTGAAAAACAACTGCTACTAAAAGGTACTGAAAGGTTTTTTTTGGGTTTCCTTCTTATATAAATTCATACGAAAGAGACGTTATGCTAATTTAATCCTTTCTCCTGACTGCTGCCATTTGTGAAGAAAGAAAAGGGAGTGCATCCAGTTTCCAGTGGTTTCCGAGGAAGCTGACAGGTGTAGCTCACACTGCCAGGTCTAGGGTGGAGGGCTTCACATCACCCGTTTGCAGTGACCAGGGAAAACAATCACCTCACTGCCACTGAGTCAATTCTAGCTCACAGTGCCAGTACAAGGAATTGCCCCTGAGGGTTTCTGAGACAGTAACTCTTTACGGGAGTGGAGACCTCCTCTTTCTCCAGAGCAGTGGCTGGTGGTTTCAAACTGCTGACCTTGTGGTGAGCAGCCCAACGAGTGAGTCATCCACTACACCACCAGGGCTCTCTAAAGAAGGGGACAACACAGCATCGTTTCCCTTGCTAACAAATTAGTGACCGATGGACATGCGGAGCTGATGAAAATCAAGATCGCATCTGTGGCTGCCTCAACCTTCCACCTTACAGTCTGCTTTTCTTGGGTGAATTGAAGCATTACCTTTAAAGGCAGAAAAACACCGCAGCCATAAAACGTGCGTGTCTATTGCTGGCGTGAAACCCCACTCTCTCTGGCTCCGCAGTAGGTAGGTGGCGATTGCAGCCAGGGGCGGGGCTCGGCTGCTCGGAGCTGAGCGATACCCAGTGGGAAGGGAAACCTCCCCTAAAATAAGCCGAGGCCATGGTTTACTGGCTTTTGTTTGGCACGGAATTTGCAGGAGTCAATGAGCACCCACAGAGCTGGCCCACAGCTGCCCCTGGCCATCCAGGGTGAGTAACAGCAGGTGCTGTGCTAGTGAAGAAGCCACCCCCCCCCCACCCTCTCACCCTGCCACGAGGGCAAACAGAGCAGCGCAGACACCCTAGAATTGGCAGCAGCTACAGTCCAAGGATGGGGCTACTCATGGAGACTAGACAGCAAGGAGGGCTTGTACTGAACAGCCCCAAGGTGGCCATCCTAACAAAGACCGTCCATGGGCAAAATCCCCAATGCCGGATGGACATCCCTCAGCACTGTGCTTGCCTGCTGGACACTGGAGTTGCTATTCTGTTTACTCCATTAGAATACATTTTTGTTTATCTGTTTGTGTTAAGTGAAGACGACCCTCAAAGAACGAGGGGAGATGCCCGAGGAATTTTTAAAGAGTGGCACTCCAGGACCTGAGAACTTAAACCTCACCGCCATCGAACGGGAATAAGAATGCTTGTAAGTTATTCAGAACTCGCACTTAAAAGTTTTTCTTAATTCTCTAGTGTGAATTTGAATTAAACCTGGGGGAGGATTGGAGAGGTCGAAGAAACAGCAAGAATTCACACGGAAATAATAATGACACAGGTTTGACAAGGAGAAGTAGTTCTAGTGCTCACAAAGAAATGTCGCTTTTTACATTTTCTTGACCTCCAAAGAACTCCCAGATTTAAAGAGATGCACTTTACGTTGCTGGCATAGTTGGGAAATACCAACAGAAATACCATAATTGCCTAAATAGCCCTTGGAGAGTTTTCATGTTCCCACAAAAGAGGATGTTAACTTGAATTTGAAGATGTATGTGGGTGTGTGACCGTCTCTGTGGAAGTGCGTGTATCCTGCACACAATTAGGGCACATGAAAGTCCGGAAATGCGAAAATCTAGGTTATGAGTTTTTCTTTTTGTCTGTGATAATAATACCGAAGAAGGATGCAAAAGAAACACCCCAATTGGGGGGGAAAACCCACTGCCATTATTCTGACTATGGGACCACCACAGACAACCTTATCTTTGTCCCGCGGGGCAGCTAGTGAACCTGAACCCCCACCGCTGCACAAGCCTCACGCTAAGAACTCACTGCTAGCAAGCCGATGCTGACGCGTAGTGATTCTAGAGACAGGGCGGAACTCCCCCCGTGGCTTTCTGAGACTGTAACTCTTTATGGGAGTAGAAAGCCCCATCTTTCTCCTAACGAGAGGCTAGTGGTTTCAAACTGGTGACCTTGCAATTAGCAGCCCAACGTGTACACACCACACCACCGGCGTTCCTAAGGATAACAGTGGTTGCTAATGATGCACAGGCACGCACGGTAGTCTTGGGTTAGCGGCTGTTGTTCCTCGCCACAAAGTAGGCCCCGACTCGGCTACTCCCTTGTGTGTGGAGCAGAGCTGCCCCTCTGTGGGATATCCGGCCTTGAGGAAGCAGATGGCCTGCCTTGACAAGTGACAATTAAGAAAGAAATTCTTTATTTGGGGTTTGTTTCTTAAAACATGTGTCAAATGCAATTATCTATAAAAATTAGACTTCGAGGGTCCTCCTTTTCCACGGCTTTCATAGGCGCGCCCGCAGCCCTTCTGCTTGTGTTCTGAAGCCGATCAGCACGCGGCAGTGGAGGTACTGGGTCTCAATTTCGGTGGCTGAATTTAACCAAATAAAGACATTTTTGAGTATTTCTAGACTATGAAGCAGAGTTTTAAGAAGTTTTTCCTCTATGAAACAGGCTGTGTGTGTGTGTGTGTGTGTGTGTGTGTGAATGCTTCTGAAATGAATCCTTTGCAAGCCCAGAACATTTTGAGTTGTTTCCTGCCTATCAGCATGAGTCTTTGTTCAAGCGCCTGCACTTATAAAGTCCTCAGGACGTTTAGCCCATAAGCACTGGATAAAAGTCATGGTTCTGATATCCCCCAATTACTTCCTTTCCCCCAACCAAGTCACTTGGCTATGTCTTATCACTAATAGCATTTTCCCCCAGGATGTTGCAATAGTTTCAGGACTTCGTTAATCATGTTAGGGATCTAAAAGATAACAACAGCTCCAAGGAAGCGAAAATGTGACAAATCCATTTTGCCCACATAATATAATATGATATTGGCAGAGCTTCAAATTGCAAAAAAACCCACTCTGGGATAAACACTGATAATTTGAAAACTCAGGGGTAACATGGATCTGAATGAGTCAATAACTGAAGTTGAACCTGTTTTCAGTAAACATCATTTGTTCCTTTAAAAGAAGAATAAAATTTAGCAAATGTTGAAAGCAATCTCTTTGTAACAGACTCTGGGTTTTTTAATTGGATAAGAAAAAATCTATCATTGTAAAATTCATTCAAAGGAATGGTGCATAATTAACCCAACACGGGATCCCTATAATGACCCTAGAGGACACAACAGAACTGTCCCATAAGAAGCAGACTGCCTCACCTTTTTCCCTCGGGGCAACTCGTGGATTTGAACCACTGGCTGTTACGTTAGCAGATGAGGACTGAACTGCTGCGCAAGCAGCGGTCCTTAACAGGGAAATCGCTCCTTCCCCAGTACTTAAGCCCCGCCTTCCCTCAGCAGTTACATTCTCATTTACCTCAGTGCTGTTCAGAGTTGGCAAGCTCGTTTTCCAACCATAATGGGAAATGTATTATGGCCAAATTATAAAACGTTAAAACCATCATCAATCTCATTTTCACTCTGCCTATATTTGAAGAAGCATACAATGCACAGGGCAATGCTCTTGTTTAAAAAATCTTCGTTATTTCGAGTCACGAGATAAAACATTACACTTTGGCTATGGGCTATTATGCACTGAAAGAACAAATTTTATTAGAGTTTGTAAAGCAGTAGGTATTAACTTTCCTCATTAAAAGATTACAGTTGGAGGTGTATGAAAAGACATGAAGCTGATTTTTTTTAAAGTTTGTGGGAAAATTTCATTATCTGGATTCCATTTCTCCATGGACTTGTTGAAGCTCTATCTTATGAAGCCCCTTCCATGTGTTCTGTATTCAAAACTAAAATATAAGAACCAGGTAGAGGACAGATGACCCAACATTTGCATGTGTGTGCGACAGTCGGATATGACAGTCCCAAGGCTAACAGGGATCCTGACACAGAGCAGATGCTCTCTGTTAAACTGCGAGAAGGACAAGTTATAATCCATACTGATGGCTATATAACCCTCCTCGAGAGGGTGAACAACAGAATTGCATGTGAATGGATATATTAGATGGTGTAAGATATGGCAAAAATAAAATAAATAAATAGGGTTCTTGGTGGGGGGGGCTGGGGAGGGAAGGGATAAAGGGGAGCTGATGTCAAGGAGTTCAAGAAGAAAATGTTTTGAAATGGATTGTGGTGGAAATTGTACAATACTGCTTGATGTGATTGAACTATGGAATGTTCATCGGTAAAAGCCCCCAAGAAGATGACATGAGAAAGAAGACAGAGAGAAAGGTCATGCCTTATGTAGCGTCCCAAGACCCTTCTCCCTTCCCCAGCTGGCTTCTGAAGCACCTGGCCCAGACAGGAGCATTTTCTTTTGGACAATAAGAGACGGATGAATCAGAAATTCCCCGAAGTGGTCTTCAATACTGAACTCTCTCTGATATAAGATCGTAAATTTTGTAAAACTTCTGAGATCTCACAAGAATTCCTAACCCAGGGGAGCCCACCGAGGCATCCTTGAAATAACATGCAGGTCTCCAAACTCAGGGAGTCGGCACACGGGCTGGCGCAGTCCCCTTTGTGACAAGCAGGTGACACGTCGTCTGAATATATAGGTTAAAAATAGTCACCTTCCTACAGAAAAGACTGTGCCCAAAACATGCTTATACTTTGCTAAGCATGACAGCATCAGCTCAGGGATCATGTTTGATATTCCTTGAAAAAAAAAAAAAAATAAACTGCTTCAGTTGATGGTTTTAGTTCAGAATTCAGAATAACCAATAGGATAGTGACAAGAACATTGCCAGTCACCAGAGTGGATCCTGAGGTGGTTTGCAGGACCAAAGCTAATCACAGAGATGTGCTCTGTGGGTGTGGCAGTTACATCTTGTCCTGTCAACTTGCGAAGGGGTGGAGTCTAGCCTGTCAATCAGGTCACAGCTTGATAACCTCATTTGGAGGCATCAAGGAGATAAATAGCTCACTGGAGACCAGACACACTCTCTCCCGGCGAGACATTCCTGTTGACAAGCCACATGGAGACACACTGATGGAGCCAGAGCCCTGGTGCTGGAGGAACCATGTGGAGACCCACACCAGCACTGAGATGCTTCCACTGCCACTAGATCTACCACACTTTCCACCCACTGGCCTGTGATCTTCCTGCATTCGGCATCATTGCATATGTTGTGTGAGTCTTAAGAGGAATTTATAAATTGGTAGCAGGCATATCAGACTTAAGGACTTGATCTGGAATAGGTTTTCGTAATATACAATTACTCTTTGATATAAAGTTCTCTATTACACACATACGAGTGTCTATGAATCTGTTTCTCTATTCAGCACAGACTAATGCCAGGACCGTGCCTCTAATTCTTTATACTCCTCTCAATAGATTGTTAATGACTAGAGCCACATTTCTCAGCTCTGTTTGACACTTCCCACCGATGGCTCTGTAAGAAGTAGTGAATGACCAGGAAATAGGATGTGGCACAAGGAAACCAAGGCCGCTCCTTCCTGAACTTAATGAATACTACCGAAGGTCATCATGGTGGAGTACGCGGCCAGCTCTCTGCTCCTGCGGTCAAAGCGCTCGCTCTCTTGCAGCAGGTACTTGGTTTACTCACTGGACAGAAGAGATGCTGAAGCAGAGTGGGACTGGCGTCAGCCACACACTGTTTGACAGGGCAGGCAGTGCCATATGTCATCTGCCATTACATGAAGCAAACTACTTTTAAATTGGAATTTTACACTATACTTGTCTAATAGCTTAGTGTGGTTTTGTTTTTTTCAGGTAACTTTTAGAAGTATACGAGCCAGACACGTATCTTCTGACCTCGTGTAACCTCATAGGCCACTCTGTGTTCTCGCCACAGCTCTACAGCTTTGCCCGCGTGGCCTAGGTGGCCTCAGCATCTGCAGGGCTTCATTTCGGCGGATTTGAAAGCTGTACATTTTAAATTAAACATATAACACGAGACCGGCCAAGTCAGTGAGACGGGAAGGGAGATGAAATGTTTAAGTCTGTTGCCATTCTCATGACTCGCCATGCACAGACACTTACTTCCACATTTATAAAACAGAGGCTACATTCTC
>NW_022111368.1:7465440-7466633 GCF_000313985.2 Echinops telfairi
ATGCCCACAATGTCCTAGTGTATCTTGGAAAATCAGGTATCTTGGAAAATTTTTAGAACAAGAAAAGTGGAGGCAAGCCAGATGGCCATTGGGGGCTCAAGAACTTTTAATCTTCACATCAGCAGACTTGACGAGAGACTAATGATGAGGGCAAAAGGCTATGTACTGCCGACTCACCGTTGCCCTTTCCCTCGCAACACATCATTGAAACAGCATTTGACACTAAGGAAATGGCTACTTGTAAAATAACTCATTATAGGTCTGACCTTCCTTTGCTTGAAATTAATGGAGAGTTCTGACATTTACTGCATACCAAAGTTCCTTTTGGTAAAATAACATTTGACTCCAGAAAGGCCACTAATGACATAGTGTCAAAGTACTTTCTGGAATTTCGGGAAGAGCAAACATCAGAGAACGGTAGACATTCTGATTTGGGAAGATCTTTAGAGATCCAACTTTTTCCCATTAAAGATTTTCAACATGCAATCAAATGACTAGCTTATTTTGACTAGGCAATGCACAGCCCATTGCAAGGACACGTAAATATGGCTGGCATAAAATTTCATTGCTAGAGGGCAAGGACTTTTAACCCCAAATGCAGGATCAAATCATTCCTCACCCTCACATCCAAGGTCTCAGAGACTTCTCCCTTCCTGCATTCCCACAGTTCTCGGTGCCCCACCCTGCAAAGCTGTGCCTCGGTCAAACAGCTTTGGAAACCTGGCTGGTGAAAGTGGTTCATGCGCTCAGCTCCTAACTGAAAGGCAAGGGTTTGAGTCCACCCAGCAAGCTACTTCCAAGAACTGAAAACCCGATGGAGTGCAGTCCAACTCTGACATGGGTCACAGCTGACTCAAGGGCACCCAGGGGTGGGCGATGGAGAGAGCACTTGAGCTCATCTTCACATGGGCCTCTGCAATCAAGCCTTTTGGCTTTCATGTCATCATTGCCACCATCCAGAGCTGGGTCCAACCAGGTTTCCTGGCCTCCTTCTCACAGCATCCAATCGCTGACCAGTTCCTGGGAGCAGCAAGGGAAAGTGGCGGCACCTCTAAACCATCCGACTCAAGACCGAAGAAAAGACCCAAGGTGTCAGCAGGTGAACAGCAGCAGAGGTCAAGACAGCACATAGGTGGTGACAGAGGCTCTTAGAAAGGATGTGGGCGTGCATGTGTTTCTGTGTGTGTGTGTGT
>NW_022111368.1:7466733-7529388 GCF_000313985.2 Echinops telfairi
GAGAGAGAGAGAGAGAGAGAGAGCAAAAAGAAAGCAAATCGATTGGTACCAGAAAACGGGCATCACAAAAAGGCATGCCGTGACTCAGTAAATAAAATAGATGTGCATGTGACACAGGAAGGAGGAATGCGGTGCAGAATGTGAACAACAAGAAAACAGGGAAGTATGTAGGGGAAAGGATTAGGGGCTGGGGGTGGCTGGAAGTTAAGGAACAGTTTTTGTGTTGTTTAAGAATCAGAGAGCTAGAATGGGATATAGTTTTGGCCCATGGAGTGAGCATGCAAAATTCTCCTCTCAGCTCAACCCTGTGGACATTGTATTTTCAGTATCTTTTTCAGAAGCCAAATGCCTCTTCAAGTCAGAGGGCCACATGCCATTCTTGGACATCTCATGCTTCCGCCGAAGTTGTCACACCCGAGGATCCACCAGGGCCCAAAACGGATGTAAAGGACAGATCAAGTTCCTCCACAGAGATAAGCAATCTAAAATTCACCAAAAAAAAGAAGCACCATCGTTGCTTTATTCCCTCAAGCTATGTGTCCGAAAGCTATTAATATTTGGTGGAAGTTCTCCCACCCCTAACCCTTTTTCCTGGCCATATAATACCTCTGTCTTGTCAGGAAAGGCATCTTAATTAGATATCTAGTCATTGTCTCTTATAAAGAACTGAGTGTACCCTATCTGAAAACAGAATACCAAGCCCTGGGAAGGAAAGGAAGCCTCCGGCAAGTTTCATTGAGACGTATCAGGCCATAACCTGCTCCGATTTCTTCCCAGGGTTCAGTGTGTGTGGTCTGGAACAAGGGGAACAAGAAGTCTGCTCATCATTACCAAGTGCCTCTGTATTTGAATTTAAGCAAGGCTCTGAGCCTTTCTGTGTTCCGACGGCTTATCTGGGAGAGACAGAAAATAATGCTTTCCGCCCACTTTACAGACATGCCAAGATGATTTATGAAGCAGTGTTTATTAAATGCTGTGAACCAGCACAAAAGATGATACACCCCCAAGTCTTGATTTTTACAAGAATAGATATCATTCCCCAATCTACTTGTTTAGGAGACATCTCGTCTGAGAGCAGGGTTTATCTATGAACCTCCCATCCTCACCCAGGAAATCCTGACGGGATCAAGGGAGGAGGCCCAGCAGAAGATAAGGGAAACCTTCCAGGGCTCAAAGAGCTGCCAAGCACTTTCATGTTCATTTCAAATATGGGCCTGGAGTGTCTCGGGGGTATCCTATATGGAAGTAGGAAGAAGGGGGGAGGGGGCAGGAACCGCGTTTTCAAGTGCAATGTCCCAAGCAATCAAAATTTCCACCAAAAGTTGGGGGAAAGGTGATGACAGAAAAACATGTTCTGGTGGACGATTCAAGTGCTATCATCATCTACAGAGAACGTTGCTGAAATTTCGGGTGCCTGTCACTGAAAAGCTCTGTCTGTCTTTGATACCTCTGCTGCTCAGACCAACTTCAACGCCCGGTGGGTTGCGCTTCCACAATACCACCGTCTTTTCCTGCATTTTTAACCCTTAGTGGGGAATGCACTTACTAGTTTATTTGTTCTATTCCTGGCTTGATGTTTTTCCTCTGCCAAGAGATTTGAAGATCCACGAGAACAAATCGTTCCTGTTTCGCTATGACTAGCTCATAGCGAATAGTAAATGCTCAATAACAATTTGCCCCGTGGATGGGTGGGATAGCACAGAATGACGGACAGGGTGCTTCTAGTTCAAGCTACTTACCTGGGTCTATAACGAAGACCCTTAATTCCTGTACCAGTCTTATAGGGGAAACCACTTCGGGAATGAAACAGTTAGCCAGCCAGATCTACTCAGGTCACCAGGATGTCTTACCTAGAATCACTGTACTTCTCCGCGGGGTCTAACATGCCATAATGGTCCTCCATATGTTTTCTCAACACAAACCCTGGAGATCTATCAAGGATTGCATGAGAATTTAATGTCTATCATTCATCCCCAAATGCACCTTTCATCTATTGACAGACAGATTTGTAATCACGAGTGGTTGGCAGAATCTCTCTCATGCTAACAAAGGAGAATCCCGGGGAGGCACTGTCCACCAGTGTTCATCAAATGACTGCATTTTACAAAGTAGCCAAGTATCCGTGTGAGCGCCTCATGTCAGATGCTCACATGAAGAAATCTAGCGTCAAGTGAATTTGGGGCCACATAGGCAGTACTCTGTTGGAGAGTGATGTGGTTAACCAAGGAACATTGGATGAGCCCTAAGTGGCTACAGTCCAGGCATGCCCATCAATTGTTGATACTCAAAACAAAGGGCACCGCTTCCCCCTCGGTCATCTGGTTTGCTCATTAACGCTGACTAATTCTTCCTCTGTTTAATTGCACATTGTGCTGAGCCACTTCACAGGGATGAAGGCTCTGTTAATATCATTTTTGAGGGTGAAATTCGCCACACCCCATAGTTCATAATTATCT
Source organism: Echinops telfairi (assembly GCF_000313985.2). Classification (NCBI taxonomy): domain Eukaryota; kingdom Metazoa; phylum Chordata; class Mammalia; order Afrosoricida; family Tenrecidae; genus Echinops; species Echinops telfairi. Next base: position 7,469,190 of record NW_022111368.1, read on the forward strand.
AGCATCATTATGTGCCATCTGGAAACATACTCTGAATGCTCATGGTATTGTACCCACATACTGGAAAGAAAATCCAACTGCACTGTTTTCGTCTGTCAGGATTTGTTTAATGTTAGGTCTTTGATCTTGAATTAAGACATACTGTCTCGCTTTGCTCCTTTAAAAATTAAAAATTTTTAAAAGGTAGTTTGTCCGTCAATGCTTGGTCGGGATTATGTTTACAAAAGCTGCATTTTCCTCCCTACATAATCATGGCAAGGACCGCTAGTGCCTGATGTCATAGATGACAGTGTGACCTGCTCTCAGTATCACAGGACACAATCCTCCATTGCAGGGGCTTCATTTTTCGATTCCTCTTAAACAGGGAAACAAAATCAACTCACACTGTTTTAAAATCTGCACTGTAGGAAAATGAATGCTAGATATAGTAACAAATCAGAAACATCATTATATTTTATGATGATAAATGGTCCTAAGCTTAACTGTGTGGTCTCAGAGGCACATGCCCAAAGGGCCAACTCGATTTCATAGAGAAAGCACCCGTGGGTGAGCCTGCAGTGCAGAATAAGATCAGCTCACGCAACACAGATCATCTCTTGGTGACCTTCCAATGGTATATGGTGGATATTTTCATCTGGTGATTTGAAACTAAAGCAAACAGCAAAAGCCTTGGTTTTCCAAGCACTGTCAAAAATAAGGTAACTACCACTAAGTGAAAAACAGGTGAACGTGGAAACCCGTACTGATTCTCACGGTTCTCCTGCCAGAAGATGATTCATGTGCCGTATGTGGAAATGGGAAGCAGGGGCCATCTGGAAAGAATTTTGGCATGACATGACACCAGACAAAACATGGAAAAGGAAAATGGTGTTTATTGGCCTACCTGGCCAACTAACGGGACTAGAAGAAGCCACTATCAAATCTAGCAGATGAGCACAACCCCAAGTACATACAGAGAGACACCTTGGGGTGCTGAAGCCCATCACTGCCATTGTGTCGATGCCGATGCACAGTATCTAAAGGACAGGGTAGAACTGCCCCTGTGAGTTTCTGAGACCATGACTGTTCACAGGAGTAGACAGCACTTTCTTTCTCCCACAGAGCAGCTGGTGGTTTTGAACTACCAACCTTGAGGATCTCAGCCAAACTCGTAACAACTGCGCCACCAGGGCTCCTCCACAGTATGGCAAAAAGCCTCCTTTAAACAATATCTAGAGCAAGGAAAGTTGCTGAGGGGAAGAGAGGAGTTGGAGAACACTGGTAGGGAAAGAGCTAACAAGAACAGGCAGCTTTCTTGTTAAGAATTAGAGAGATGTATAAAGATAGGATTGGTTTCCTTTACACTGATTTCTGGAAATGGGCAACACCACAACATTAACTAGAAATTGGACAATTCCAGACAGACCTCCCAAGTAAGTACATTTCATTTTTCTTTTAGCAAAACATCCAAAAGCTACAAACGCACTACCTCCCATTCCTGCTATGATTCCAAAAACATTCAAGAAACACATTACGGTCCTGGGAGTGCTTCCGTCCCTGGGTGGACGAGTCTGTCCATTTGTGAACTGAGAGGTGTCAGCCTCGGGGTCTCGGGGTCTCTTGGTTATCTGTCTTGAACTGGGCCAACGGGCAAATCCTTCCCTTAGGTTTATCGCCACTTTAAAATACAACCTCTGCTAGAAGCCCAGCATGTCATTTTACATCCCCCATGTTGAACTGCTTTATCTTGGGCTCCTTTGAGCCACACTGGGAAATCTGCAGGTCGCAGGTCACTCCCTCTTCATGAGGACAACTTGGTTAAGACGACCTGTAAAAACATACTCTGGTGATAAGTGGTACTCACACTAGCATCAAGGCGCTTCTACCAAATTATTCTTCCCTGCATATCTGAGAAATACAAAGACCCTGGGGTGGCAGGGGTGGGGGGCACGATGGGATAGGCAATGGGCGGTCAATCGCAAGGTCAGGAATTCAAACCCACCAGCTGCTGGGGGAAGAAAGAGGAGACTGACAGTCTCAGAAACAGTCTAACGGGTCACTACCAAGCGGAATAGGTCCCCAGGCAGCAGTTGTGTTCTGACTCAACAGCGGCTAACAGCAACCATATTTGATATGAAGTAGTACTTTTCGTGCGGTGGGACTTCATACATTCCACATGTTGGAAGTCAGTAAATGGAACTTCTTTTTCAATGTCCTAGGATTTTTCAATCTCACAAATTCAAATCTGGCACATAGTAAGTGCTCCATAAATAAATGATCACATTCCTATTGAAAGTTCATTATTGTTAGTCCAGCTCATTTAATATATCCAAAGTTCCCAAGATTTCCTTGACGTAAGAAAACAGTAAATTACCAGGAGGAAAAGTAACACCTTTGACATTGAAAAATGGTTAATTTATTAGAAAGACATTTCAAAATTATGATAAAAATAACAGAAAGATAATCTTGTTCATAAATGTTTTGAGAACCCAAGGTTACTTTACAAAGAGTAAGAAAAATAAAAAGAGATAGCTAATTTATATGTGAAGCATAACAGATAGAAGGACTTGTTTCTCCTAATGAGATTATGGTTAATATAGTCCCACTATTAATAATCTACAAATTAAAAGAAAGAACAATGAAATAAATATATTTAGAAATCGGTGATGATAAAACCAAAACTCCAAGCTCACTGCCGCGGCGTCAGTGCTGACTCATTAGCGACCCCCTGTGGATTTCCAAGGCAGTAACTGTGCACGAGCGTAGGAAGCCCCATCTCCTCCCGTGGAGCTACTGGTGGTTTCGACTGTCAACCTTGACGGTCACAGACCAACGCGTAACCCCTCCACTTCCATGGCTCCTATAGAATGCTCCAATAAATAAACCGCCAGAAAAGAACCCAAAGGAAGCATAGAATCCCTTTCTCCAAGAGGAATGTCACTTATGATTTAGAAAATATTTTATATTTATCTTGTGAGAAATCGAGATCCTTGATCTCAAAAGTAATGTTACATCGTAAAGCATTTTTGACATTTGATTGAAGTGGAGCAAATAAAAGTAAAGTGTCGTTCATAATGTGCTAGAAATAACAGAACGAATATACTCGCTGTGCAATGAATCAAGCACATACGTCTCTGGCAAGAGCATCCAGGGGAATATAATCAATGTAAAATGCCACATATAATTGGGCAGACTGGAACATTTAGTTTCCCCTTTAATATTTAGTCATTCTTAGTTACAACAGTTTTTGTAGATTTTTTTCTAACCACTTACGAGCACCATGAGCGCAAGATACTAAAAATAGTTGTTTTGCATCCCTTAAAGTGTCTAGCAAAGTAGCAGCTGAACAATACATGCTGATTGATAAATTATATTTCTAAAAGCTGGCAGAGGAAATCCAAAAGCAGTTCTAAGTAACTTAATGGAAGGGGGAGCTAAAAATAAAAACATCTTTCCAAAGGCCAAAGGGGCTGATGAACAAGATGAGGATCATAATTCCTTCACTGCATGCAGAACGCATAAAACACACAGCCTGGATTTCTCCTGGGAGACGGGGGGATAGATTTAGGGGGCATGCTAGTAAATAACAAAGATGACTAGCTTTCAACTACGGTGATGAACTTCCTATAGGAGAGGAGTATATATACCAGGATTTCTTAGAAGAAGGAGGGGTGGACAAGGAGATGGAGATGTGGGGTGCTAATCACTTGAACACTTAAAACAACTAGTAATGGGATTTGATCTAATATATAGATACATAACTGTTCTCACCTTTCTTGACACACGGCTGGAAACAAAGTCCTGACTTCCAAATGCCTCCCCTTTAAGGTTTTTATTTTTAATAATGCATGAAATAAACATTCACTCAATGGAATGGAATGCTTGCTATTCTGGGCTGGGCTGCTCTGAACATGTCTCAGGTGGGGAAGTGGGCCTCCAACTCGGGCAGATGACCCGTCTGACCCACTCTGCCTCAAAAACAAGGTGGCTCCCTGTGGTTTATTTTCTTAACCAGGCTTGAGGCCCAAGTTGCCTCTCCTCTCTAAAACAGGAACTGGGAGGTCTGCCCAAGGACCCAAAGGAATAGATTCATTTCTTTCTAGTCCCACAGCAATCCTTTCCACCATGACCAATTTAGAAAAGGGCTGATTTTCCTTGGCAGGTGGCCACAGGAAGCCGACGTATGCCTTGGGGCTCCGTTGGAGCAGAGCAAGGCCTTGGTAGAAACTTCAGGATATTCTCAAACATGTGTTCATCCTGATCTCTTGCTGCCGGATCTTCTCGGGAAGAATGGAGACGGATGAGAGTGCGCATTCGTGTCGCCATGTGCCTCTCGTGGCTAGAGGAGATCAGACTCGTTCTGCTGCTTCTCAATATGAGGGACTTTGCCCTTCCCCGGGAGCCATTTGATAATACCTGGACACATTTTAGGCGCCTTGGCGGCCTAGTGATTACAAACAGCTGCTAACTGCAGGGTCAGCAGTTTGAAACCACCAGTCGTTCCTCAGGAGAAAGGCTGGGCTTTCGACTCCAGGAAAGAGTGACAGTCTCAGAAACCCACGGGGGCAGTTCTACCCTGTCCTGCAGGGTCACTGTCAATCAGATTCAACTCGATGGCAGTGAGTTGGGTTCGGGTTTTTGACACTTTGAGTGGTTGTCACAATTGTTGAGCGTCCTATTGCCATAGAGTAAGCAGAGACCAGGGTTGTTACTAATATCCTACCATAGGCAGGACACCTGCCTCCCCCCAGGTTAAATCCAAAGTATTACCAATGAGTCCATGTAGACTGATACTGAGTCTGTAGGAAAGAGGACAATTTTGGCCACACTGTCCCCTTAGGTTTCCAAGGTTCTGAATGTTTATAAAAACCGGCTGTTTTGAATCTTTCTTTTTCCTTCAGAGCAGCTGGTGTGTTTGCACCACTGACCATTTGGTCGACAGCACAGAGCTTAGCCACTGGGATCTTATTGGGTCCAAAATGTCCATGGTGCCAAGATTGGGATATCTCAGTTGGATGCTTTCTTCCCATGTAAACTGAGGATAGTAACCCATCCCTTGAAGAACTTTGGGCAAGTAAATGCCCTGAAAGCATAGGGCATCCAGCCTCAATCCTGACCCAGGTAGCCACTCAGCAGGTCATGAGTCACTTTTTCTTTCTTGCGGGTGACATTCATAAGCCAGGATTGTCTCTCTTGGGCAAATCTGCTGTGTATGGACAGAAGGTGTACGTTGGCATTAGATCAAGAGCTTACAAGCAGTTCTCGTGTGAGACCTCTAGCACTTGAGTCAAATAAAGAGAGTCAGCTAAATGACTACTACCCATTTACCACGAAAGAGAAAAAGGTATGCTGTGTGAACTTGGTGCATCAAGCAACAATAAACTCTTCCCCAAGTTCCAGGGCCCAAAGCCTGAATCACTTCCAGATTGGTCACAGATTACTCCAACCTTTTCAGATCAGATAAGGTAAACATTGTAGAGAAAAGGGTGGCAGTTTCGTTTGCAAAGGTTTCTGCTTTACAAGCAATCTGGGTTTGCGTGATCCGATGCCTCTGTTACTGCTGAGCTACCCCAAGTGTAGAAAGGGGCTGTGATTATAGACAGTCTCATTAGTAGGAACAGGATAATGTCCTTCCACCCCACATCCTTGACATGCACCTGGGTCTCAGGGGAGCTAAAATATTCTAAGAAGATGTCAGCTGCCCACGTTGTACTCGTGATTGGTTATAAATACTATAAATCTGATTAATTCACACTCTCTCTGGAGACCAGTCCCTGGAAAAGGGCATCATGGTTGGTAGAGAGTCAGAGATAAAGAGCAAGATCCTCAATGGGAAGGGCTGACACAATGGCTGGAATGTGGATACCTTCTAGGAAGTATCAAATCTCTTCTATGATAGCATTTCTTCACTGGCCACAAGCACTGTGTTCTTCGAAGAATATAGTTAAATTGAAACTGTGGTCTTTAAGACTATGCGACAGAAGAAATCACTCTGTAGTCAGGTAAATATGGTGAATTAGTGGACACCTCGTGTGTTATTCTGGGTTGACTAGAGAAACAAATTCACAGGCACTCATAGGTGTATAAGAAAGAGCTTTATACACAGAGCAGTTGAATATTGAGAAAACATCCCAGCCCAGTCCAGATCAAGTCCATAAATCTGATATTAGCCCATAGTCCGATACCAATCTATGAAGTCCTCTTCAGACTCACAAACCACATGCAATGACACCAAATGCAGGGAAATCACAGGCCAGTTGATGGGAAGTCTTGTGGATCCAGTGGCGCTGTAAGCATCTCAGCACTGAAAGGGGTCTCCACGTGGTTCCTCCAGCTCAGGGCACTAGGTAGTTCCATGTGTCTTGACAGCTACAATGTCTTCCAAGGAGTGAACGTGTGTCCCACCTCCAAGAGCGATTTATCTCCTTAGTGTCTCCAAATCAGATCTTTAAGCTGCAATCTGATTGACAGGCTAAACTCCACCCCTTCACTCTTAATCCTCAAATTGACACCAGATTATGTAACTGCCACACCTCGTATGCCTGGAACTTACTTCACACAGGATGTTTTCTCTGTATTTGATGTTTCTAGGCCACAGAGACTTCTCTCTCCGCTGAACAACTGTAGCAACGGTTTTCTATACTGGTTCCCCTGAACTTGATGGTTGCATCTCATCCTGTTACGTATTTAATGTGCATATGTCTTATCTCTTTCCTATGACTTTGGGTTCATTTGCTATTTCTTTTCTTTGGGTAGGACGGTGGGTGGGGGCGCAGTAGAAGACATTTGAATGGTCACACAATATAACAGTTTCCCATATCACCATGGACTTCCTTGGCTAAAATGCTTGAAACAGATCTTAAGCAAAAATCTGTTGTAGAAAGACATAAATAATTGATTTACAGCTGCTTGCCAGTACCTCCTGGGAACATTTTGTCTTGTCTATTTTCTCAAAATTGTTGAGAAAATCAAGTTATCAAGCAAAGAAGAGCTTAATGTTTGGTACTTCTGAGTAGGCTGGCTTTCAAAATTCTAATGAATTTAAGCAGATAACATTCCCACTGCTAAGGAATCTGAAAGAACACAAAGCCATTGTGCCAAAAGCCAAATTAATTACCTAAGAGAAAATAGCAGAAGATATGAGCAGCCTTCCAGGGGAGTGGGAAAGTCAATGAGAAACTCAGTAACAGTCTGAATCCTCGGGATTTTACTATTAGACTTACAACGCAATGAATTTATATGGATTTATAGTCATATGGGTGACTTGAAAACTGTGAGCATGCAACATGAGCCATGTTTTTTTCAATGCATTTTATTTATATAATCCGGAGAAAATAAAGCATTCTATCAATTAATTCTGTCTCCATGGGAAATAGTACTAAGCCAAAAGAGATCTGGCAATTTATATTGGATATATTCCAAACTCCAGTAAGGGCCTTGGTGTATTCCAAATAGCCAATAAGGGAGAATGTTTCTTTAAAAATATGGTAAAAAAAACTTGTCTCATGATGCCTTCCAAATTTCTGAGACTGGGACACACTGTTCCAGTGAGGTATCTTTCTAAGCTAAGCGCTATATGGCTACTAACATCTGATTTTTAAACAAAATGTATTACAATTAATTTAAGCTCTACACAGTTTGATGATGGAATTTATTTTTAAAGTATCACAAAAATGCAGAAATCCATTAGCAATTCTAAGCTAGGGCCACAATTTAAATGACCAGATTTGAATTTCGTGATTACAAATTATTTATTTCACATGTCTACTCCTCTAGCATTTCCAAGATTTGGGTGCTTTGAGAGTACGTAGGTTGCTGGGGAAAACAAATCTCCCTTTGTGGCATGGCAGCAAAGAACATATTTCTTTGTAATTTAACCTTGGGATGAGAGAAATACACCAGATCTGAAATCCTATCGAAGGTAAGCACAGTGTGCTTCACATCATTAAATTGATTGGTTTCACATTCCTTCCAAAACAGTAAGTGGAAGTTTAAAATTTCCTCTTTCAGGGAAAGGAAGGGCCCTTTGCCCTTGCTCAACGCCACATGGGTCACGGAACCTAAAATATGTGTGTTTCACAGGAGAAGAGATAGATGCTTCTTTTTGGTGGTCAAGCTAATATAACACTGAGCCATTTAGTTATTGCCTTGATTTAGAGAGATCGTCTGAATTCATTCAGTAATTACACTCTTTAAAAACATGGTTTATCCAATAGCTTGTTGATGATCTATTCTCTGTTTCATAACAATATTAGAAATACAAAATGGGCCCGGGAAAAGGGTGGAATTTGAGGGAGCTGCATCAGGCAGGAGAGAGAATGGTTACATAAGCTTTATTCTCTGGGTGGTGCAAACAGTCGGTGCTCAACTATGAACTTAAAGGTTGGCAGTTCCAAATCACCCAGCGGGACCATGGAAGGGAGGAAGACAAAGCCTGGGGGTCTTCTTTGGTAAAGATGAAACCAACAAGAAACTCAATGGAGTAGTTCTAGGTAGCACGTGGGATAGTCTTGAGTCTGGATTTAAGTCAATGAACTGTGGGGGGTTTTGGATACATTCTTTTGGTGTAAAATATTCATGAAGCTTGGCAAGAGGTAGAACAGAATTATAGGATTCCCATTGCATTTACAACTGGGTTGCTGGTCCATTCCCATGCCAAGGATTAGGGTGTGTCATGGTAGGAAATTGGCAAGGAAGAGAGTAACACAAGTCTGCTAACACATCTTCTCTCTCTCATCAACTCCTCACCTTGACCTTCACATGCCAAAGCTGTTTCTATCTCATGATAATCATGTTCTCTTGCTTCAACTGGAAACATCATCTACAGGAAGGATTTCCATAATGGAAAATGATCTTGAAAATGAAAGGTTCCCGTCCCTCCTGGAGCAGTTATGTAATACTGAAGACTTTCAGCCAATTCTGAATTGAGGAGCTTAAAGTTGATGATTTAGAGTCATACCTTTAAAAACAGGTTAAAATATTTGGAAAGATACAATTGGACAAGTCTACCTTGATACTTTTTGATGAAGGGATTTGAGGTTAAAAATAAAATGAAACATAGTATGAAACACGGATAAAGTTTTAGGCCTGTAGAGAGGGTCAAGAATAAAATTAGTCTTGAAATTTTTGAATAAATTCAGTGGAAACTTTTAAAAAAGAAGTAATGCTAACTTTGGTTCTTATTGGTTATTACAAGTAATTTCTCAAAAGGGGTCTTGACTCAGTATGTGTTTGACAATATACTTTTTCAATCTAAAGTCAAACATAAATCAATCAACCATTTTCTACATTGATTATCACTGATGATTACAATCATTGGGGAATCATTATTAAGACTCAATTAATGCTTTTTAAGATTCTATAAAAATATTTTTAAGTCTGATTTTGTTTACATGTTTCTCTGGGAAGAACATTAAAATAACAATAATGTTGTGATGGGAGTTACTGATTCTTAAGTTGATTTTAAAATATTCATTTCTAATTCTTTTCAATGGTGATGTCCATTCAAAAGCAAGAAAGCATCCTTGTATCTTGGCTACTCACCTTTTGTCCTTTCACTCCATGACAGTCGCATTTTCCACAGCCAGAACCACCACAGTCACCCTGGAACTAAAAGAAAAAGTACTTGAATATGAAGCTCTTTTCAAATTAAAGTTGATAATTAATTCCAATGATCTCAGCACATTCACTTACTTAAGAGACAATTGCTACTCAGTTATTATAAGCACATAACCTCAAATAATGTAGTTCGTACAATTCTTCTTTTGGTATCTGGAATTTGTAATGAGTGTCATGAACATTTTTTTTAATTCAGAAAAATTTTATTAGATCAATGACCACATTATAGTTGCTGTTTCACAAACTTTCATAGAGAATTTATTGCAATCGAGTGATCTTTTAAAGACAAAAGAAAAAAGGATTCCCATTACAAAGAGCATTTATATGTAACTTATGTATAAAATGAAATGATTTTGCAGATTTAATATTCCGTAGCATTAACTGTGTAAATTATCTGCAGATATAAATTATTCTGTAGCCGACAGTTAAGTGTCATACATATCTGATACACTGGGAGCTTCATCTTCACTCCCCTTTAGTCCCTCTGCAGTTCCACTCAAGGCAGTGTCCTGGCATGGGGAATGTTAAAACGCCTTGCTTCTAGAGTTTCTCTCTCTTTTTTTAATAAATCATTTTATTGGGGACTCTTACAGTTCTTATAACAATCACATCAATCGCATCAAACACATTTGCACATATGTTGCCATCATCATTTCCAAAACATTTTCTTTCTACTTGATCCCTGGGTATCAGCTCTTCTTTCTTTCCATCCCTCTCCCACCCTCCCCTCCTCATGAACCCTTGATAAATTATAAATTATTATTATTTTCATATCTTATAGTGTCCACTGCCTCCCTTCACCCAGGTTTCTGTTGCTTGTTCTCATGGGGTGGGGACGTGCTCAGATGTCGATCATTGCAATCTGTTGCTCATTTTTCTCCCTTCTCCCCCCACCACCCGACAAGGAGAGCAAAATAAATTGAAGTCATTTAATCACAAGAATAAAGGTCTGACTTACGCTTCGTGCTTGGTCAATTTCTATTTGGGAAGGACTCATCGAGGAATTGTTTTAATAGGACACTGTGCAGATTTGCAAGGCCAGGGAAAGGTCTTGCTTCTGATTTGGGCTTCCTTTTCTAAGACCAAGTGGGAATGGAAGCTCCTACAACAGAGCCGATGCTCTGTCACCGGGGACTCCCAGGGTCCATCTAGCAGTGTGTACCCCCAAGTCCCCTTGACTCCCAGAGAGCCTGTGGACAATGGAACAACATTCTGCTGGATCGTGTATCATCTGCATGGCCAATTGTGGATTGGAATTTTGGGGTTGATAGAGTTTTTATTGGGTGATTCTGGAGGTAGATTTCTGGTCCTGTCTTCCTAGTCTGTCTTAGTCTGGAAGTTCCATGAAATCTTCCTGGCATCACAGCAACACACAAGCCTCCACTGTGGGCAGACGGTGGTTGCCCATGATTTATACTCACCAGCAATTGAACCTGGTTCTCCCAAATGGGAGGAACCACTGATTACCAATGCCCTCATGTCTGGCAATATAAAGCCACTCAAACAACAATGTCTTTGAAAGGAGAGAACAAATAAGCGAGCTTCCTTTTAAGGCTAATCTTTAAACAGCTGATTTCAAATTCAGTTCACCTTCAATGTCAAATGGAAGAATACTCAACAACATGCCTTTGTAGTTTATTTCTAATACAAAAATCAATTTAAAAAATGCAAGGAAGGGGGCGTCAAATAATAAATGTTGGAAAAACAGCTTTTGAAAGGCCAGCTTGTGCCCCAAATCATGAGCTGTGGCCGAATAGTTATTATGTCATTTGTTATCATTAACGATTATTTTGAGATAGGTATTACCACTCCTATTTTGCAGACACAGAAACCAAATTAAGAAAAGAAAATTTTTTTTAAGAAACCAAATTAAGACAGGCTCGGTAACAGGCTGAGCACAAGGTTCTTATTAAAACTCAAGTCTGACTAATCTCAACTTCAATGACTTAAAACACCTAACATATTTACATCATACAAGGATGTCTATACCCAAAACAAGCTCGCGGCCATCCAGTCGACTCATAACAGCCCTACAGGTCAGGGTAGAACTGCCTCCGTGAGTTGAAGTCCGTACATTTTCGCTGGAGTAGAAAGCCTTGTCCTTCTCACTCAGAGTGGCTGGTGATCCCAAAGGGCATACACACAAGGAACCACTACTACGGAACAGGACTCCTGAATGATGCCTACAGATTGCGCTTCTCCACCTGTGGGTCACAACCTCTTTGGGGGTGGGTGGGTCAAATGACTCTTTCACAGGGGTCGCCCAATTCATAACAGTAGCAAAATTACAGTGATGATGTAGCAACAAAAATATATTGGGGGGGTCAACACAACATGAGGATCTGTATGAAAGAAAGGGTCCGGAAGAAGGAAGGTTGAGAGCCACAGCTATAGACATTTATAATTTCCCTAGAAGAATCCAAACTTTAAACTGTAATAGAACTCATAGCTATTGTGGATATAATGGAAGGGATAAAATACAAATAATTTCATGAAGAAGTTTTATTAGCAGATCTGTTTTGACCTGAGGATGACAGGTACCCCTAAATTGAGCTTCAGGGTGATAACTGCTTCTTGAAAATACATACTATTAATATACACAGATTCCTCACTTAGGAACTATCTTGTTATTGGCCTTTATGATCATAGTAGACATACTGATTGCCTCCTATTCTTTGTCACACTACCAACATATACTGGGCAGGCATGAGTCTCAAGGTGAGAGTGATGCTGGTGGTGATGGTTCCAGGTCTGTGCTGCCTTGGATGGGTCGTGGTTCTCAGGGGTTCAGAAGTTAAGTAATGGGATAAGTTGGAAGTTATATGAGGCTGTGCAGTCATCCTTCCTTACTGCGATCCGACGTGATCATCCTCCATTTATGCCAGACACTGATGTTTGAGTGAGGGCCTGGTCTCTGGAGCCTCACTGCTGGTAAGCAAGGAGTGCATGCACTGCGATCAGGCGAAGCCTATCTTTTTAACCATACACTGAAGTCTTAACTCCACTGCCTTTCACATCTCTGCATGCAAACAGCTACATCAGGAGATACTTATTTTATAAAGTTATATCTGAGCAAGTGCCTACAAGACTAGTGGACCGTTCCTAATTTTACATTTTGGAAACGGGGACACTTGATCATTGGCCACACACCACAGATAACAGATCTGTGTCTTTCTGTAACTCACATGGTAAGCGATTTTCAGTGTATATTTCTGTAACCTCTTAACATTTAAAATAAATAAATGTGCACCGTTTTCTTTCCTAAGCTGGGCTTTTTGACCAACTATTAAGAGTCATCCAAGGAGGTGAGGGCAAAATCTTTGAACTAAGTTCCAGAAAGTTCATCCAAAATACACATCGAAGAGACACTGCAGGAACGACAGGGATGCGCCCACCTGAAACAGCGCCACTTCCCATCTCATCCCCACGTGAGGGCTAAAAGGGCCTGTACCTGGGTCCCATTAGCTGCTGACTATCTACCTCTACTGTATTCGCCATCATTTACAGACAATGGCTCTTTGGCAGGGGCAGGAGACATTTTGTCTGCCAAGGCCCATTTGGATATTCCTAACATCCTTCCATTCACAAGCTATACTCAAACATTTAATGAATTCACCCCTACAGTGATGGCTGGAACTAATTCTCCTTGGTGAGGTGTGTGATGTTAGCGTCTACTTATTGTTTCACAGGCCCTACATAGCCCAAGGGCCTCAGAAGGCTCAGAGGGCAGACATTCCTCACCCCTGACTTAAGGGGTTTACCCTACACACTGTGTGTCTTGGGAGCAGGTCCACTCACTGTAATTCCAACTCACAGCAACCCTGTAAGGCACAGTACAATCGCTCTTCTGCATTCCCAAGACTGTAAATCTTTACAGGAGTAGAAAGCTTCCTCTTTCTCTTGTGGAATGGCCAGTGGTTTCACACTGACCTTGAGATGACTTCAAGGTTAGCAGCCCAACCATAACCCACTATGCCACAGCCTCACCCAGAGGCTGATTCTGACTGTATGACTGCAAATCTAAATTCCCGTCAGATGTAAGAGGCCTCACTACAAACTAAAGAATATGGCTAATCAACTGATGGTGCACCATTGATTGTGAGATCTGTCCTAATTGTATCCTGTTAAAACATTAATCAATGGACAGCTTAGAAATATAGACATGGACTAGTAAGAATCCAATTACTATTTGCTGTAATGGTGGCCGCAGCCATTTCATTAACTTTAACCATAAACGTAGATAAAAAATCAGGTGATACTATGTACATGAACTCAGAATCTATTACTTAATAACCAGCACTATAGAAAAAGTTCTAAAAATGAAACTCAAGAATGACTGTGTGACCATTCCAGTTCACCAGGAGAACCCATGGAATAAGCAAGGAATCTCTGGAATATCTACAGCTATTCCATCACCATGTCAGCACCCAGACCAGAATGCCCAGCAAGGTCAGGCAGTCACAAATCACTCTGGGGTCTGGTTTAACTGCCTCTCTGGTATTGTCATTCCACGACTTCAGTGATTCTGAGGTAACTATGACCCAACTTTTAAAATTCTACTAAATTCTATTCTACAGAGGAAAAAGAGACCATCAGGATAGTAATTATTTATTTGTAGGATCCAATTAGGGAACCGTCCTCTAGTATCCAGGCAGAGTTGGGGCTGCGGTAGGAATGAACAATGGACTTTTCGACTCATAGTTCAATAGGCAGAGACCCAAAACAACGGGTTCAAAACAGCAATTCAATGATTTTTTTTCTTTCTTCTTAAATGTTAATAAAACCAAGTAGTGCTTAGCTATCAGAATAAATAGCATCTAGGGTGTTAAAGACTTGTCTTGAAACAAGCAGTTATTTGAGTGAGGCATTAACTAAGTCCACACAGAAGAATCACACAGCCTGTGTGATACAAGGATTATAAATACTAAATTCCAAACCCGGAGGAGGAAATAGTGTCAGAGCTTAAATTCTGGACACCCAATTTGCAGAAGGCTATGCATGATAGTGGAAGCTCAAAAATCCACTCTCAGGGTCCTCAAGAAAAAAAGCTTAGACACTTATTTAATTTGAAAGGGGTTATAAAAAATGAATTTCCTTGAACTGTTCTTTTAATAAATGGCTCAAGTGCAGAAGACCTAGATAAGAGGCCACAAGGTTACATTTATAGATAGTTGAGCCACATTGCTTCTGGAGTCTGTACTACAGAAATATACCAGGTATGTGTAAGAGATGAATAGTTCTGCTTTGGGCAACGTTTCCAGACATGCCCCCATCCTTCCTCACCCAGCTAATCAAGGGAGAAAAAGACCAATAAAAGGCATTCATATCGAATTCTCAGCCTGGGATGCAATCTATTGTCAATTCTGATCCCAGAAAGCAATTCCAACATATTGATAATACTAAGAAATTCTAAATTTTGTTCATCTTTTTTTGGAACATAAAGACCTTTTTTAATGCCATGATTTTTATTTCATATTATGGTGCATCAAAAAGGGTGCTGAATGTGGAATAAGAAGGTAATGACATTTTTCCATGATTCTTCGTATGTCCACTTTTTTTATACGGGATAACTTCATGCTGCTGTGATGCTAGAAGCTATGGTATTATTATTTGAAATAGATGATGGGCAGGTTTCAGGACAGTTTTCTGATTTAGACAGACTAGGAAGGAAGGCCTATCGATCTGCTCATAAAAATGAACCAAGCAAACCGCATGCATCACAAGACAACACGGTCCAACATACTGCTGGAAGATGATGCAGGACCAGGCAGTATTTTGTTCTGTTATATATAGGTTGTCATGAGTCCGGTCCCACTAGAAGGCAACTAATAATAAATGATTCTGAGAAAAAAAATTAAAATGTTAGTTCAATTTTTATATAATAAACAAAAAATTAAGAGGTACGTAGGAACATTTGCTAAATAAGCGATATTTGGAAATATCGCTCTCTGTGTTCCTTGCAATCAGTGCCATATAACTACTGCCATCACCACCCCAAATGTAGAGGTATTTTCATTGCGATTCAAGAAGATAAATGATGCACTGCGTGTCCCTTTTAGTCCAGTGTAATACATGATTTTGGAAGAGCTAACGAAAATGAGAGTCTTCAGTAATATAAATCTCAACCCTGGACAGAAAAGTAGCTAAAATGGGCACCTAGCCTATACGGGTTACTTAGATTTCTAATTTCGTTGGTAGCCTAACATGTTGCAGGTTATGGTACAAATCTATGACTTCCGGTGGAACTGCATTTTGCATCTGGACCTCTAAGCAAAATTTAAAGATATGCCTAGTTTCAGAATCAAACAACTCCCAACTGGCTACACATCTGAGGAGTCAATAGGGCTGTTTATTCTTCCAGACGTCTGGAATATATTGGGCTCCATCAGCCAGCTGCCATCCCATCTGTTTCAGATTCTAGAATGGGAAGAACTTGTACATTTTGTGCAGTACTCGTACACTTGTTTCCATTCCCTTCTCCTCGCTGGAGAGCCAGCATCAAGCTGATTGACTAAATGCCCTCAGAGCAGCAACTGTGCTTTTATCCCTTGAGACACACACTTCACCCAAATGGTGACACCTAAGAAAAGTCAGCCTTCAAGACCTTGAAGAAGATGAAGGATATGGCTGGGAAATCCCAAAGAGCAGAGGTTGTGGGTCTACTCCTCCTTTATAGAAGCAGAGCATCCTCTGGTAGGAGGCAGCAGAAAACCCAAAACAAACAGTCATATCAATGCAAAGGAGGGAGGTCGGAGTGGAGACCCAAAGCCCATCTGTAGACATTGGGGCATCCCCTCACAGAAGGGTCACAAGGAAAGGATGAACCAGCCAGAGTGCAGTACAGCATTGAGGAAGCACACAGCGTTCCTCTAGTTCTTTCCTGCTTCCTCCTCCTCCACTATCATGACCCCAGTTCTACCTTACAAATCGGCGAGACCAGAGCATGTCCACTGGTACATGGAATCGACGACAGATAAACCCACCAGGTACAGTAATGGGAGTAATGATACCTTGAAGGTAGGGGGAAGGGAGAGGGGGGAAGGGGGAGAAAGGAGGAACCAATCTCAATGATGAAAGCATAACCCGCCCCCAAGGGGAATGAACAACAGAAACATGGGTGAAGGGAGTCAGTGGACAGTGTAAGATATGAAAATAATAATAATTATAATTTATCAAGGGTTCACGAAGGGGGGAGGAGGTAAAAAAAAGAACTGATACCAAGGGCTCATGTAGAAAGAAAACGTTTTGAAAATGATGATGGCAGCATATGTACAAATCTGCTTGATACAATGGATATATGGATTTCTGTAAGAGCCCCCAATAAAATGATTTATCAAATAAAAGGAAGAAGAAGTAGAAGTAGATCACCCATAGCCAGTAACAGCACAGGTAACTCAGTCCAGCAGGAAGAAAAGAACTCCAGGAAGCTCTCAGGAGCGAGCGACCATCATCCTGCATACTCCTGCGACTCCGGTGAAATGTGGAAGGATGCCAAGTCCATTCTGGAAATCCTTGTAGCTTCTTCCAAGTAGAACATAAAGCTGAAAATTTGACCAGTACAGAAGGAGTATCTAGATAATGGAAGTTGGATTGAATCCACTGTGTTTGAAACAGAAAAATTCATCTCAATTCCTAATGATGTCTGGCTGACACATATGCATATACACAACTTCCACAGTGGGGACCAACTTAAAAGGCAAACAAAAACACATTCAGAAAAACCGCTAAAGGTAAGGGAATCCCTCAACCCAACAGCTTTTAATATGATGTAGGAGTCGCCTTATATTTTTTCAAAATTTGTCTTTGTTTTTCCCTTTTTAACATTTCAAAGTAATTAGTACTTTCCAAACTTGCTTTTATCCTCCAACTGAAGATATCCAGACTGAAGATGTTCATCAACACTAATGTTATGAAGCAAGTTAATTTCTAAAAATACACAAAAGATTTACAATATAAGATACTGGTGCCAAAGGAAAGGAAGGAGGGGAAGATGGAGACCGATGACGTTAGTATGAAATAATGACTCCTTTTAATCTACAGACCATCAGTGGGTGCACCGCCGGCTCTCAAAACTAAAGCCACAGGGGGGAAAGGCAACAAGAGAAAAGGTTCATTAATTCTATTCAGACAGCATTTTTTTTTTCATTTTTTTACTTAACCAACACTCTCTGACTGCGAGTGAGTGTGGATAGGTGCTACCGAGAGCATGTAAGGATGTAGGGTCATGCAAATTTGCTGTGACCTTTCCAGTCTACATCAGCATATTTGGAATGAGCTAGACTGAAGATCTCAATTTCCCCATATTTTTCCCTGCTTCCTGATAGACTTTTAGCATCACTGCTATAACCATTTTTATGTGTCTCATGTCCCACCAAATAGGGAAACGTGGAGATCTGCCAAGTCGAAACTGCTTATCTTTCAAATTCTCTTCCACATTCTCTCTATGGTGCCAAGTGTCAAAATAGTTTCATGGGGTATACTGCGGTCCCTGTTTTCTTCCTGGTTACAGTACTTCTTTGGGGAATCGTTTGAATTGTTATTGACACAAGTCAAGGAACAGTAAAGACAGAAGAAAAAAAAAAGAGTATTCTGAGACTGTTCAAAATCGACGAGTATAGGAATGAAGGATGTGTAGCCAAGACTATCATAAAGTCATAGATTCCAGGATGTGAGGGGCACGATCCCGTGGAAGAACCACTGTGGATGACTGTACAGCAGTGTCTGTGGAAATCGTACACATTCACCCATGCTCTTTCTCAGCTATACCATTCCTGGTATATACCTCTCAAAATGCATCCATACCAAAAGACGTGTTCAGCAATGTGTACGCAGCAATAAACACCCCCCCCCCACCCAGGAGAGTGGTTAAATAAACAGCCAAGTGGATAAATAAACAATGGATTGCATTCATATAATGTGCAGCCCTGAGAAGAAGCCAACCGCAACATGAGTGAATCTCACAAATATAAAAGTGAGCACACTGAAGCCAGACACTGGCTGGATATCCGCACTGATGTTTGCTTAGTTGAAGACCAAGCAAATTGACGCTGCGTAGTGATTATCCTTGAGCAAAGAGAGCTGGGTCATGGCTGGCAGGGGGCCCGAGGATCCCTGTAATCAGTTTCATGACCTGGCTTCCAGTGTCATGGGTGTTTTTACATTGCACTTTGTATGCCACCCTGTAAATAAGTGAAACTCATTAGAGTGATCATCCAAGAAGTGAACACAGAGGTAAAAAATTAGTAACAAAAATAGAGGGTAAAGTAATGATCAAATATTGAATGACAGATTGTCTCCTTTCCAGAACTATCCTCTGTA
Source organism: Echinops telfairi (assembly GCF_000313985.2). NCBI lineage: Eukaryota > Metazoa > Chordata > Mammalia > Afrosoricida > Tenrecidae > Echinops > Echinops telfairi. Next base: position 7,488,105 of record NW_022111368.1, read on the forward strand.
TCACAGAGGAGAGGATGAATTACTCTCTGGCTTCACTGTCAAAGAGCCCTCAATGAAGCACAAGAAAGGTAAAAGGTGCTCCAACAGAGGTCTATGTAATTTGTCATCTTTCATTCAACCCAAAGGCAAATTAAGCTAAGTGAAATACTATTTTCTGTTCCATCCAATAATGGAAAACATAGAAACAGAACATTCTTATTATTTATTAGACTTGCAAAAATATATCTTGTCTGATTTGAAAACAACTGTTGTGTTGATACATTCTTGGCCAGAGAAAATTAGCATGAAAATTTTGGGAAACAAACTGAAGTCAATATGAAGCATTTCCCATTCCCTTTCTCTTGAAATAAGACTCAGACGGGTATGGGTGAGCGTAGAAACACACATTGCTCTGTTTCTCATTAAAGACTGTTCTCGGGTCTTGTGTGAGGCTCCCAAACAAATATACTCATTGAGGAAGCGAGGGTGTTTATTGGCTTCCTTCAGGATCAACATGTGATGGCAACTCTAGTCTCATTTTTCCCCCATCCTAAAATTTTTGTTGACTCATGTCCATTTATTTTCTTTCTTTGCTCTTCCAAAACGGGGGTGGATATTAAATGTTCTTACTCGGGGGATAAATGGCCTGGAGAGAATGATAATGATGCACAGTAATTCACCTCCAGGTCACTGGTCTTCAGCCAGCTGCAAACAGATGTGACTCCAATTTGTGGCCATGTGACAGTGGCTCATTGGATGGCTGTGTGTGAAACAAGTTGGTGGGCCCAGAGTTGGTCTACTGGGAGCCATGGGTGGGAAGATCGTGGAGCAATTTGAACTGAAAAGAGTCACGGGGGTGGGCCACCCTTCCCAGCGGTTGCTGACTCACCAGCGTGTTGCTCAAACGTCCTGGAGTTGAATTCAGCAAGGTCCCCAGCATCAGATGACCTGCCACTAAGCCTTCTCCCCATAGTATCCTCCCAGATCACCTGGCTGTCCTTGCAACTGCTTACACTGGACAGACTCTTTGCCTCTAGAGTAAGATGACCAGACGTCCCGCTTTTGGCAGGACAGTCCTGATTTTGAACATTTTTTTCCGCGTCCTGCGGCGTTTTTAAAAAGTCCCGATTTTTGGAAAGAATGCACGACAAGCTAGGGTATACGGTTTTCGGCTGCCATGTGGCTATTTCGCCAGGATATGAGTTTTATCAATGGTGTCCCGCTTTACCATTGTTAAAATCTGGTCACCTTACTCTAGACAAAACCAAAATTCCCTACTTTCACAGGTAAAATCTTAACAGCAATCGATGTATCACTCTTAGCTCCTCTCCCCAGGGTCTCTGAATCACTGGCTCTACGGTCTCTCCTACTACCTCCTTTGAAGCCACCATCTCCTTTCTTCATGCTTCCTCGTCCCCTGCCTTGTCCTCTTTCTCCTACACTGACTCTTCTTCCTAAAACACACGGTCAGGATGGTCACAGACAGAGATCCCAGGAGCCATTTGCAGAAAAACAAATTTTACCCAGCCGGCATTAAAAAAAAAAAAAAGAGGTTAGACTATGTCCTCTAATTTGGACAACAAATCGCAAAGCCTTTATTGTGATAGCGTATATGGAGGGAACTCACTGCCTCAAGTCGATGCTGTCTCATAGCAACCCTATAGGACAGAGTAGAACTGCCCCTGTGAGTTTCCAAGACTGTCACTCTTTAGGAGAGTAGAAAGCCCCCTCTTTCTCCCAGGGAGCACCTGGTGGTTTGGAACTGCTGACCTTGGGGTTGGCAGCCCAACCGGTCACCAGTACACCACTGGGGCTTGTCTCTGGAGCTCCTCTAGCTTGATCTTTATCCTTTTTTCTCTATGGTTTCTAATACAAATCAGTCTACAACTTCCTCTGTCAACTCTGATTATTTTACTTTCCCTCATTGGTCTGAATCCTGCCACTGCCATTCAAACATCTGCCATCACTTTGAAAGTCTGAATTCCCAAGTCCAGCTCATAGACGGTTTCCCGTCGGGCACCATGCCCACAAGTAGGGTGAGGTGGCACAAAGCGGAAGCCACCGTGCATGGGAGATGCACCATTCATTCATTCATGCATGCATGCCTGCATGCACCTTTTGTTTTGAGCTTGCAGCAGCTCATAGACTGTTATCATTCACCGTGTGCCTGATCTAGGTTAGGGACTGTCCTTGATGCTAAGAACACAAAGGGCATAGTAGGTAGAGCAAGGACAAGAGAAATGTCAGTACAGCGCATGCTTCTAAAAAGAGAGGAGCAAAATTCCATAGATACACCAGGGGAGGGAGCCATCAACTGTGATTCCAAAAGCCCAGGGCTCTCCAATGGAGGCCACAGTTGTGTGGAGTTTGAAAAAGTTCAGATATCTTTGTCGAGTTATAAGCCTGGTAAAGGAGGTGGGAAAGTGGAAAGGGGGCTCAGGGAAGGAGGCGCTGCCACAGAAGATAAGAGAAAGAAAGCCAGCAATGATAACAAAAGGGTTCCCAGAGCTGGGTGTTACACAGGTGATATAAGGCGGAAACGTTATCTTATTTGGACAAAGAAAGTGACGTGCTGAGATCTACTTTTCTTCAGAGATAACTCAGGTAAGATAAATAGAATGAGATGGAAGATATCGATGAGGAAGTGAATATAACAGCATAGGTGCTAATTGATAAGGTAAGATACGAGGGTCATCAAGTATTGAGACAGCAAATTACTGGGCAGAAAATGAGCTTAAGGTGGCTGTCTTGATCACATGATCAGATCAGACAGGGCTCAGAACAATCTGGCCATGTCCTATCAGACGCAAGGTGTACTAAATTCTCGTTTCTCTTTCGTATCCCACTAACATGAACAAAAATAAATAAATGCACAAATGCTACTGTAAAATGCTAGCCAATTTGTAGCCAGATTTAAAGAAATTCTAAGAACTGACTATAATAGGTGTCGTACGTACTTCTAGTCATTAGCAGAAGGTAGCTTAATCTAATGTATACACCAGCGGTTCTCAAATTGTGGGTCACAACCCCTTTGGGGATCAAACGACACTTTCACAGGGGTTTCCCGATTCATAACAGTAGCAAAATTACAGTCATGAAGTAGCAACGGAAATAATTTTATGGTTGAGAGTCACCACAACGTGAGGAATAGTATTAAAGGGTGGCAGCATTAGGAAGGTCGAGAACCACTGGTCTACACCACCTCCGAGTTCCAACTGAAAAGCATGCATTCAAATAGAAATTCACACCTTATTCATTCTTCATGCACGTCAACATTATCAAATGCCCTTGGGGCTAGTAGTAAAGAGTTTGTACAGTAGAGAGATATTATTTCTTTTAACGCCTCTTTTATCACAGTCTCAGCAACCATCACTCCAACATTATTGTACTTTAAATGTATTTGCAAAAGTACTTCTCTTGGACAAAGTCTCTAGGAGACCCTGGCTCCTACCCCAAATCTAGTCACACGTCTACTCTTGAAGTTCTAAGCATATACCGCCACCTTCTCTGGCTTATACCTTCAGAGAAATTCCTAGTTAGATCTAAATATGAAAAGTTTTCAAACACTTAAAAAATGTGCTCAGCAAAATGCACTACATATTGTTATGCAAACAAACAGTTGCGTTTAATACCATACCCTGTATAACTAGAGCTACCAGGAAAGATCTATGCAGAGTAAAGTTTTCTTATCCACAAAAGTTCTCCTTACAAACATCTTGAGGGCTTCATTTGCTCTTGGAAAAGAACAGATAACTAATACCCAAGCATGAAGACCTACCATACGGAAATCTGCTCTCTCTCTAATTTTATCAGATGGACATCAATTTTCTGTTTCTCCAATCACATTCCACTTCTTGACTTTTTGAAGTAATCGTACAGTTTATAACACATTTTTTTTTTTTTTACAAACGAAGAGCCAAAATGTGTGTGACGTGGAACTGGAACCCAGAGCTTAGGGAAATGGGTGGTAACAGAATCATCCTCCTGGAAGTAACTATACATTGTGGTGACAGCTGGCTTCTTGTCTACCTTCTCCTCACGTACTGACATCGCTGGTCCCCCCAATCTTTGGTTTCAAAGTAATCTAAGCTATAGGATCTCCTCATTTGCTCTCTGTGCCCAATTTAGTAGGATATCTTTCTCTTCTAAAAATAACCAGTAGATTTTCATTTTCAATGGACTCATAAAACATGGTATGGTCTCCATGCACTGATTGAGCCAGGCCTGTTAATCTTTGACTCACTCAATGGTGATTTAATGAAGAGTTCGCATATGAGCTTAGCACTGCACTTGCACTTTGCAGGATACAAGGGTAACTTGGGCATGAACTATGCTCTCAGGGAGATTATTGTTTAAAAGAAAAGGAGCTAGGATCTCTCAGCGATGACCCTAAAAGATCAGGAAGGTGACCCGGCACACTCTATGAAGCTGCCGTACAGGGTAGGAGGCTCTCTGTTCAGGAAGGGCAGACAATACTTCAGGTGGGCGCTACAGAAGGCTACCAACATTTCTACATGATAGAAATGAGGCTGGAGCGGCTGGGGGAATACAGAACATTTTGGTCCTGAATGAAAAGCAAAGTGTTTTTGTATTTCCTATTCTAATAAGCTATTGGGATGACTGACCGTTTTGAACTGGGGAAGATGGAGTCCTCCTGCAGTTTTGTAGTACTGGCCTAACGCAGCGGTTCTCCACCTTCCTAATGCCGTGACCCTTTCATACAGGTCCTCCTGTGGTGGTGACCCCCCCCAACCATGACATTATTTTCGTTGCTACTCCATCACTGTCATTTTGCTACTGTGATGAATCAGGCGACCCTATGAAAGTCATTCGACCCCCCCAAAGGGATCGTGACCCACAGGTTGTGAAGCGCTGGTCTAAGGGCACTGGGTCAAGGGGTGCACAGTGGTGGGACAGTGAGCAGGAAGGGGGCTCCAGTATGGGGGGATAGGAGCTGAAACCGAGGCAGCAGCAAGACAGGAGTCAGGAGAGAACTCACTCGTGTGCTTGTGAAGACAGAGTAGCTGTGCCTTAGCGAGGGACCATGAATAAAGTACGGCTCCTTTCACCAAGTATTTTCTGATTGAGAGGGAGAGAAGCACAATCTAACTCCCTAAGGACGGAGCATGCCTTTACTGCAGGCATACAAATCTATGATGCTGGAGAAAGAACACTGATTTTTGGAATGGAATTATGCACTGAGGGTAAGAGGGATGACACAAGGAGAGAATGAACCTCTACACTCAGGACCCCCGCCTTCTCCAAGGCTGGGCTGGGCATGGTACCTAGGGCTCATTCGGTGGCAGGTCCGCCGAACCTTAGCTGTGGGTAAGACGGCAGTCGCTTGGGGTGATGAATAACATTCTTGAAGGAAGAAACACTGGAAACCAAATATGGAGATGAGAAAGCACAGAGGGAGTTGAGGGAACATTACAAAATCTACAGTGGATTAAAGCCCTGGAGCATCTCGTGGTGCCATGGGAAATGCAGACTGCAGCCATCGTGCACAGAGGTTTGCCTGCCACCACAGCCTAACTGCACACCATGCTCTGTGGCTGGGAAGGCATGCAACAACATTTTGAGTTACAAGAACAGTTAAATGGATGTATCCTTTCGGGTGGGATAGGATCTAACTATACACTATGCTGCGAACAAACACATTCTAGCATTAGTCAATGTGTTTCTATATGACAGAGAGACTAAAATACCCTTTTCTGAGAGCAAGCAGAGAGATCGCCATTATTGTCGGATGTGGGGTGTGTTTAGAAAACGGTGTAGGTTTAGACTAATTCCAGCCAGGCAGAATGGAACTGAAGTGGAATTTTCCTGACTTCCCTTACCCCCAAAGTCCAGACTCACTTGTAAACCACTTTGCAAAAATAAATGGAAGGATTTACATATATATTTTACAGACAGATTAGAAAATGTTATACTAGAGTTTCTAAAACCCAGAAGGATGACTCTTAAAACATCATTTCCCGAGGGTAATCTTACTTGATTTGCATCTTTTAAACCAGGCTTAAAAATTCAAACAATATGTCAACAGAAATCGCATGTTATAAATCCCGTGGAATAACGAACACCTGCACAAGATGGTATGGCCAGGCCTCTCTTCCATCTGGAGGTTTCGATTTTGTGACAGAATTCCAGATCACATGCAGACTTGGGCAAAGCTGCAAAAGAAACCCTCAAGAGGGTGCTGGTGCTCATATGGCCCTGACTCTATGGAAGATCATTGCTGGTGGCCCCAAAATGCTACTTTGCAAGCCATAAACAGCACTTAGAAAGGTCCTACCTAAAAACACAAGAGAAGCATGTATCATAACAGAAGAAAACATGGGCTAAAACCACAGAGAGAAGTGAAACTTTTGGTGGTCAAAAGCTGTGGTTTCTCAATGACATGCTATGGTGTTTACACTGTGCTCCGTGATTCCGAGAGGTATCCCTAGAGGCTCATGTCCAGACACTGTGGTCAGCTGGACGTGTTGAGTTAGTATATGAGGCATCATTTCCAAACCACATTTCCCTACTATATCACTGAGCAGTTACAGTCCTGCTCAAAAACCTACACCTAAGTTTACCAACACCTATTGAAACCCAAAGGAGCCCTGGTGGTATATAGGTTAAACACTGTATCTGTCAACCAAAAGATCAGTGGTTCAAACCCACCAGCCTCTCTGTGGGAGAAAAAGGTGGCAATCTGCTTCAGTAAAGTCTACAGCCTTGGAAACAGGCTGGAGGAGCCCTACCCTGACCGATAGCATTGCTCGCTGTGCGTTGGAACCATGGGGGCTGTCGAAACCAGAGTCTAATTCATGGATGAATGTGATGCAATTAAGAAAATATATGACCTTCATATTTTTTCAAAATGAACTTGGGAAAATATATCAGATTTCAAGTATTCATCGTTTATTATAAAAAATAAAATTTTAAAAATATAAAATAGAGCTGTTTTTTCTCTGGCTCTTCGATCGAAATAATACACAAATCGCCCTACTTATTTTATTCTTCATGTGTAAGCCTGCTGTATGTATGAGAACTTTAGATTTGTACCCAAAAAATACAGTTTTTAATGGCAAAGGACAGATGTGAAGCATATCAACATTTGGAAAATTCTAAAAAAAAACTTTATCAACTGCTTATTGTAAAGTTTAAGTCAAACAAATAGAATCCACATTAAATTAAACTGAACTGGGGAGTGAACATCATTCAAAACAAGTCCTTTCTGGCATTGTTGATCCCTTTGGACATGGAAGGCCACATTTGTGCTTTTAATAAAGATATTTTCACATTCTGAGGAGCATCTTTATGTGCTGGAAGGCATCTCAGGCTCCTTGTAAAATGTTAATGTCTTAGCTGTAAACTGCCAAGGTCAGGGTTCAAATGTCTGTGTTCATTTGAAAGTATAGTTTTATTTTTAGAAAAGTCTATTATCATTAATTCATCCCAGGGAACAAGCCATTAGTCAAAGTAAAAAAGAATTAATGTGAACAAAAACTCACGCAATGAAATGCCATGGGAATTCTACTCAGAACTGGAAGAGAAGGAATCATTGGAATAAAGTGAGTGCAACCAGGGAAAAGATCCTAAAAGCAATTGAGTTGGGGCCACGAGTGGAAAGGAACTATACGTGGATGAGGCAAAAGTCAATAAATGATTCAAAGAGGACCACCTGGCCAAATGACACCCGAGAACGTGCTCCTCAAGAGACTAACGTTGGAATGATGCCATCAGTCAAAAGTACTGGCAACAATTCAACAGTTAATTTTGTCTATGTAGACAAAGAGTCTAGCTGGCAGTTAAGGCCATCGCCATGGGGTTAAAGTATCTGAATTGATAAGGTGGCAAAACAGGGCACATTCCCAATCCACTTTGTGATGTTCAGCTATAATACCAGGCTGTGGCTCTATGCCTTTGAGTTGCCTTGTTCTTGACTTGGTTCCAGTTCTGGAATTCAACACAAATTCTGAATGTACTCCGTCCCACTGCTCTCCTAAGCCATCATCAGAGGGGCTTTGTGCTGTAAATTAACCTCGTGAAGAAGGAAGATCATCCCAATTAACTGACGAAGTACCTCTCTTAGCTAATCACATGCACTTTCCTGTTTCCAATGTATCATTTTATGATTGCTTTTTATCTTGCTATTATAAAGAAATAGAGGCACTGTATGTCTTCCATGGTTGTGCACACATGAAGATACTCCTTTCTGGTGACCCAATTGTTTGAGGCTTTCTCTATTTTTATTCTTTTAGATCACTTAAAATGTACTTCCGTAGAAGATTCCATTTGGAAACTAGACTCTGAAATAGAAGTTGTTATTTCTTTAATGCTTGAGTCTATTCAAAACGGAGTGGTTAGCATTTATTTAATTCATGAGTAAATGGACTAGGTATTGGGAATACAGGGACAGTGTGGAGTGAGAACCCTGCACTCAATTTGCTTATCGGCTAGCTTCCCTCAACAGTTAGCAACTAAGAGAGGAACACCCTCTCCTATAGATGATATGATAAATATAAGCACCGATCACTGATGGATTTTAAACTCTTGACAACTACTTCCTTAAACCTTTGGATGAAAGATGCTTTGAAGAGAGAGACTCTGCTGGGCCTTTCAGTCACGGATCAGCCGGTCTTAAGGCAGACAGAACATGTGAATCTGTATTACAGATCGATGCCTCAATGGTTAAATGCAAACAATCTGCACAATTATTACATTTAGCCTGTTAAACTGAGCACTGGTTATATAGTGAGTGACATAGGATTGAACACTTTCCCATTAATATCCAACAAATAAACATACTGAAAACTAAGCACATAAATTTAGTCAGTGATACAGCTTTTGAATTAACATTTTTTTCAGCCTATCAATTCCAATCATGTGGCTTTTCTCTAGTAAACATATAGGCTGGATTACTAACCAAAAACTCACAGCCGCCCAGTCAATTCTGGCTCGTAGTGACTGTGGGGTAAAACTGCCCCTGTGGGCTTCAGAGACAGTAACTCTTCATGGGAGCAGAAAGCCCCATCTTTCCCCAGCGAAGCAGCTGGTGATTTCGAACTCCTTATGGTTAAGAGCCCAATGTCTAACAACAGCCCAACAAGGCTTCCCTGGGGTCACCGCATGTGTTAATAATACATTAGTTAATTCATAATTCTAGCTGGTCACTAGTTATTTTGACTTTGTTTTTGCTAACTAGAGCATCACAAAGTCCTGTTCTATAAAGAAAGCAGATGCACTGTGGGTCCCCAGATCTTTTCATCGCTTCCAGATAAAAGGAAAAGGAACTCAAGATCAAAGATTGGCATGTCAGAAAGAACGGATTTTGATGGTCGGGAAGTGGGGAGGGAAAAGGTAAGCAAAAAAGAACAACTGCTTCCTATAAAGAGGAGATCATGTTCAGTATAATCTTAGCATTCGAGGCACTGAGTTGCATTTCATAGCATCAAAAATTAAAAATACGTCTATGATCGATGCAGCTATGACCCATGCACTAACATTTCTATTTAATCTGACTGTCCATTCACGGAGGACACTGAACAATTTAAGGTTCACTGCACCATAAAAGATAACAAACCTTCTTTTTTTTTTTTTAAGTCCTCAGCTGTGGCAGTTTAGCTGCCAGGGCCCAAGTTCACATTTTAGTCATTTCGCTCCTCGTCCCAGGAATGAGGTTTTGGCAGGCCTGCATGGTCCATCTAGGATGTGTTTACGCTTTTTTAATTCAGCTGTCAGGAGCAGACCTCGGGTTAACTTGCCTATTTTACCTTTCTCAGGTAATACCTTCCCGACCCTGTTTGTATTTCATCCAAACAGCGTTTCCCCTTTGTCTGTCCACCTAGCTTTAATTATTATACAGGTTTGTTTTATCCCATTGACCCTAGTTAGATGGTTTCACGGTGGCTGACTCCATGATTCACTCTCCACCATGACATATCTGTTCTAAACTTGGTGCAAAATCTAAAACAAACTGTTGGAAAATATTGGACTAACAACAATATTTTTTAAATGGGTTTGTCCACAGAATCTAGGTGGGGCAAATCATATGATAGGAAATCTTATTTGAGCCTGAGGAGTTGAAGGAATCAAAATGGCCCATCTTTTCTCTTCTGTGCTACTCTGCTGACTAGATAGGAAACTGGCATAACATGAACTTTCCCCTTTAAAAATGAGAGCATATCAGTACTGAAACGGTTCAATGCACAGAGCACCAGAAAAATTCACTGTCCAGTCATCTGTGAAAAGTTTTCATATTCTGAGGCTCATAAAAAAATAGGAGACTGTATTGTTCAAAATGTGTTTAGGACAGGACAAAATGTTACCATTCTAAATCAAAACAACAGTCACTTGTCCTGATTCAATTCTATTCATTTAGTGGCTGCAAAAGCCACACCAAGAAACAGAGCAGGAGCTAAATGCCTACCTTATCTCACAGAAGCTGCATCTATTCTTGTGCCAGAGCGGAATTCACAAGGGCCTCAATGTCACTTGGCACTCAGCGCACAGATAGGATCAAACAAGGTCACGGGTGATGATGTAGTCTTTAGGTACGTGATGCTGCTATTGCTGCTGTGCGCTGCCATCACGTCGGCACCTGACCGTGGCAACCCCATGCACAACAGAAGTAAACACTGCTTGGTCCCACGCCGTTCCCGTTATCCGTGTCAGATTGGCTGTTGTGGTCCACAAGAAGCTCTGCTAAAACCTGTTCAACATCCTAGCAACACACAGACAAGCCTCTACTGACAGACGGAGGCACACTGGCTGGGAATCACACCCCGGTCTCTGGCGTGGATAGCAACAATTCTTCCACTGGACCCACTAGTGCCATTCATAGAAGAGGTATGGTTTGGCCCAATTCCTCTAAAGTGGCTCTTCTTGTTACCTGAATAGCACGCAGCCCAATCTTCACTCTCTATCTCTACCTAGGTACTTGGAAGTCAGGGGCCAGTCTTCTATTGCACTTCCTCTCCACCCCCATGGTCCCAACTGCAAGACAGGGCCCCTCAGAAGGAAAGTGCCAGAACTTGCCAAACTCGCCGATCCTTAGTAAGAACATGTGACGGCTCCCAAGGATCATCAGGGAAGAGATGAGATTCCCTTTCAGTATTCCCAGAGTGCCACATACATGCCTGTTCGTCATACTGATCAAAGGTAAGAAAATGTTTCACAAAGTCCACTAAATCCACTTCAGACCTCACACCTCACTGCTCTAACAGCAATGTTTACTGCCAGAGATTCCGTCTAGTTACGGGACATAATCGGCCTTCCTTGGGTATGAAGAGAAGCCCACCGCTAACCACCTTGACCCCAGTAAGTACCCCTTAAATCCATCTGAGCTTCCTGTAGAAAGAAATGGCTTGCATTTCACATCCAGATTCGTTAGAGTTGGGTAATTGGGAGTTTTAGAAGACTTTTGTTTTAATGTCCACGCTCTATCCCTCTTCTCCAATCCGATTTGGAGGTCTGCGTGTTTGTTTAATTTGGCGGTTTAACTCCACTGTGTTGTTCTGAAGTTTCACCCTTCTTATATTGAGGGGAAAGCAGTCACAAGACTTCCTTCCTAATTCGAGAGCACCCCAAGAAGTCCTTACCCTTTAAATCAAATAGCCCCTCAAATTCCTCCAAAGTTTTTTAAAGGCCACATTTTGTACACCTGGAAGGAAGTCACACAGAGTGTAGGCAGACTGTACAGTTTAAACCACTCCAAGGAGACACCAAAACCCAGTTTCCAAAGCAGTCCACCCAATGGGGATCACTTAAGAAAAGTGGACGCAAATCGGGATTTGTATTGGGGCCAAGTGATTCTGGCATGCAACAATGCAGTATCAACCGTCGCTGTGAGAAACAGGTTCTGATAATGAAAACAAAGCTCTGTCACCACTTCCGGTGATTTCCCTACATGAAGATGCTGTGAGGGAAATCAGCGCTGAGGCATCTGGGCACTTGGCCAGACATTGTCTCCTAACAATGCTCCATGTTATCTTCCTATTTTCAACCCAAGTGCCTAGCCCTGTGCCTGTCTGGCACGTAGCAGGGAGAGCACACACGCTTCCTCAGCACTGCCTGGATGCAGAGTCTAAACCTCCTGTGAAAGCCAGAGTAGGTCCCAGGACCCTGACTGTTTCCAATGTGGCAAATTGCCTTACTTATCCAGCGCTTCTTTCTATAACACAAATCACACAAATGGATTAAGAGACAGGCATTTATTTTCTGACTCTTTAGGATGCTGGGAACCTTCATTCATGGTGACAGCCCCAGGGGAAGGCTTTCTCCCTCTGTCAGCTCTGGAGGAAGACACTGGTGTCTTCTACAAGAAGATTGCTCCTGGCAAGCCTCACGAGGCTCAGCACTGCCCTTCCCCAATCTGGGTCCCTAATTTGCTTCATGGATCTCTTTTAGTTCATAAAAGAGATTGACTTAAGAAACAACACCTGTATGGGATGTACAGGACTGACAGGACTCACACGACATGCTTTGGGTGGACACAATTCCATCCACAGGTGACCTAATTCCAAGACAATTTACTATGAACTGGCTTATAAGACGGATAGGAGTCTACATTGCAGCTGTGAGAAAACAAGAAGCCAGGAAACAGAATATTGTTTAAAGTACTTTCAAAAGCAAACCTGGAGACCTATGTTTCCCATCACGTGTGTTCTTCTCCCACTTATTTACTCTGTGTGTGTGTGTGTGTGTGTGTGTTCTCCTTCAACGCCTGATGGCCTGGAACGTGACTTGTTGGTACCCACATTGGAGAAGGAAGAGAACGGAGTCCAGGTTTTATGAGCACATACTGTGGGCTTGAGAAATGCTACATTCTTATTTACTCAGCTACGGAAAAGACTGATCCTATTGCTGGAGGTCTACAGAAGACACAATTACCCAACCTCACCAGCTAGGGAGGGTAGAGTTGAGATTCGCCCAACAGCTTTGTTCTAAGGCCTTTGTTTTTTTCCACAAGTTGTCCCTGAAGGCAACTAACTTCGAAATATCACTCCTCCCCGCAGGACAGTGGGATTCCGTCCATCCATTTTACAGCAAACCAGCAAGTTCTCAGAAGCTCTGTTTGCTTATCTTGAGCATAGACCGAACATCTTCCTCCTGATTTCTCACTCCTAAACTCCGGTCGTTATGCAGATAACGCCCCAACACCGCAGTACGATGTCTCGTGGTCCGATGCATGCTTCTTTGCAAGGAGGAGGAAACAGGGCGCTCACGTAACCCCAAGTGACTGGAGTTCATTCAATGGGAAGGAAAGTATAAACAATGCATTTTTAAGGGAAACACATGTCTCCCGATCCTGCTGCACTAATTAATACCACTTACCTGGAATTTCCAGGTTAAGGGGCTAAATTTCTAGCTGTTCTGATTGACTGCACTTGCAAATTTTCCATTCAGTCCTAGTATTTTCCTCTGGATTATTTTAGGCCTCCTTCCCGATAGTCCTTTCGTGGTCAGGACTGTCAGATGAAATGAGTAGTTCAGAACTTGCGGAGTCCCTCCCAGGAAGCAGATTCTACTGCCAATCCTATTCAGAGGGAGCCCTGGTGGCACAAACAGTTAAGTGCTTGGTCACTAATTGAAAGGTCGGCAGTTCTAACCCACCCAGTGGCTCTAAGGAGAAGGATGTGGCGATCTGCCTGAATAAAGATTCCAGCCCAAAAGACAGACAAGCAAAAACCACTATGGGGCGCTTCTACTGCGCCACACCGGGTCACCAAGAGTTGGAATGAACAACAAAAATAACCCCCCTACAAGGAGCTAAAGTTAAAGTGGGAGCTATTGAGCGCAGTAGGCCAGAGGTTCACACTCTGCGGATTTTAACTTCTATCAAAAGGAATCTCCCATGTAAGCAATTTTACCTCTTTGAGCCCTATATGTTTTTCAAATATTGCTGGGGAAATGATCTCCTGTAGTAAATATGTGGGTAAGATGGAGCCAAAACAATATTGTTTTCTCTGACTCTGGTTAGAGATCAAAGCACCTCAGACCAAAAGTCTCTAATGAAGTTGGGGTAAAGTTTAACTTCCAAGTATATCATACCCCTAATTGACATTTAGGGTCAGAGAAATTAGTACAGACTAGAAAACACTATATAATCAATAAGCATTGAGAAAACAATCCCAACACTCACTATATCAACTACAAAGTATATCATGCAGAGAACTGATCCACACTGCCCTTTACAAGTCCCGCTGACACACCCATATTGATTTGCAAGCTTTGTATTACTTTTCCTACCGTCAAAATAGAATAAATGTTATCACAAAGTGAATGATGCTGCATGTACATCCACAGATAGAAGAAAGCACAGAGGGGGCACAATGATGAATACTTCCTAGATATAAGCAAATATCTTGTAGGATTGGATTACTGAGTTTGAAAACTTAGGAGGGTAGTGTTTCAGGGGACAACTCTGTCAGTAGTTACACCATTCCACATCTTAGTTCGGGGAGTGGAAAAGAGGTCCTCTGAGACACAATTATTGGTTTCTGCGCATCTAGAACAGAAGAGAAAGAAGGAGGAACCACAGCCTCATGTACCTTGATACCGGAAGAACTAGGTGGTGTCCCATCGCTCCTACCGACCTTTTTGACTAGAGGTCACCTGCCAGCCAAAAAGATAGAGTGGCTCATAAATAAACCACGTCACCTGTGAGGACTGCGTCCCTCTACATGAGCCCTAACAGTCAGCATTTGCCCAAAGACGAGAAGTGGGGTGGGGGTGGGGGGGGCGGGACAAGGACAGTAGAGGAATGGAAGCAGAACAGACAGAATGGAACTAAGGGCCTGCTGGCCTGTCCTGGAGAGCGGCACCAAGGTCACCGAATGCCACGAGCAGAATTTGCTAAATGAGACCATAATTTGAGATGGATTTGTTTACCAAATATCACAATACAGCATTTTTTTTAAGGCTGAGTGAGATGTAGCGATCATGGGCAGGAATGTTTATCTCTTGGGTGGAGTAATGACCAATGAATTAGGTTTTGGATGAAAATGTCAACTTAGTAGCTGAAAGGGTACATTATTTTACAGACCATTTCGTAAAAATACTTACTGGGGCTATTTTTAAAAACCAGAAAGAAAAGTACATTTAGGCTACATATGTTATAACCAGGTACAAATAATTCTTAATTATGGATTTAGAAAACACAAAATGAAGCAGCTATGTGTGTATTCTTCTTTCAAAACAAATCGTATGTGTTTTTCCAAGCCAACACATCTGTAAAAGTTGTATTAAAAGATCAAGTTGAGAACACCCTCATTCCTAATGCTCTTTGGCAGTAAGAGTATGGCAGCTGCATTCCCAGTTTGCTCTCCAAATGAAACTAATTTCCCAACGGAATGCTAACGAATGTATTCGGCTGACCTCTCCTCTATCGGGGCTTGAGCACAGGCTTGGAGTTGGCATTTTTAACCCACAGCTTTCAGGAGTCGAAGTTCATTAGTGTCTGGGGCAAAGGGCCTACAGACTTTGATCCTTATTCGTATGGGCGATAGACAGGCATACACTGGGCTTCTATAGGATTGCAAACGTCATTCATGTTCGTTCTCAGCTGTCAGTAACATTTTCTCTGTAGCCTTATTAATTCCATCCCCGATAGTTCCCTGAGTCTATTAACTAGTCCTGAAATGCCTGAACTGGGAAACTTGGCAAATTCTCCTTGAGTCTGTCTTCCCACCTGTCTTCCCAGGTCAGCCTTCCTCACCCGCCACTTACAACCCCCATCCTGTGCAAACCCTCAGTAATTCCTTAGGTGAGATGAGAAACGTACAAGGAAAGAAGAGGGAGAGGAAGAGTATTAGAGGGGGAAAACAACCCACATATATCTTTCAATGGAGGCACAATTGTATCTCATTTTCTGAATGAGTCAAAGGAGGTTGACATTCGCTGCATAAATTAATTCTTTGAATGGCAAAAACTATTCATTACAGAATAATAAACTTTTTTACACACCAACATTGGCCTCATTAAATCAAATGAATTAATGTAAGTCAATATCTCTTGTTCTCTTTTTCTTTTCTTCCTCTTTCTTCTCTCCCTCCTCCTCCTTTTCCTCTTCTTCCTTTCTCTCTCTCTCTCTCACTATATTCCTCCCTCCCTCCCTTCACCTCTCATTACTCAGGGACACATGGAGGAACCAATGCCATAGATTTAATTAAACTAACAGAACTGTTGGCCACTGCATCAGATGAGCTCAGGTAGTTAGGGCTCTTGAATCCTGGGATATTTTCTGCAGGCTCCCACTGAGCTTTAATAGACTTTCCTTTCTTTCTTAATCTGTTGCAGCTGCGATAAACAGCCACGTGTATTGGAACATAGACATAGCTAAGGATGCATAACCTCTAAGCCAGTGGCTCTCAACCTTCCTAACGCCATGACCCTTTCATACAGTTCCTCATGTTGTGCTGACCCCCCCACCATAAAATTATTTTTTTTGCTACTTCATAACTGTAAGTTTGCTACTATGAATCAGGCGACCCCTTTGAAAGGGTCTTTCAAGCCCCAAAGGCGTCTTGAACCATAGGTTGAGAACCGCTGTTCTATGTGAAAATCCCTAATCCCTATGCCTGTAGATGCAATGAAATGTAATTACTTAAACAGGTAATTTAGTTACCTTCTATAATGTCACCTATTGCCATGGAAGTCTCTTCCAAGATTCAAACTAATGCTAAGTAGTCAATCTGTAAGTCGAGGTCATGCCAGTGTAGGGTGGGTCCTAACCCTCATTGCAGACAAGAAACCGGTAAGCACATATGAGGAAGAGAGGGCCACCATGTAAGGATCACCAAGGAATCGAGGGATGCCTGGACTATCTATAAGGAAGGAATCAGCGTGACAGACAGGACAGGCTTCACAAAGTTGGGGAGCATTTTTCATCACCTGCACACTCCATTTTTCCACAACCATTTTCAAGCCCCCTTGTATAAAATGCTTCCGGAAGGCACACGGTAATTCAGACCTTTTGTTGATGGTGGTGGTGGGTGCCTCTGAGGCTGGTTTTGACTCACAGCAAGGCTGTGTGACAGAGTAGGGCTGCCTCCCTGAGTTCCCTGGGCTAGAACCTCCACAGGGGTCAGTGACTGCCTTGTCTTTCTCCTGTGATCTGGTGGGTGGGTTTGAACTGCCAATTTTTTGACTAGCAGCTGAACACATCCATTTGTACAATAGGAGTCATAGTTTAGATAATAAATGCATCTTATTCACCATAATTCCTTATAGAAGAGAGGGAAACAGATTATATGAGGAAGGTAGAAATTCTCTTTTCTGAAAACCAGCGGTGAAGCTGAAGTCTTTTCCGATCACAGCTGTCAAGTCCCGGCCCTCGTCTATTTCCCAGGGCGCGATGGCAGAAAGACTGAGAGTACGCAGCTCTGAAGAACAGAAATAAATGTTCTTGTGGTTCTGGAAGTTAAGAGTCCAGATGAAGGTTTCAGCCAGGCTGATTCAATCGTCTTCCCTAAGACGCTATAGATGTCATGGCAAGCCACTTTCTCGCCATGTCATCCCTGGCCACTCTTCATTACTCACCGCCATCAAGTTGATTCCATTACAGCGAGCCTATATATAGGGCAGAGTAGAATCGTCCCTGTGAGTTTCTGAAACGGTAGCTCTTTATGGGAGTAGAAAGCATCATCTTTCTCCCATGGAGTAGCTGGTGTTTTCAAACTGCTGACCTTGCAGTTAGCAGCGTAACATGTAACCCAGGAGAACACCCCACCCCACACACCCCGGCTCCTTTATGCATGATTCGAAGAGTACATTTCAACAGAAGTTCATGAGGACCAACCCAGAAACCAATATGCCGATGGGGATTATGCTTAGGGTACAGGAAGTGCTACCAAGTAACTATCTCCCAGTGCTGTCCTGACAGCAACTGTGAAGGCTCACTGCAGAGATGATAGATAGATAGATAGATAGATAGATAGATAGATAGATAGATAGATAGATAGATAGATGAGAGAGAGAGAGAGAGAATTCCAGCTCTATACATGGCGAACATAAGATGGCAGCAATGTATCTTTTGAGGCAGCAGCCAGAGGGTGGACTGTAACACAACCTAAAGAATGAAGCCATGTACCAGCCTGCACCAGGGAAACTCTACATGCAGCAAAAGATCAGCACTGAGATAAAAGGCTGAAAGCTATTCCCTAATTCAGCAATTTCACACAACAGACTAGGAATGAGCTGATAGGCTGAGGCATCCACAGAGCATCCAGCTTCAGGCAAAACTGCAGGACGTCAGAGGAGTTGCCAAGGCAACTTTCTTTACATCTGTCAGATGGGCATGTCAAACTGGCGTCCTGATCCCACCCATCGCCACTGTCAGCTATAAATCACACGGCCTGAAAAGCAAGACCAGACTTCCAACCACCAGGCACTCCAGCTTTGAAGTCACGCTAATGGAAATGTGAACCCTGGGCTGATGGCTGAAAAGAAAACCACCAAAAATGCCAAGTAGAAAAATGGAGACGTCCATAAAGCTATGGCCATGCTCGCATGACAGGCCAGTGCAATGTGCAATTCTGGACTGAATTCCCCTAAGGGGGAAAATGCTATAAAAGATAGTATTGGATAGTTGGGGGAAAAATTAATATACACCGAATGTGAAGCACAGCAATATCAAACTTCCTGAAGTAATAAATATATAATATTTATGCAAGAGAATAACCTTAATCTTAGGATATAACACTTGGAGTGGTTACAACTTAAGCAGAATGACATCTACAATTTACTCTCAATGAGCTCAGCAAAAACATATATAATATGTAGAAAGAAAAATTATGAGCCAAACATAAGCAAACTGATGAGTTTAGGTGAAGAAAAGTCCACAGGAGTTCA
Organism: Echinops telfairi; assembly: GCF_000313985.2. NCBI lineage: Eukaryota > Metazoa > Chordata > Mammalia > Afrosoricida > Tenrecidae > Echinops > Echinops telfairi. Next base: position 7,506,927 of record NW_022111368.1, read on the forward strand.
TTGTATAATTCTTGTAACTGTTCTCTAAGGTTAATTTTTATATATGTATACAGGGCAAAACATAGGTTTAAAGGGGTGGGAAAAATACTGTAATTCTGGAAAGGCAACCAAACATTAAAACAAAAAGTGGTAAGACAGCAGAGTTACATTCTACTGGGAACAGAAGCAGCAGACCAAATGGAAAGGAAGCTTTTCTAGCCAAGTAAGGATCAGCCACTCACAGAGAAGGGCAGAGGTTGCTGATGGAGGCAGTAACAATACAAAGTGCCCACTGCGGAAAGAATTTCCAGTCGCCCTTTGGACTCTACTGTCCACTTCCATCTGTAGTGAAAATGTGTTCCCCTCCATATATCTGATGTTCAGGGAGTGCCCTGTGGAAGGCCAATGTTGTTGGTGCTGGGTAAGCTCAGAGGAGAAATCCGAAGGATTTGCAATGGGAGCCAGCACCTCGGCATGCCGCATGCTTTTCAGCACCACCGAGGAGGACAGGGAGAGATGCTGGGAGAGAGGATGCCCAGGAATGTAGTTCAAAAGGATTATCTTGCCTCCAACCTCTGTTCACACCCAAGAGATCACTTTTTCCCCTTATTCCTTCAATGCCGCCTGAACGACAGAGCTGTAATCTAAGAGCTCCACCTTCTCTGGGACTTCCTGTGCAGGACTAGGAATGGGAAAAGAAGGCTGTGGGATCTTTCCCAAGGCTCTCCTGCCGCCTGCAGCCCATTGTTTCTGCAGGTGCCCCCGTCAGTCATTAAGCTGCTGTAGGCCCCAAGGAAACGGGCCAGGTAACTTGCACTCCAGGTTTTCACTGGGGCACAGGCTTCAAAAGCTCTAAATCAAAGAAAACGAACCAACAGTTGGAGGGTTGAAAACTCAACTAGGAAGAAGAAGATAGTGGCTATGATAAACTGTGCCCCATTTCCAGACCTTAAGGGAGAAGAAAGCAGAGACACAGCCATTACAGCCAACCTTTGTGGTCGGGAATCCACACACTCTCACACCTACACTGCCCCACAGGCTACCCCTGCATGCCCACTCAGCACAGGCCAACGGATGGGGCAGAAAAGGGTAAATGATGTGTGCAGGGTGCTGTTCACTAAAGAGTATGTGGCTGTATGTGCCATCGAGTCGATTCTGACTCATAGTATCCACATCATATAGCTTAGTGAAGGCCTCCGTGGCTCAGAGTGTGTAGAAAACAATAGAACTTGAAAGCGTCCCAACATCAGTTCATATCTTACGTAAACACAACCCAAATCACTCACTCTCCAAGGCCAGAAAGATGACATTTCTAACCTCCGGGGCTCAAAGTATAAGCTCAAAATTTTCTATGAGATAACTTAATAGTGTAGGAAAGTATAGACTAACCAAACAGAAAGCTTTCATGTCTTTAAACCAGTAGAACCTATATATATTTTTATAGCAGTAGGGGGAAAGAGTCATAAAAGTCTTTAGAAAAATGCTTATTGTCAGGACTATCATCCAAAGGCATATAAAAATTTCTACAGAATCTAGAAAATGATGTGCATTTTGGATGAGAATGGCAACGAATTACCTTATTTTACATATATATATGTAAAAATACATATATTTTTTCAGGTTAACCAATGTCAGGAACAGGGAGCCCTGGTGGCATAGTGGTTCCACACTGGGCTGCTTAAGCACATGGTCAGCAGTTTGGAACCACCAGCCACTCCTTGGGAGAAAGATAAAGCTACCCATTCCTATAAAGAGTTACAGTCTTGGAAACCCACCCTGTCCTGTAGGTTTGCTACTAGCTAGCACAGACTCAGCAGCAGTGAGTTTAATGTCAGAAACAAGGGAAGAAATCATCAGAGTAAAGCAAACTCCTGGAGTACTCTAGACATTTAATTCTCTAAGGTGGACTAAATTAGAGAGGGCAAGCTACAACTTACATGCAAGTGTCAATCATAGGCTGTCATCTAAGGAAACAAGCACTATAAATGTCATCTCTGAATCCCACCGTAAGCTCTCTATGACAGTGCACAGGCTACGGCATGTCCTAATCAGCTTCACCAGATGATAGGGACCTTGATGGGCCTTCCAGGGAGTTTCTGAAATAAGGACCCTGCAAAGATCACATGTCAGGGCTTGAAACTCGTCAACAAAAGGACATAATTACATGAGGGTCCTTGGATGGGAGATAGGGTCCTGTCACCTCACACACTGGCTACAATTCATCAGGAAAATGCACCCAGAAACCAGAAATATGCAAATGCTCCGGCAACCTAATTGGCTGTGACCTTATTCTAGGAGATTCCAAAATGAAACCAGACCTTTGAAAGGACAATAGCATTCTTTCTCCCACACGCTGGGCCCTCACCACCACCACCACCACACACACACACAGCTGCTTGTTGGGTTCAGATTCGAAACCCTTGACCTAGATTAGCCAGATGTTGCCAAAGCTCACCTGACAAGATTGCAGAGCTGCTAAAAAGCCCGTTGCAATCCATGCAGAAGCTGAAAACGGTGCCTGTGCGGTAGAAGAGATAATGTAAGCACTGACGAGGGTAAGTCCGAAAGTTCTGCTTCTCGGGTTCCAGATCTTACATGCAGTTTGGTTTATCACAAACCAAACACGCTGAAGCAGCTCTCTGCAATCAGTGGGTGGCTGCAGACAGGTTTCCCCTGTAATGTATATTTCTTCGTCTTGAGAAGATGCTTTTTGCTTTCATGTCCAATCAAAACAGTCCTTTCCATGGGGATTTGCGGAGTCAGTTAAAGTCAAGGAAGAGAAAGCACACTGGAAGGTTACGGTGACCTGTTTTTGTTTCCTATCACAAAGATTATTTTGATAGATTGTCTCAAAGGACATGGCGAACCACCACGGTATGGCTTCTAAGGAAGGTGTTTTAAGAAGAGTTTAAACTGCATTGGTTAGAAAAAGCCAGAAAAGTTGTGTGAGGAATTTATTTTCCCCTCACAACAAGGCATCTGCTCATTTTACATGGCTGGCCCGGACTATGCTACGAGAATTTCATTGGGAAACCTTACCCCACCCACCCTACATCTCGGATCTTGCTGACCCCCTTCCGGTTCCACCAATCCACAGAATATTGAAAGGGAAGCTGATTTGAGTCCCTTGGGATGTCAGGACTGCCGCTTCGCATGAAGACGTGCACACTGAAGCGCACAGAATTCTTCAGGGAGGGCTGAGGAGGCAGACGCACCAACCTCCGAAGTGTAGAGACAGACGCAGACAGAGGAGACATCTGGAAACAAAAGGGTCACATTCTGACTTCAATTTTCGAAGCAAAAACACTCTTCATTGCACACTAAGGAGTGTGTCAGCTTACAAGGCCATCCTGGATCCCTCTGAGTACATCTCAGGGTTAGACAGTTATGCCTGTGGGGGGGCATGGATGGGATTAGAACCTTCGTCTCCTCCAACTTCCACTGTAAGCAAATGCCAACCACTCTCAGCGCTGTTCACACAGATGTGCAACACAGGTGAAACTCTGTCCCGATAAAAAGAAGAAATGAAATAGGCAAAGGCCCTTTTCTAACACGTGAGGATCAAGTGTCTAAGGCCTCTTTTCTCACCAACGCCAAGGGACAAGTCAAAACGGAGACAGAGGGAAGCTAAATTTATGTATACCCTACACAACTAATAGGGAAATCACATTCGAACACGGTCTTTGCTATACAAAGAGGACAGGGCTGATGTTAGAATCTCTGACACTGTGTCTCCCACCATGAATAAAAGTGCTTAAAAAATAATAGGCGCTCAATGTGTAGTTATCACATAATTAATAGACTCATGAAGTAAAAACATGCGCTTTTAAATTCACCCACCTTTCGCTACCTCTAGGCCACTGTATCAAGACTAGACCATAAAATCTAAAATCTTCAGAAGCTTAGCAAAAGTCTTCTTTAAGAGAAGCCCGTAAATCAAGCCTCTGTTTGATGTATACACTCCCATGTCAGCGTTGAACATTTCCTTGTCTAATGCAACTGAACACTAAAGATCTGTCCTTTTTCGTCTTCATTCTTTGTTTCTCATTTTCTAAACTAGAAGACATTCCGTGGAGTGAAAGTGGGCCTCGAGGCTCCCAAACCACACCCTCCAGTCCCCAGGTCAGGCTGACCATTCAAACAGACCCCCTGTCATCAGCACTGCCCAGAATGCAGGCTGAGGATCATAAACCGATCAGAGGAGGCCTAGACTTGCCCGTGTTACAGAAGCCCAGCAGTGTAGGAAGCATTAAAATGCAGACACATTAAAGACTTACATTATAATTTAATACATTAATCCCAGTTTCCTTAATTTCTCTACAACCTTAAAATTTTTATATTGGAAGTCAGAAAGACCAATAAGATTTTGGACATGATCAAATTAAAGATTAATTTCTATTTGATCATTTACTCTTACACTTTAACTGATTAGGCATTTTCTTGGTCATGCAATAAATATTAAAAGACTAGGAAAAGGAAAAAAACATTTCCCTAAGTGCTAAAGCTACAATAAGAAGAAATATTGGGGCGCTAGCCTCAGTAAGCCTAAAACACAGCAGGGGGGGCTATAGTGGTAAATGAACACCTGCAAGACCATCTACCTGTTATTAAAACGAAATCAATATAAAGAAAAGGGCATCTCTCCCTTTTCTACAGCATGTAGCTCAGATGGAAACCACTGAAAAATACAAAGTAGGCTGGGAAATATTGATCAGGGTATAAGCCCTGATGCCACCTGTGAAGAAGTCTTCCTGCCCCTTCTCGTTCTTTCGGCCCAGCACATCTGAATGTGGATCCAGGCTGCATTCTTTGCCAGCTGGGTGGCCTTGAGAGACTCCCTGCAACTTCTTCCATTTCTTTACGGTAAAGTGGGGACAATATCTTCTATCTGGCCAACATCATGTGTGTGTGCATGTGTATACAAATACATAATGAGAGAGCGTGCATCATGCATTCAATCTGCTGCAACATATTGTCTTCAACATCACCACCATTACTAAGCTGAAATGTAATGAGGAATCAAGAAAGAAAAATGAAGTGGGATCTAACTGTGGTGCCGATGATAATAGTATTTGGTCATTTAACTTAAAAATACTACCATTGAGTTGGTTCCGACTAGAGCAATCCTACGTACCACTCTTCAAATGTGGTTCAGGTGTCTGAGCAGCGAATCTTTCAGTTAGCAGCCCAATACTGAAACCAGAGCACCACCACGTCTCTTTATTTGGACATTAAAGCATAAACGTTTAGAGGTGGACAAATCTTAGAGAGCTTCAGGTTCAATTCCCCGATTACACAGCACCCAACTAAAATGTAAAAGTTAAACTAAAAACCCACGGCCACTGAGTCAATTCCAACTCATAGCAATCCTATCAGGTGGGATAGAACTGGCCCCTGGGGTTTTTAAGATTTTAAATCTTTATGGGAGCAGAGTCTCATCTCTCTCCTGTGGAGCAGCTGGTGTGTTTGAACCATTAGACCATGTGGTTAGCAATTCAATGCGATACCCACTACGCAACCGAGGCTCCTTGGTACACAGCACTGGAAACCAAAGTCCTTCAATGTAGGGGCCTGGTAAGATCAAGGACAATCATGTCAGAGAAGGTTCTGCAGGAGCAGAACTGTAAAACAGCATGACAAATGGTGGCACTACCTTCATAGCAAGGCTAAAAAACAAAACAAAGAAACCTCATTTTCTTCGAGAAATCTTTACTAATGAAAACAATATCCCATTCATTCTCCCCAAATTGATGACCAAATATTTTCCAGCCAAGCCAGGTGTGAACGATCAATTGTGTTGCGTAAAACGGAAAGCCAACCAAACCTTTGTCCATTCCCACCAATACCAGTTTTAACCCTACTGTTTCCATTATTTATCATTATTATTATACAACTTCCAGATGGTCACTTTACCATTCTCTGGGCCTTATCCCACAAACCATAAAAGAGACATGATGGTCTCATCACAAGTCACTGACCAAAACTTCCAAAGTGATGATAGGGGGTTGCAGCTTGCTCAATACCAGACCATTCCTCATGTATGGTGTCATGGGAGAGACAGTAGTCACTGGCTTTTTCTCTACCAATTACAGGAAATGGTCAGAATGGGACATCTTGCCACTAATCAACTATGCTGTGATCTAATGCTCTCTCCATGAAAAACCCTGAGAAAACAGTCAATCTTTCACAGCAAAGGTATTTAACCTATGTAAGTCATCCACTTGTCAGCGCATTCTACTGTGGGGAACTGTGAGTTGCTAGTGCTGTAAGCTGTGTAGCTGGTATTCCAAATACCAACAAGTGGTGATCTACTTCCAAAATTTAACTGATGAAACTGATATGAATCACAACAGAACACTGCCTGATGATAGTGCTAAGAGATGAGCCCTCTACACCGGAAGGCACCACATGATAGCTCCACCAGTGGACTGGAACATGTCAAAGATCCTGAGGCTGGCCCGTGAAGATGACTTTTCAGCAGGTTATTCACAAAGCTGCCATGAGTTGGAGTCAACTGGGTGGCATCCAACAACGACATATACGGCTCTATCACATATACGCCTATAGGTATATAGACATAAACGTGTGTTATGTATGTATACATCTATGCAACATGAATAGACTTCTTCAAGATCTTCTTCAGTCATTTCCTTTTTAAAAGAAATTCTGAGAAAAGTGGGTGAAGGGAGACAGCGGCCGGTATATGACCAAAAAAATAATAATTGATAAATTATCAAGAGTTCATTAGGGAGGGAGGATGGGAGGCAAAAAAATAAAAAAATGAGGAGCTGATGCCAAGGGCTCAAGTAGAAAAAAAATGTTTGGAAAAAGATTTTGACAACATATGTACAGATGTGTCTGACACACTGGATATATGTAAGGATTGTGATAAGAGCTGTGAGAGCCCCTAATACAGTTAAATTAGCTTCTGAAACTCCTTCAGACAGATATGAAACCTCTTACTTTTTGGATGAACTCTAAGCTCTAGTTCACTTTTCAAACATTTTCATGGCAAACAACCCATTTTATAAAGCACATTCCATATGTAAGAAACAAATTTTTGGGACAAACAGCTCAGTAAAACATCTGCATGGTTGTTTTTATTGTTGACCCAAATAGTCTGTCATTTTTCATCCAAAGACCTATCCCAATAAATTACTATATCAGCTGTTAGGACCGATTCCATTGCCACTGCCAAGTTCTTCCCTCTGCTGACATGCTGCCACGCCCTGCGTATTATCATCTAGGTTACAGGGAAGGCTTTACAATTCTGCATGATGTTTAGTAGTACAAAATCATCCCAAATATTATAGCAAACAATTTCTCATCTATTTCCAAACCAAACTCATTGCCATGGAGTTGATTCTAACTCATAGCAAAAACCAGATAGGACAGGGTAGAACTGCCCCTGTGAGTTTCTGAGACTGCAACTCTTTAGGGGGGTCGAGGGCCAAGTCGTTATCTGGTGGAGCAGCTGGTGGTTCTGAACTGCTGGCAATGCAGTTAGCAGCCCATCACTTCCCCACTGTTCCCCCAAGGCGGCTTCAGTTCTCATCCATTTACTAGGTATAACACTAACTATGCAAATGTTCTGGTTGCCTGCAGCATGGTGTTTAAAAAACATCTAGCATCTGATATGAAATGAGCACTATCCAATCACCACAGATGCTGGCCATGAAGACCTATTGCTACAAGGTGGACTGACTGTGAGTATCTGATTATAATCCAAAGATTCCTGGGTAGCACACGGGGTTTACCAATGGCTGATAACCTCAAGGTTGGCGAGTCAAACCCACCAGCACTACAAAGAAAAGGTCTAGTGGTCAGCTGCTGGTGTAGTTTGCCATTAAGTCAAGGCACAGCAAGCTCACCGGGAAGAGTGCAGCTGCCCCGGAGGGCTTCACAGACTGCAAACTTCATAGGAGCAGCTGTCTGGTCTTCTCTGCCATGAAGCAGCTGGTGGGTTTGAACCACAGATCTTTTGGTTACCAGATAAATCTCTGAATTCCTGCATCATCAGGGCTCTGCCCCATGAAGATTACAGCCAAGAAAACCCTAGGAGGCAGTTCTAGTTTGCCACACATGGGATTGCGATGGATCCGAATCAACTCCAGGGCAACCAGTTATATGTGATCAAGATGATACAGTACCAAATGATGGTGCAATCTCAAGAGAGCCAGTGCTTTAAACCTGGGGCATAGATTGCACACTACTTGGCCAGGCAGGGTCTGGATTCCCGCCTTCAGGTGTGTCTTGTTGGGTTCCATATTGTTCTTAATCAGGTTTGAAAGAAAATTTTTAAATGGAGCCTTTTTGGTAATACTCTGGGTTCTACTGTCTCTTCAGATGGTTAATGGCAGGGACACACCAAGCCCCTTTAGCTGGGGCACGGTCTCTCACAAAGCCAGCTCTTACTTAATGATCTGCCAAACCCCAGGAGACAGCTGAATTTGCTACCTCCAGTCTACATAATCAATTTATACTGTACTAATTGGGCTGGAATTGATTCAAATTTACATTCTAATAAACCCTAGCATATATTTCCTTTGGAGCCGCATTCCAGGGCAATAAACCATTCCCTGAGGCATCTACATTCTGATTTCCCTATACTATCAATACGAATGTTAGTTCATGTTGAACTAATTAGTCAGTTCTGTCAAATTTCACATTATGATTTAAATGTTGCCGCTAGGTGCCATTAATTCTGGCTCATGGCAGCCCCAGATGACAGAGTAAACCTGCCCCATGGGACGTCTTGACTGTGACCATGGAGGACGCAGACCTCTGGGTTTTCCTCCTGCAGAGCCGCTGAGTGGGTTCAAAACTCCAACCTTTCGGTTAGCAACCCAGGGTTAAGCAAGTGCCCCACCAAGGCTTCTTAATGTAAACACTAGCCATAACAAAACGTTTCTGTTCTACATGGGTCATCGTGGTCCTCTCTCTCCCTGAAATCTCTGAGAGGATGGACCATCATTTTGCTGCTGTTTTCAATTTTGAAGCGGAACCCTTCCTTCTACCTGCTACCAGGATGTAGAGGTAACATAAGGGAAATGGTGTTTCTCGGCTGGGCGCGGCCACTAGCCCGGGTTCTTTATGTCAGAGTACTCTCCTGAATCTCTCGGAACCTGATGTTTCATTTTAGGTTTGGATGAGTCACACCACTCTGTACATCTGGCTTTTGGATATACTCTGTCCTTCCCTTTCCTCCCTCCCTTGACCAAAGTCTCACAGGTTAAGTAAAGCAAGGGTCACTTCAACCCAGCAATTTTATTTTTGCTTGAGATTTCTCAATATTCATTTATATCAATCACATTCGCAATATCCAGTGGGCTTCATTCTCCCCCAATTCCCAAACCGTCTTTTAGAATTTGTATTGCTCTCGCTGGATAGCCTTCTATAGGATTACTATTCTTCTCTATCAATATAGAACCCATCCTAACATTATTGCATTTAACAGATTAAAGAAACCACAACAAAAAACGTCCTCATGCTTACTCTTCCCATCTTTTGTTCCCTTTTTAAACTTTCACAAGTGAAATTCGACTTGTCTTAATTTGGGTCCCTTTCATTGACAATGTTAACTTAAATAAAAATCATTGTAATGATTCAGAAGATCTTAAAAAATTAATTTCAACAACAATAACAGATGCATTTAAATAGTACCACAAGCAAGCGTGGTGAATAGATATAAATGATATTTGCATTTAAGAACAATAAATATTATATTAAAAGGCAAGCTATTTCCCAATGAGACAATGTCCACATTGTCTGGGGTTCTACATCCTCCTCTTCTTCTTTCCAATCCTATTTCCACTTGGCATTTTCCAGAATTTATTAATAAAATTAAGGGTCTCTTTGACATGAATATTCCCTTTACATTCTCTTATTCCTTCCCCCTTCCCACTCCTGTCATTCTGATTTTCACTTTTACGATCTGGACTCTAGAAATGGATCTGTTCGCAATCTGAGAGCATGCTATGTCATATAATACCCAGACTCACTGAAGTGGCCTTATGCAAACACTCCCGATTCTCCTTGCGGGTGCTCTTGCTCTCTCTTAAAATTTATTCATCTACGTTTTCCCTCAGTCATTTTTGTTCCATTCCATATATAGCTAGTGTGTACTGTGTACCTACTTCTTTGGGACAAAGTCCTTTTGGAAAAGCTTTCTGATGAATGAACACTTGTTTTCTGCACCTTGTTAAAAGCTCAACAAATATGCCTCTGGTTGGTTCTATAACTGGTTTCTTCAACATCCTGTCCTTTTCATTACTTTAATGTATTTCCAAACTTAAATTGGGCATATTCCTTATTCCAAGAAGGTTGTCAGCACATAGCCTCGGGTTGCAACTTGTAGAAATGTGTCCCCCATCCATAATTCTTTGGGCTTTAGCACCTCTCCATCTATCAGAATGCTAGTTACACATTTGTTGCCTTCATTTTAGCAGCCTGGTGGCATCCCTCCACCCCTAATTTTTGTTTTGCCTTTCAAAATGTTCAAGGTTAAAATCATGTCTTGTCCTGAAAAATGCCTTTCTTTAATCCAGGATGATCATTAAATCCACATCTCCCACCCCTGCCCATCTCAGTCTTGCTACACCTACCACCCTATGAGGTAACCTTCAAATCCATTCTTCTCCTCAGAAGGTCGGGTCTGCCATGGTTTATATTCAACACTTTATATTTTCACTCTTTAATATACCAAACTCTTACTCTGCATTACTTTTTTTTTTGCAATGAGAAACGTATTGCCATCAAGAATCTCTACTTACAGGTGTTTTACATAATTTCCTTCCGAAGTATTTTTTTATTCCCCCGAATTCTTGTTTTTATGTTGCGTTTGGAGCCCCATGTGATGCAAAAGGTTAGGGCGCTTGGCTGCTAGCCAAAAGACTGGGGTGGGGGGCAGTTTGAGCCTCAGTAGACAGACCTGGGGATCTCCCCCCCAAATGAGCCCTTGACAACCATGCGGAAACCAGTTCTCATCAGACACAGAGGAGGTCACCAGGCGGTCGCCAATGCGACAGCCAACCAGGTCAGTCTGTGGTGAGGCTTTCTAACTAGTATTCATTTCACACTATTATTTTCAACCACAAGCTTTGCTTGCACCATTATTTGGTTAGCCTCTCTTTTGCATGTCTTGCCGGGCTTCCCAGGACTTATTTTTGAGAAGGGAGGACTGTTCCAGTGATAGACACCTCCACCCCCAACCAACCCCCGAGGACTACCCCGTCTGTCAGGGGCCTCCACACAGCTTTCCTTGACTTCTGCTTTAGCGTCTTCTGACTTTGATAGTTGCACACAACTTACTGCCGTGGGCTCTCCCTCTCTGATATGTGTTTCCCGGTCTTCTTCTCTTGACGAAGAGGTTATGTTTCTATCGACAATTTTCACTTTGAGGTTTTATTTTCCGTTGATAGGTCCATTATTAAATGACTCAATTTTTCAGGTGTACAAAAGATTATTTTTTTTTTAAAAAAGTAGAATTAAAATGAAACAACAGCACACCCCCACGCAGAAAGAATATCCCTAAATATTCACTTGGTCTCCGAAGCAACAGGATGCAGTTGGCATCCTCTTCGCTTGGGACATGTTTATCACATGCTGTGCTGGTACAGCACATCCAGAGACTCAGACACAACAAGGGGAAAAGTGGACATTTGGTACCCACTGCACAGCAATGCTCAGCCATCATTTTCATGGAAAGGTCAAAAGTGAAATGCCTTCAGGAGTTCCATCGAGATCTTAAAATAAAAGTCACATTCCAAACTTCATAATTCTCATGAGTACACCACAAAGTCACCATTATGCCGCTGAAAATGAAAACAATCATATGCTTGTATTACAAGGGAAAATATTCTAAAAATGAGCCATATAGTGAAACCAAGAATCCTCAAGTTCTTGCTTGCAAATCTTGAGTTTGCTTTGGCTTCTTTGTTTTACACGCCGGGCGTCTTTGCACATCACACCTCTGTAGACAGAGAGACCCACTCCTACATCTGCAAAACCTAAGCTGGTGGTGTTGGTTTATAAAATAATTTTTTTCTAAACAATATATAGCCAAACAGAACTCTGTCCAATTATTCTAGCAGTTCTCTCCTATCTCGGTTGTATTCTGATCATTTGCAATTCTGTTGAAACTGTTGGACTGTTAGTTGCAATGGAGTGCATTCCAAGGCACATGGAGGTCTTGTGACCAGCGTAGAACTGAGAGAGCAGGCTACCCTCCTAGGGTTTCTTGGCTGTGATTTTGTTTGTTTTTACTGAAGCAGGTTGCCTCTCTGTGGTTCTGAACTGCCAACTTTTCGGTTTGCAGCCAAACACTTAACAGTTGTGTCATCAGAGTACCTATACTGATAACAAACCTAATAAACCAATAGAAACGATGCTGACCTATAGGCCAAAGTAGAACTTCCCCATAGAATGTTCCCATGATTTTCCCAACTGTCACATCTTTCACCCATGGAGGGGCTAATGGGCTAGAACCGGCAACCTTTCGGTTAGTAGCAGAGCATTTGACCACTGTATCACCAGGGCTCCTGATGTTGATAATAATAGAATGTAAACATGTAGGTGACTTTCCTTTTTGTATATTCTTCTTCTTTTAAAACTCAATGCCTTACTCAGATTCTTTGTTCTAATTATTTACCTTAAAAAAATTGTTTACCCATATCTGGATGAATATTTCTCTGTGAATGTGTGTCTGTGCACTCATTTTGTTATCCATGCAGACTTCCATATTAAACTTTGTATCAGATGTGACTCCAAGAGTTTTGATCAATAAACTAGAAAGGGTTCTTTTTCCATTTCTAATCATATGTCCAATTGTTTTAGCCATGTGGAAACACACAACAATCTCCAGCTCTAAAAATGTCCGTAAACAGTACATCTGTTAGCCCGAGAACTCAACGACATCCCTGACATCATCAATTGGCTAAGGTAGTCTTCAAACATGTCAGATGCTCTCTCCGATGTCCTTCTCTTGGGAGAACAGCTGTAGGAAGTAAAATTGTTATGTGGTGACAAGGCATTAGGAAGGGTCATCCCTCTCCCCTCGAGCTGAAATCATTATTTTGCAAAACAAAACGTGAGAAACAAAAATACTGAGTATTTTTTAAGTGATCCAAGAAGTACTGTGTGCTCCTAGAAGCACATTTTATAACATTATTTCAAAATGTTTTATTAACATTGGTTAATCTTTTAGCCTCTGGAGATTGAACAAAGGAAAAAACAGATTTGCAATAGACTGAAAACAACCAGATTGTTCAGAAATTGCAAGGAAGGATGGAAAGAAGAGCTAGCGCTTAGCTGCTGCCATATTGAGGGAAGTCTCAAAAAGGAGCAGGTGACCTAGATTTCTAACACAGAGATTCATAGAGAAACTCAGCATTTATGGGGGAAATCTGCAAATTAAGTAACCAAACTTGAGTAAACACCGAAATCACAATGGTTGTGTTTTTTTTAGAGAATGAAATGCTATTGTTACAAACTCTAATTTCTGGAATAGTTCGTTACTCTCAGCCTAAGAATATTTACAAAACAAAAGCATCTTCCTATTGTTTCATGGTAATACAGTTTATCAGTCTGCTACTAGTGTCTTTTCCCACGTTTGTAAACATCTTTTCTTGTGCAACAATTATAGGCAACAATTAAGTTCTGCTGGCACTTTCTTCAGGGTGGTGTAGTGGTTAGTAGTTGCGCTGTGATCCACAAAGTCGGTAGTTTGAAACCACCAGTAGCGCCCAGGGATCCAGACGGGCTTTCCACTCCTGTAAACAATTCCAGTCTTGGAAACTCACAGGGGCAGTTCTCCCCTGCCCTTGAGGGTTGCTATGAGTAGCACTGCCTTGATGGCAGTGAGTTTGCTTTTCTTTGTCTGGTGTTTCTCAAAAGTTCTCCAGTTTCTCCAACATTCTTGCCATTCTCTCGACCACTTTCCCCCTTCCAATATCAATCAACTTGTACTTGAAATACAATAGTTGTCTTTTATGACTTTTCTGGCAGTGGTCCTGTGCCTAGCCTGCATAATATTGGCAAACCAATTTTACTTGACTATGATGTGCATTGCCATATTTCCTTGGTTAAAAAACAACTACACTGGTGCCAGAGATTCTGGGGCATAAATCTTTTACAATTTGACCCATCTTCCTTTTCCAGGCGTTCCTGCCATGCTGGAGAAATGGCAAGATATTACAATCTTCTCATCAGACATCCCTGAGGAAGGATGCTAGTTGGATAAAATCTCTTAAATAGAGTATCTCATCAACAAAGTGGGCATAAGACTACCTACCTCACACTGCCATTGCACAGAACAGTCTGCACAGAACATCCATTGAGTATTTGTCACATAGCAGAGAATGGGTTAGTGGCTCTTGGGAATTAGCACTTTCCAATTCATGTCATCCAGTCTAAGCAGATCAGCTTTCACCTTCATATTATATTTGTTCTTACTTCTGAGCTTCTCTAATGTGGCTGTTCCTATCTAAATCACCCTGGTCCTCACCTCCAGCAAAGATCACTTTGATCTGGGAGGTTGGCAAACAGGTTTCATCTCACCTGTCAATTCCCACCAATTAAGGCTAACTCCCTGGAAGAACTGAGAAGATCATTGAAAAAGAGCCATGGGACATAATGGCAGGTCCCAACTCTTGGGTGAGGCTTCTGCCAGTTGAGATGACATTTAGAGTGTGTCCTATAATACCATGAGTCACCAGTGCCCTGTGCTTTATTGAAAGCAAGAAGAACGATGTACACTGATCCTCTTGCCCAGTGCACACTGACCCCTAGGGAGTACCAATGCTTTTCCTAAGTAGTTGCAAGCTTTCTGCTGAAAAAAAAAAAAATCCATCTAGAAATGATGACTGGATGTTCTGTTCACTCAGATAATGCGACCTTTCCCAGCTCCAATTTTCTTGCATTCTTTCACATTTCATAACACAAATATGACAAGGACCCTTGTCCATGTCAAGTGTCTTCATAGATTCCTGGGATATAACTTATATCCAGATGCCAATTAATTTAAAGTAATTAAACATTGTGTATTACTTTCTTCATCTTATTGGTAATTCAATTCCCTTCTCACCATTTGTGACCCATTCTTTTCAGGGTGAAGGACATTCTTTCACCCTGAATAAAGGCAGAGGCTAAAGATTCCTGGCATGATTCTTTCTCACTAGATACTACAACATGCTCAGAAAAGATGATTTTTTGAATCAGAAACCCCAGAGGAAGGGAGATTAGATAAAATAAAGACTGATAAGACTGGGAAGTGTTCATGTCAGCAGCTAGTTTTCCAAGTATGTATTTGATGGAGGGTGTTTAATAGAAATGGCCAATGAAACAAAAATGAATGTGTTGATATTAAAATATTAGGAGGTCGGGTTGTATAACTAACCATCATATAAACTCATTAAGAACAAGTAGGAATTGTAAGGTACAATTGGGGTCATGATAGTGCGGGGGGAGGTTGGAAGCATTAAAGAAATCCGGTTAGATCAGAGCATGTACACTGCTGCAGTTAAGAGCTCACAACACAGGGAATCCAGGACAGAAAAACCCCTCTGGACCAATAATGAGAATAGTGATACCAGGAGGGGAAGGGGAAGGTTGGAGGAGAAATGGGTAATAGATCACAATGAGCTACGTAGGAGCCCCTCTCAGGAGGATGGACAACAGAAAAGTGGGTGAAGGGAGACAGTGGTCAATGTAAGACATGAAAAAATAATAATAAATTATAAATTATCAAGGGTTCATGAGGGATGAGGAGGGGAGGGTGGGGAAAGGAACTGATACTAAGGGCTCAAGTAGAAATAAAATGTTTTGAAAATAATGATGGAAACAAATGTACAGATGTGCTTGGCACAATGGATGGATGGATGGATGGATGGATGGATGGATGGATGGATGGATGGATGGATGTGAAAAGAGTTGTACGAGCCCCCAATAAAATGATGTTTTTAAAAAAGTAGGAAAAATGCAGAGGGCCAAGGATGTCTGGGTCAATGACACACACACACACACACACACACACACACTCACCTCAATGACTAAGCGGTAGCTGGGGGCTCACGTGAGTGAGCTGAAGCACAAGTCTCCCCCCTGTGCCAAGGCTTGGACTTGGCAGGGAAACCTCTGACAAGAGGACTGGGTGACATGTGTAGGGTTTACCTGTCATGGCCTCAAAAGCTTCCCTCCCTGCAGTTGGCTGAAAGACTTGGCACAGTTTTGTAGCCTGGGCATGATCCCCTTGGAGGCGTCCCTCCACTCAGCCTGAAGGCAGCCACGAAGCAGCCTTGACTGAAGAAACTAGCAGGCAACTGAGCTCCAGGCGGACCTTGGAGCCATCAGGAAGCTGTTTATGAAATGCTTGCGACATTGTGAGGACGACCAAAAGGTGGCAAAGACCTGCAGTGAGTCTAGGTGTTGGGAAAACGAGCTGACTTGCTCATCTCAGGGTTGCCCCCGACCGTCAGCTTGTACACAAACCCAGGATCTGTGAAGCACGACAAAGCCACATGTCATAGAAGAGGATCTGCTGGCACAAAACAGGGTTGAGTGTCCTGTGGGCAGGGACCTCCCCTAGAATGGTGCCCTGCATGAGGCACTGATAGCTCAAGGCCAAGTGAGAATGAGATCCAGCAGGTCAAAGTTGCCTCTGCCCTGACGGGTGAAGGTTCTAAATGTTCACCCAGCTCCTTTTAGGCTGGTGTCACCCAGCTTGGGATACCAAGAGATGAAGAAACTGCTCGTGCCTGCCAGTGTCAACCCCTCCTAAAATCTGAGTGAGGACCAGTCCCGAGTGAAAGGGACACGGGTGTGGTGTGGGAACTGATGCCTTTGCAGTTTGTCACCCAAGCCTGTCCGGTATCCATGTGTATTTAAAACCCAGACACACTGTACTAAGCAGCCTGGTAGAAATGTCTGAAAATAGGCTGCTAATTTTGATTTGCTTTCCACATAGAGGTTCCAGCTTAGTGTTGTCTGATTAAAATGTCCATCGCCCCAAAACGGAATAGGGAGCCAAAGGTCTGGCTATGCAGGAACCCAGGAGCCACGACCGAACCTATTAAAGTTCACTTGTACGAAGACCCAGCATCTACTGGCTGAAATAAACGATGGACCTTAAGTCCCACAATCAAAGTCACTGCTTGGAAGCTGCAAGAGTGTTTCGCTTTAAGCTCTTGAAAAGCACAGGTAATATTCTAATCTTGGTGCCAAATACCTTCAAGAAATGGGGGAAATTCGTATTAGAGTTTCAAAACCTAACTTCTCATCTAGTACCCTTCAAGAGTATAAAAATAGAAAGACACCATTTTCACCATTTATTTTTCTTTTTTGCGAAACCAGTATGGAAGAGCGATACATTACTAGAGAATATAAATTACTAGAGAATATAAATTGATCAACTTACTAAACAACCCAGTAATGTAATCCACTAGGCAGAAGGCCAAACAAATAAGCAAACAACAATATTCCCCACAGCTGTCTGCCCTCCAGCCAGACCTTCCTAATGAACGAACTTCCAGCTCTCCCCTTATCTCGGTATGAAAGAGAGACACTTGCATTACTCTATAGGGAATTATTACTGGATTCTCGTCTGCAGCAGTCCAGGGTGAAAGTTGATGGGGGGAAAATGCCCTAACCATGCTTGGTTGGTAAACATCATTCCGGGTCAAGTCAGAGGGTCAGCCAAGAAGAGGAAGATCCTTAACAAGATGGATCGATACTGTGGCTGCACCAGTGGGCTCCAACAGGAGTGGGCAGTGTTTAGTCCTGCTGTGCAGATGATGAGTCCGCGTAGTCTCATGCCTCGGAGCCAACGGGGCACCTAGCAACAGCACCACTCACTAGAAAGGGGCATCGTGGTTGGTCAAGCAGAGGGCTGGAAAAAAAACAACCCCAAGGGAGGTCCTCAGTGAGACAGACTGACACCAGAAGCACAGCAATGGGCTCAACCATGCCACCCGGACCACGAGGATGGCATGGGCCCAGGACAGGGTTTCACTCTGTCATCGTGGCCAGACTGTGAGTCAGACAACTTGATAGCAATAAGCAACCATCCGAGAAGAAAAGATGAGCTCCTCTCCCTTGTGACGAGCTCCTTCTGCTTCTTCAAGCGAATCAAGCAGTTCATGGTGCTAGTATTGCCAGCAAGAAAAACTTGGAGAAGACATTGCCCTGTCCTCGAGAAAAGACGGACATGTCCGCGTAGCTCCATTACACCGTGATGGACTTCACCGAGTCCCATATGAATCTGCACGTATGGGGGCCAAGACTGAGGCCATGTCTGTGGGCGGCAGGTATCAGAATGTTTTCATGTTTTCACACTTAAAATCAATTTCCTAACATGAGTTAGTTTTAAAGTTAACGACTAAGGCACTAGCCAGGTTGTTTTTAATGAAAACACTAAAGCCAATAGGCATGGAGTTGGAAATGATCATGCATATTTGAAAAACTAAAAGTAAAAAAAGAGCCCGATGAACTGTGTATCCGCAGAAGTGTACCCACTGTGAAGGAATATGGGGAATAAAAGAGGCCTTCTGCTGTTCAGGAGTTTAGGAGTCCCTGACGAATGCAAACTGTGAAGGAACGTGGCTGCCAACCACAAGGTTGGAGGTTTGAATCCACACAGAGGTACGTCAGAAGAAAGGCTTCACAAAAGCAGCCACGGAAACGCCATGGCTCTGCTCTCGGACCCGCAGCGTCGTCGCCATGGGTTGTCGCTAACTCGAATGCAATGCTTCTTTGTTTTGTTTTTGTTCTTCTTTCTGCCATTGAAAGGCTGCTATCATTACTAAGCGACCATTGAATGACCACTCACTGGGTCGGCAGGTCTTATGCCAGACCCTCCAAGCGTGTGACCACCTCATTGACTTTATGCACTAGGTCTAGAGAGATAGCGTGCCAGCAGGGGCCACAGGGTGTGAGAGATGAGGGATTCTGCAAGGAGAAGCCCAGGCACAGAAATGACCACTAGCGGATGCACTCCGGAGAACGACGGAAGGCGTTGCACACACAGCTGAGAGAGACGAGGGTGACGTCAGCTCCAAGGCTCTGCCTCCACATGCAGGGCAAGCTGAGGGGCTGAGGCAATAAGCCAATTATACCTCAGGTACCTGACACGAGGCGGAAACCCTGGGGCTTGGGGCCAAGATGAGGCAGATAACTGTCTGGTTTATTCACAGGAGGGTGTTTAAATGGCCCACAGCTGCTGGGAGGAGCTGGCAAGGAGACGGGAGAGGTAGGAAGGCAAAAGGAAGAAATCCCTGGCCCTGGAAAGGCAACACTCGGTGCCGAGGACCAAATAAGGGGCCTGACGGGCTCAGCCCCTTCATAGACAGGAGTCCTCATTCGGGGGCTGAAAGGATGCGGTTCTAAACGGTCAAGGTGGAGGCAGTGGGGACGGGAGAGGGGCAGAGGTGAGTCGCCTGGAGAAAATGCATCCTATGAGAAGGAGGAAGGAAAGGACCAGTTCCCAGGAAAATGAGGTTGCAGCGAGAGGAGCGGAAGGCAAGGCAGAGCCAGCTAGACCGCTAGTGAGCAGGAGAATCTTAGGTACCCCAGGGGGTCAGCTAGGCAGGCGACTTACCCCCATCCCGTTCCCCAATCCCAAAGGGGAATGGGCCAAAAGCTACAGCCCTTTGGATCTGCTGGCCTCCCATTGGCTACAGGAAAAGGACAGAGAAGTCCACAGAAAGCTAGGTCTGTTGTGGGCACAGCTGGAGCCCAGCGTGCTCCTCCCGAGACCAACACCCATAGCTCGAGTTTTCACTTTTCCCAAGTCCACATGGCAACAGAACAAGCCCGTCGTGTACTGCCCGCCGTGCCTCAAGTAATTTGATCCCTGACCTCTACCCCATAAGAAGCGAGATGAATTTGATTTGTTTCTGGAAATAATTCCACTTTGCATTCTGCACTCATCAGTTCAAAGCCCTCCTTTGAAAAAAATTTGGGGGAAAGAACGCAAGGCTCTAGAAAATCCAGGAGTGGCATTTGGAAAAATGAAGGCCGAGGGTGGGGCGAGGCATGCTGAAGGGCTGCTTCTACTTGGCATCCTTCCCCACTCCAGAGGCCACCCACTGAGGGAGAGGCAAACAGGGACATCTTGCACCCACTGGTGTAACGCTGCGAGACGCAGCCAAGGAATGGGGCAATGGCCATAACGCGGCATTCTTTTCCCAATGAAATGTCTAGGGGGAAGCAACACCCTCGTTTATTTGTACTCTACCTTTCAACCAAAGGAACAGCGCTCCCCGAGGCGCACCCCAGCCACAAGCCAGACAACATGTGGTACCCACCCCAAAGGCCAAGGGCAGCCACATCCGATGTCTTGTCTGAGTTGTAACATGCAGCTGCAAATCTAAATATTCCTCCAACTCTGCCTTCACAAAGGATCCAGTCCTATTAATACCTTATCTCTCGTGAAGTTCTCAGTTTCCTTTACAAACAAGAAAATGCCAGGGGGGGGGGGGGGGGCAGGGCTCTGTTTTTCATGGAACAAAAGGAAGCTCTCGTTTACATCTTGGGCTCCTATTGTACAGGCTGAACTCTTTTCCAGAGGTCAGACGGCTGGAAATGGTGCGATGCCACTCGTGCCAGGAACTCCCCCTCCTCGGGGAGCCAGCATGGAGGCTGCGTGTCCTTGAGCATCGAGCGAGCAGCAAAACAAGATGGCCTTGTCCAAAACCAGGTGGCCAGAGCTCAAGGATGTAAAGCTGGAAAGCAAGAGCACTTCCCTATCAGGATGCTTTCGACCTGATTAGAAGTAGGAAGCGCATCTAGAATGCAGCACACACAGGTGTTTCCCAGAGGAAGGTTTCCTTCAAGGCACAAATGTCGGAGGTTACATCATCTGCAGCACAGCAAGGACAAAATGTTTCCAGATTTGGAAAGGAGCCCCTTAAGGCTAGGGAAGTCTGATTGCAGACTTTGTGAGACCTGAAACTCATGTTTGATTATGCTGGCGTCAGAGAAAAATGTGCATACGGGAGAATCCTGTGGCCATTTTTAGAAAGAAGGTATGTTTCGCGAGATAAGCCGAATCTTGCGGCTCACAGGCCAAATCTACCGAGGAATGAACCAACAAGCCGAGGCAGAGGAAGGAACAGAATGATTCCAACTTCACTCTATGACATTTTATTCTATCCTGTAGTTTTTGGGGCCTTGATGAACATTGAAAATTGAAAAAATGCAAATGGAGAGCCAAAGAAAAGAATGAGCCTTTTTAAAATGAACCGTTGCCAACCTGAAGTACAACACACTGTGTCTCCAGTCTCATCCCTCCCATGGACAAGGACTTGTGTGCAATGCTGGACAAGTTACTGGACCATCTGGAGCCCGAGTAACCCCGTGTAAGTGGAGAACGCGAGATGCCTAGACGCGCCTTGTAGGCGAGTTAGGAGGACTGAATAGTCTGATTCGTGTTGAGCACTCAGTGTGTGTTGAGGGCTACTTGCTTGAATTCCAAGCAGCCCCTGGGTGATGGAAATGGTCAAGCACTCAATTAATAACTGAAAGGCTGTCTGTTCAAACCCACCCAGAAGCACCGTGGAAGTAAAGTCTGGTGCTCTGCTTCCAAAGGGCGGAAAGCCCTATGGGGCAAGTCTACTCTGCAGGACTGAGTTGCCACTGAGTTGGAATTGGCTGATTAGTAACCAGTAGCAACAGACTCCTAACTGGATCCTCAAGAAGACTTTCTGATCCCTAAGGAGCAGTGTACAAGCCCCAAGTGGAAAACTTGGGGCTTAAATAATTACTTTCTTATCATTTTGTGGTGTTTCTCTTCCCATTTCTTCAAGTAGAATCCATTAGAAACTGTAAGTTTCTGACACAGCAGCTTAAATATTTATAGACTATGCAAAGATTGGGTGTCACGGGTTATACTGAAAATTATGTTAATCAGTGTTTCAGAGTTCACTCTATAATTGTGTGGAGAATAAACACAGCCTTCCTCGCAGAATTAAATCTTAACACCTTCTACTTCTGGGTGGACAATTCAAGATGTCAGCAAGCATGCCCAAGCCAAACCAAACTCATGGCCGTTGAGCCGATGCTGACTCTACAGGAGAGGGTGGAACTGTCCTGATGAGTTTCTAAGACTGTAACCGTTGAACAGGAGTAGAGAGCATCGAACTGCTTACTTTGTAGATCACAGCGCAATGTCCAGATAACCACTATGCCACCCGGACGCCAGCCAAGTGAGCATGAGATACACATGATGCCCCAGCCTGCTCCCTCATGGGGCCGACTCCACCTGGACACTCCTTTTGCCCATTTTCCAAATAGATACTAGCAACCTGCTCTGCCTGCACAGGGGCCCATTCCGACACCTGGGGACCCCAGGAGTGTCCCAGGAGAACCACGTTCCACAGTGGCTGCAGTGGCTGGTTTCCCAGAAGCAGAGCGCTCCTAGGGATTTCTGGGCAAACATACTACAGTGAACCCTCGCCACTTCGCACTTCGACTTCCGCGGCTTCACTCTATC
>NW_022111368.1:7529769-7565731 GCF_000313985.2 Echinops telfairi
TGCGATAAACGAGGGTTCACTGTAATTGTTACCACTTCACTTTCACGTGGTCATGAGAGAAAAGCATGCAAGTTCTAGGGCACCAAGAAAATAATCCAAGAGGGTCCGAGCTGGAAAAGAAGCTCCGGAACTGGAGGAGCAGACCGGCAGGGCTCACACACAGACACAGCTCCAGGGTGCCTCCTGAATGCGATGTGATTGTTGTCTGAAGGGAGGGGTCCTGTCTCACAGGCTGAGATTTTTATGTGCTGCTGTGTAGGTTTTGAAGTTGGTTTGGTTTTCTCTTAGTGAGCGCTTCATTCAGAGACGCGCAATGTGGGTTGATGGTGTCGGTGTGAACGCCCTAGACCACAGGCATGCCAGCAAGGCCCTGGGGAGCGCCCTGCAGTTGGACAGCATGACTTGAGCAGCTTTGGATTTCTAATTTCCAGACGCCCCAAAGGAAGAACCAATCTGTGCTGCTTGAGTTGTATCATTAAAACATCCTTGGCCTGTTTAAATTTTTATGTCCAGGGCTTAATTTATTTTATGATTTAGCCTCTTAATCAAGTACAGCTAATGACCAAAAAGCATGCTTATATGACACTAGAGTTTTCCTTAAAAGGCAACATAATCTATAACATTCCTCGAACAGGCTCTGCTGGCTTCCTCTCTGCCTTTCTCCCACTTGGGCTTCGCTCCCAACTACTCTCCCTGAACTACGACATGATGCTTCCCCACATACCAGTTTGCAGGGCTAACCTTGGATCACCTGTTTCCTCCAGTACTTTTTATTCCCTCCCATGGTGTTCAGTCTTGGAATCACCCGCGGCTCATGAACCCAGACCACATCTCCCAACCGCATCTCTCCCAGACCCCTCTCCACTTTGTTTTCAGAATCATCTTCAACCTTGCCTTACCAATGGTTCGAATACTTTTACTAATGTGTATCAGGGGAGGGCCAGTGGGCACGGGAAGAGGGTCAAAGGGCAGTGCCAGAAAGCTAAAGGCCATGGAAGCCCTCTCTGGTGAGTGGGCCTGCGCCCCTGACTTCCTAGAGCAGTTGGAAACTCCCAGAAGGCGCAGAGAAGGCTGGGAGGGGGATCTGTCTGGTTTGGAGTATACAGAAAACCAAAAGGCTGAACTCACTACCATCAAGTCAATTCTAACTCAAAGCGACCCCACGGGACGGGGCAGAAGGGCCTCTGTGGGCTTCTGAAACGGTCACTCCTTCGGGGAGTACAAGGACTTGTCTTTTTCTCACAGCCCGACTGACTCGTAACCTCTAGACTCTTTATCGCGCGACACCAAAATTCCCCACGCCTGTGATTTTACCTTTAATTTCCTTAAGCGTTTCTCCCAACCAAGGAACTTGCTTCATTCTTCTAAGACCCAGTGGGAAGCCTTAACCGCGTACTCTCCTCATAATCTGGCTGGGCATATAATTTATCACCCACAGCAGAACACCGCTGAGTGGGAGCGGGAGCACCATTAATAATTACACCAGGATCGCGGGCAAACCAGGCCACCAGGTCGCCCTTCTAGTAATTCCCTTCCCTGCAGCCCCTTGCCATGCCTTCACGTGGCATGCTGGTAGGGGCTCGATGTTCATGAGATTTCCATTCCTCCCTCGTTAAGCCCCGCCCCCAAGGCTTGGGTAGAATGGCCTTTAATAAATTGCGGACTATTTACTAGACTGTGCTAATAGAAGCTACTGCATCATGCCACGTGAAAGAAAAAGGAAGCCTTCTCATCTGGTCTTCCTAGAAAGATTTCGCTTGTAGGTCAGACATTCTTGCCTCTCCCTGCAAGAGCTCCAAACCAGGGTCTTAAAGTCACTGCCAGGTTCTGCCATCTGCAGATGAATTGATTCCAGGCTCATCTCTAAATGTCAATCTCTCTAGCACAACCTTAGCAACCAAGAGGTACTGCCAGGGCCCATGCTGCATGTAATGATGCTGGCATGCCATGCGGAGGGTACAAAGGCCACTGAAGAAGAAGCCGAAATTCCACGGCAGTAAAAGATGAGCTCGCACACATCCACAGGCAGTTAATAGCTCCAGGAAATACGTGAGAAGTGCCAAGTATTTACAAGAGACAATAAGATTGATGTTTGCCAAAATGGTCTTCCTTAACCAAGTTTCTCATCACCCCCAGAAGTGCCTGCATCCTGTCCGCCTGGAAGAGCGAATGCTTGGGAAAGCCCAAACCAAACACACTGCTGTGGGGTCCATTCTGAGCCTGGAGGGCACAGGAGATCTGCCCTTGTGGGTTTCCGATGTCGTCAACCTTCATGGGAGCAGAAAGCCTTGTCTCTCACCCTCAGAGTGTCGGGTTATTTCAAACTGAAGACCTTGTGGCTTGGAGCCCAGTGTAGCAACCCACTAGGTCACCTGGGCTTGGTCAAATGAAGCTCTAATCTCATCCCCAAATTTTGGGGCTTATCCCGGGTAGCATTTTTCCAAAGGGGCTTCCTCACTATCAAAATCAGTTACCAATGACACTTATGACCAGGTCAATGGAACCCAGAAAGAGATTTTTTTTTTGAGCATCAAAAAAAGAGAGGCTTTCACAATCAGCAGGAGATGCATCTTGAAGACAGAGGACACCAATGGCCATGCCACTGCCTATGTCTCTTCGAGAGTCTGATTTTGAAGTATAGCAGCACAGTCATTTCCTTTTCAAAGTGCACTTGTGTGCAGTTCATTAAGATGTGAATTTGGTTGCCAAGGGTCCACGGGCCCTCAATAAAGAAACCATGCTGTCTTCTAGGCAAGACAATGATCTCGCGCCTCTCCCACATTTATATGTCTGCTATAAATAAATATCCACGGCACCTCACCCCCTTAATTTATTTTAATCGCTAAGCCTGAGGAATACCTCATTCTGGAAGACGGCTTTATCCTTCAATATGGTTTTTCTCTTCCTCCTGCTCCATGAAGTCCCCTCGTCATGGGCCCCAGCCCCTTGCTGGGGCAGCTCTGTCGCTGTAATTAACTGCCAGCAAGGTGACCTGGATTCGCAGTGATCCCAGGAACACTGGGATCAGACCATGTGGCCTATAGTGTTTCCATTGCCTGGTTTTTACAATGTTAAGAGAACCAGGCCTTCCTTTCTGTCCCTCCTCACCTGGAAGCTCCTCTGATATCTGCTCAGTCCCATAGCAACACGCAAGCCTCCCCTGATACAAGCTGGTCGGGGCTCATGAAGTGCACTGGCTGGGAATCAAACCCAGGCCTCCCACATGGAAGATGAGGATTCTTCAAGAGAATCACCCCTGCCCTCTCCTTCTGCCAATAGCTATTTCACTGCAAGCCCCCAGGGCATGGGAAAGGGGCAGCAAGACATGAATAGTTGCTCACAGGCGAGAAGACAGGATCAGGGGATGAACAGACAGTCATATTTGTGCAGAGGATGAGGAGAAATAATGTGAGTGGGGTTATTGTCAGCACGCCAACATAACAGCTGCATAATCTGTGACACTGAGTAGCTAAAGATGGCATACTTCATACGCATGGTTGGACCCTGGGACTATGGGGAAATGAAATGACTGCTATAAAAGTATAGACTCCGATCTAGACCTCTGCCTCTAGAGCTTTTCCTAAAGGTATTTACAATCATGTTCCTTTGATGCTCATTTCCATTTAAGGCAGTGGTTCTCAACCTTCCTAATGCTGCGACCCTTTAACACAGTTCCTCACATTGTGGTGGCCCCCAACCATAAAATTCTTCTCATTGCTACTTCATAACTGTACATTTGCTACTGTTAGGAATCGGGCGACCCCTGCGAAAGGTCGTTCGACCCCCAAAGGGGCCGAGACCCCCAGGTTGAGAACTGCTGATTTAAGGTACATGAACATTTCATCCAGTTCAGGACAATAGAGCCCCTCAAACAAGATGCTGAGCCCCAGTCCCGCCTTCTTCTGTTGCATATCCCACTCAGTGTTCTAGCAGGGGCTTGGCCCACCAAGGTGAAGCAGCCAAGTCCGAAGCAGCCAAGTCCGAGGGGCCTTACACAAGTAAGACTAAAGGGTGGTGACCTTGTTGTATACAATGCAATGTCTGCTCTGGATTTCTTCCGTCTACCAGAGCTAATGGTTCTCAGATGTGCCATCATTCTGACTCTGTCTGGGAAGAATAGATAAAGCATTGTACAAGCGAGCAGTGTTTCCACCCACTGAAAAGGCTACTCCTAGTGAGAAACGCAATCTAGTGCTTTTGCTTTGCCAAGGACAGCTTTCAAGTTCATACTGTAGTCCTTGGACTTCCAGGGTTGTACACTATAAAGACTGTGTTTACAGAAGCTGTGTCCCCCAGGAGCTACTTCTACCACCAGCAATTCTGAATTGGAGCCGCAAATGATTCTGCTCAGATAGGGCAGGTGTGCTCGGATATGGCACCCCAAATTCTGGTCTGCTTCCTTAAAGATGATGGATAGACACACTGGAAACATCAGCCAACCCTATTTACCCTTTTCTTCTTTAAGAAGAGAACTGCCAGCTCAAGAATGTAATTGAAGACCCTTTATACCAGTGGGTCTCAACCTTCCTCATGCCATAATCCTTTCATACAGTTCCTCATGTTATGGTGACCCCCCCAACCATAAACTTATTTCCATTGCTACTTCATAACTGTCATGTTACTACTGTTAAGAACCAGGCGACCCTGTGAAAAGGTCATTCGACCCCCAAAGGGGTCATGACCCACAGGTTGAGAACCATTGCTTTATACCATCATTCCTTAGCCAAGATACTTTTCTCCAGGACATCTTTTCCCTTTAGCTATGACTTTTCATAGTTGGCAGTATGCTGTGGCCCATGTATCACCAGGACAATGTTTGCCTACACACTTTACCAAGAACTTTGACCCATGTCTTCTGCTTTAAGGCCTTAAGAATTTTCAGAAAAACGTATGTAATCTTTGTTTCTGACTCGCTCAACCCTAACTCACAAAGCAGATTTGTTTCGCCCAGGAAAGGGTAAAGTCCTTATAATAAGACTTTAATTTGCCAGATAGCCTAAGCCTGCTTGGAAAGGACTCCGGAGCTAATGGTGATTCCTCTAGATTCCTCTAGATTCCTTCCTCTAGATTCAAAGGTGAGCCTGGGAAAGCCACTCTTAATTTCTTGGTGCTGTGCACACTGGACAGCACGTCCCATGGGGACTACAGTTTGATCATGGGTGGGGGATTGGGGGCGGTTGACACTTGTTTCTTTGGGATTAGTGAGCATCTGCGCATGTCTCCTGCTGGTTCCTAAAGCATCTCTCTTTCTGACCATTTCCTTCAAACCTCTTCACACTGGGTCACACTGACTTGGTCACAGCGAGATGTATTTTAAGGCAAAAGGACAGTGTTCTCTTACCTCATCATTCTTGTGACACATGCTATCCTCGCCAAAATGCCCGGAAACCATGCATGCTGTAGAAACACATCAGCTCTTTGAAGTCTCCACTCCATTCTTACATCTGGTATTTCCACATACAGTGCCTTCATCTCCCCTACATCCAACTAGGTCTTTTCTGTTGCTAGCTTTTCCAGGCCAAAGTGGGGAACCAAGTGGCATCATGTCATAGGCTACAGATATTTCCAAATGTCCAGAGGAAAATGGAACCACCCAGAATGTCCGCTAGTGCCATGGCTATACTTGAGAGACATATGCAGCTATTATTTCCTATAAAGGACTTTGCTTCCCTTCTTTATATTTATAACTCTTTAAACAACATTGAATTCCTGAGGCTAAGCTACTCTTAAAACAACAAAGAGGGACATCTTTGAAAATAATTTCTATTTCGGAAGAATAGAAGTCGGAAATAGTGTGCTTGGATTCCATCCTCTGTCGTTGAGGGTGTCAATCTTTGTTCTGGTCCCTAGCCCAGAAGAATGTTGGGCACATGTAGAGTGTGTCATGAATATGCATGGCATTAATTAAGTAAACTATGAAGGAACTCATTGTATGGGGCTTGTGTATAGTTATGGTTAGTGAAAAGTGTTTACATCCTATAAACAATCATCTCAGTGTAAAAATTAGACCTAAATTCATTCTCCTATGGCATAAATGGACTAACGGACTCTGGTGACACAGTGCTTATGCACCTAACCTCAGAAACCAAAAGGCCCATAACTCAAGCCCACCAGCGGCTCCATGGGCGAAGGCTGTGGCAGTCTGTTCCCATAAAGATGACAACTTCAGCATCCTTATATAGTCTTCTTAGGCTCCCCCTACATTGTTGGCTTTCTGCACTCGGCCCAAGGTGAATTCTAAAATGAGCCTAGGCAATGAATGTTCATACGACTGCAAAGCCCCAGGTCTACTGCCACATAGGTAGCTTCTTTACTGGAAAATGCCAGGGCCACCAGAGACAGAGACGGAGACCTTCCAGTATTACAGAGCCAGCCCCTGGTGATGCCTGTGATTTCGGTGAGCTGTCTCTGAATCCTCCATCTACATGGGCAGCAGACCTCCCATCTAAGACACTAAAATACTAACTGGGGGGAAAGACACCCGATGAGCGCTGCTCTGCAGGGATCTCTCAGTAGCAGAAAGAAGTGGCTGTTGCCTTCAGACCCAACAACTCTGGGCACAGTGGATGAATGGGTGGACCACTTCATGAGTCAACAATCTGAGCCTCTGAAACTCAACATGAAAGCAGAAGTACAAGCTTTTGAGAAGACGTGACAAGCCAGACTGTCTCTTGGTAAGAAGGAGTCTTACCATTCTTGCCATTTTGCTGAGATGCGGGAGAAAGGCTTTCTAAATGGACTCCCTTGTTGCACTATGGTTTTGTTAAATTCTGACCTCCCCCGCCCCCCAGCATCTGACAATGTCCTGGTGCTGTTCATAAGGCCGTCAGGAGTGGACAGCCTAGTCCTTCTTGGTAGTCTGTTCTTAATCCAGAAGTGATGCTGCAACTTGTTCACTTCGGGTGACACGCCTGGGATTGAAATACTACTGACACAGCTTCCAGCAACACACAAGCCACCCCAGGGCAACTAACTGATCGGGAAGCCGTCGTGTTTTCCATCGTCTCACGGGCATGTGAAAATTGGACATTGAACAAGTCAGACGAAGAAGAATCGGTGCATTTGAATTAAGGTGCTGGCGTGGAATATTTAAAAGGACCCGGGACTTCCAAAGGACAAACAAATCTGTCTTGGAAGAAGTACAGATGCAAAGATGGCAAGACTTCGTCTTCCGTACTTTGGGCGCGTTGTCAGGGAAGAACATCATGCTCGGTCAAGGAGAAGGGCCATGAAAGAGAGGAGGGGCTTTGACGACTGACCTCGTCGCTGCAACAAGGGGCTCCAATGTAAGAACAACTGTGAAGATGGCGCGGGACTGGCTTTGTTTCATCCGGTTGTACGTAGGGTGGCTCTGAGTCAGCACCTAACCCCACAGTGAACTGATCTTTGTATTACAGTAAGCATCCATAGGAATACACTGAAAGACTCTCCCCTTTCGGAGCAGCTATAAAACACCAAATGTCTCAAGACTATGAGCATGCCACCATGTCCTATTCAAAAGCATGGCAATGCAGTTCCTTGTGGTTATTTCTATCAAGCCTCCAGGCCCAGTTTTCAATCTTGGAATCTTTTCAGAAGAGTGATCTGCTCCTAAAAATCTGCCAGGAATACTGATTTAATGAATCTAGATGTGTGAATACCATCCGAATCCCAGGACTTTCAACAGATGCGGCCCTCATCTGCAGGAACAAAGTCCAAGTAAAAGAAAGATATGAGAACGTCTTCCAAATTTCAGCTACGTCTCTTTCAAATATGGATCTCAACAAGATAAGAATGAATCAATAACAAAAGCAAACTGTATCGAGGTCTTACGATACCTCGTCCATTCATTTATGCACTTTACAAGTACTGTCATGCCTACTACATTCACAACCATCCTCAAAAGGCATGTTACTTCTATCCCTGTTTTATAGATAAGAGGCCCAGAGAGGTGTAGCAGGTGCTGGGGGGCGGCGAGCAGCCAGAAAGTGCTAAAGCAAGAATCCACACTCAGGCAATCTGACTACAGAGTTTGTAACTGTATGAGACTCCTTCATAGAGTTCAAGAACCTAAGTGACAAGCTTGCAGGCAATGAAAGAACAGTGCTAGTTAGTCTTTCACCATAACACCTATTACACCATTATTAAAATTATTTTTACTTTATTTGAGGGTATTTCAGAATATAAAAATGCAAGCAATTGTAAACACGTGTATTTTTTTTGATGCTGAAAGAATTTCAAATGTCAGCAGAAATATAGGTATGTGAGGAATTGTCGACTCACATATTACTCTGTGCTTTTATCCTATTGTGAGTATTGGATGATTGTTTCTTTTCAGTGATGGATAACAGAAAAGGGGGGGGGGCTTTAGTTATTTAGCCTAACATAATATTCAGAGTTATGTATGCTTTTGAATGAATTATCTACTCAAGAGAAAAAATATGTGTCTCATATATTAGTGGGTGATAACTGTTCTGAAAGAAGAGAAAACATCTAAGGTCAACAAGAAATAATGTTTAAAATGATGGAGTACAGAATTTGTTTTGAAAAGTTTGAAAACCTGAATTCCAGTGTAAAGAAATACAAACAAATTACTTTCAAGCATTTAGAAAAACAAAATCTAATTATTATCAAGGCGCCCAATAGCCTTCTGGCCAGACTTGCTTTAATGAACTGATAAAAATCATCTGCTATCAGCTGCCTATTTACATGCAAATAATTTCTTTTGATGGCAATGTATTAAAGAGGGGTACATCAAGAAGACTGCACACCTCACGTGCTATATAATTAAGACTGTGTTTCATTCCCAGTTAATCAGTGAGTATATTGAATCTGGACTGGGTCTAAGTACTGCATCCAGAATCAAGCTCACCTAGAGGGTGAGCGAACATACTGCAGATGGTTTATTTTTCCCCCCCTTATTGACCCATTTTCCTGCTTTGGCAAGTTTTGCCTTCATTTTAAAGGTCGTTTCCAGTCCAAAACTGAGGAGTTATTTTAAACCACAAACCCCCAATGGTCTTTAATCTCCAGGAAATGACTTTGGCTGTAATACAATACAAAAGGGAATTTCCTAATTCCAGGAGCCAAGTTGGGACTTGGAGGAAGTGCATGAGAGAACTTGGGCATAAAGGGCTGAGGTGTCCAACATCACAGGCCCCAAAGTGGGGTTCCCTGCCTCCATCTCCCTGCACCGTCTCCTGTCCCATCTCAGCAGACGGTGGGCTGTCAAAAATCCCATTCAAATCCACTCTATTATGAGGCACACCGTGTTGCATTCTCTGAAGAGGAAGTGAGGGACTCAGAGGAACAGGATGTTCTTCGAGGTACCCGGTATTTTGGGTCACTTTGGGTGTGGTCCGTCTGGATGTTAATCTGTGAGAGTCAGCTTCCATGTGCATGCCTGTCACAGCTCCTTCTTATCTCTAACCTTCAAACCAATGTGAGAAAGACAAGGAGCGCAGGGAGAGTGAGAGGGACAAAGGGAGGGAGGGAGGGAGAATGGACTGAAAGGGCTCTTAAATGCAATGATTCATCTGTAGTTCTGAGATAAGCAGTGCTCTTCATAAGCCACACCACAAGGACCCAAACTGGAACTCCAGGAAGCGAACTGGACTTTACCTTAAACTCACTTACACTAGGACCAAAATGGAAATGACCCCTTGAACTTTAGACTAAAATGCCCTCGTGGAAGATGAAGCAGATGATCACTTACAGCCCAAGGCTGAGGAATGAGTGGTCATTGGGCTACGGGTGGATTTGGAACTATTGCTGAGGATGCCCAACGAACGGCGACTTGGGACCCACATGTATTTGCTCTTTCCACACTCTCCCTGCCTCTATTCAACAAGTGTTAGTCTCCCAAAGAGGACTCTGCTCACAAATAAGGGTTACTAAAAGTACTACCATCTCTCCAACCCTCATGCTATGTCTAACTAGTATTCAGCCACCCACATCTTCTAGAGGTACAAGCTAATTATTCATGTAATGGATTCATTGCTCAACAATGGTACGCCATTGGCTAAGACAATGTTGCTGCCATTCTAGTCACTTTAAAAACCAAGGGGGGAATTTAAGATGTATTACAATAAAATGATAATGATATCCCTAAACCAAACTTACACAATAGTTATAAAAGGGACTTTGAGCGCTTACATGGTCATTGCCTGAATATAAGGACTATTCGTTCTTGTGATTTGGTCCTGCCTGCTACTTCCCTCATAAAGTGATCTCTAAAGACATGGGATTCATAGCAAAGTGTGGTGAAGAAACCAGATGGTGCCCGGCTATCATGAGTAATAGTGTCTGGGGTGTTAAAGGCTTGTCTCAAAACAAGCAGCCATCTAAATGAGGAGTCAGCTAAGTCCACACAGGAGAAACACACCAGCGTGCATGATCCAAAGATAGCTAATAATAAGATCCGAACTTGGAGAAGGGAATGGTACCAGTGTCTATATCCTAAATACCAGGTGTGTGGAAAGCTATGGACAATACTGGCAGCCCAAAATCCATTTGCCGGGCCCCTACGTGGGAAAAGCCTCCAGCAAATCCCCAAGACACATAGGCGAGGAACATTCACAGGCCAAATATCAGACAGACAGCATTGTAAGGTGGATCTTAGCAACAGAACTTAGACAGTAATGTCACATCTTGTAATTTGGTCCTCTTAAGGGATCCTTAGGGCATACTAGTTACTCATTGGGCTGCTAACCACAAGATTAGCTATAGTCTTGGAAACTCACAGGGGCAGTTCGACCCTGACCTACAGAGTCACTATGAGTTGGCAGTGACTTGATGGCAGTGAGTTGGCCCCAATATGAAATTTTGCAACACGTTTAAGTCTCTGCTTTCTCTTAGATTGAGGTATCTCTCAGTTTTCTATGGTCATAGTTAAGAGATCCTTGTTTGTTGTCTGTCCCAGTCTCGTATGTTTATCTGTACAGGGAAACTGGGATGAATGAAATGATGACGACATGGACCGGAATTGATGATCACCTGTGGGCGGGGGGTGGGGGAGTC
Organism: Echinops telfairi; assembly: GCF_000313985.2. Lineage (NCBI taxonomy): Eukaryota > Metazoa > Chordata > Mammalia > Afrosoricida > Tenrecidae > Echinops > Echinops telfairi. Next base: position 7,540,768 of record NW_022111368.1, read on the forward strand.
AACATCAATGTGTACAGAAAGGTAGAAAAGATTGCTAAGTTGATTCTGGCGATGACGGCACAGACCTTCTTGATATAATTGAACTACTGGGCTGTCAGGTGTTAATTATAGCGCAATCAAAATAAAATAAATGGAATGGTCCACCTGAAATTTGAGAAGCAAACTACGGTTCCCGAAGACTTAGCCTGTGTATGCCAAGCTCCTCGGCTCTCTGATGCCACACCCTCTATAAAACGAAGAACTGTCTAGACCAACAGTTTCCTCGGGAACTTGCTAGAAAAGCAGGTGCCTATGTCTTGAATTTACAATTATTATGGCATTTATTCCTCTGAATTTGTTTTTACTCGAACAAACACAGATAATAGTGGCTGGCATGAAGTAAGCACTCTACAAATGCTTCACAAACATTAACTTACTTGATCCTCCTTAATGCCCTGTGAATTGGGCACTGTGGTTAGTTCTGTTTTACAAATGAGGGAACAAGGGCACAGAGAGGTAGACAACTAGCCTAAGGTCACACAGTTAATGGGCAGCCAAACTGGGATTCAAAGCCAACCCAGCCTAATTCCAATGCCCTCGGCTTACCTGCAGTGTGTACACTACCTGGCGTGTGGCATGTATCTTCACGGAATGTATTCACAAAGTTGCAATTGTCTTTTCAAAGAGTTGCGTTTGCATCCTTTAATGAGAGCTTCTTGCACATTTCTTTTACTTACCTCAATTTCAGGGTTAAGTTGAATTCTCAGACTATACAACAACTTCTATTTTAAACGCAAAGTTAAAGTATCTCTCAAATGGATGAAAGACACTAGATTCTAGACTCAGTCCTTTTCCCCCTAATAGCACGTCCCATAATTTAGAACAGGTAGGGATGCCTTGCTTAAATTAAAGTAGCATTCAGTGTATAATTAATTGTGTGAAGGGTTTATGGACAAAGCTCTATTTCTGTCACATTGTGACAGTACCTTCTGCTTTAATATTAAACAGTTTGTTATTTAAATATGGATCAAAATGGCTGGCTTCAAAATACAGTCTTGACTAAGCTAACTATGTGCACCTGTCTAGGAGAATTAAAGTCCTGTGTACTTTCTTTGCCTTGTTCCTGTTCTCTGGGTGACAACTGCTACATAGTTACCAGGAGATGCAGTTCTCGTTCCTAAAAATGCTTAAGTCTAGATTTTTGAGAGATGACATCTGGAAGAGAGATTGTCTTCTTTCATTTATTACATAACTGTCTTTTATGACCAGCTAAGATTTGAAATCACTGTACTGTAAGTAAATGAAGGATTGTTTTAGGCTGAAGAGTTTAAAAAAAAACTGTCACATTGTGGGTAATGATGATAATAATGACATAATTAATCTGAACTGGAACTCTAAAGCATAAGTGATCTTGATCTAACAACTATGTTTACTGGGACTCAGTAATGATGATCTGCTATGAACATTTTATGGTATTCTTTTAAGAACTATAAAATGAGTTCACCAATTAAAACTATTTATAGCAAGGAACTGCTTTTGATGAAACTGGCCCTTTGAAGCCAATGCTCTGGGGTGACATGGCATTAAATGTCTGTGTGTACAAGAACAGGTCATTGGCTACATTCAAAAATAACTGTGGAAAGAGTCGATAGAAGACTCCTGCTCCAAAAGGAGAAAATGCAGACCAAACTTTAACATTCTAATGAACTCTGGATTTTCTGGAGCCACGGAGGCTAGATAAAATCCTGAGACTGAGATAATCTTTAAACCTAAAAGCTAACATGAAAAATGTCTCCCAAAGTCTTCTTAAAGCCAAACAGTAGTCAAACTTAATGAGTAACAAATGTCTGCCTTGAGCATTGTACTCTATCTCTGGGGGATTAAGTTGACAATGGCAACTCACAAGATTAGACAGGAAACTCCGGAGGACAGTGAGTTAATATTAACAGGGAAGAGGGACGTGGGACAGTGAGAATGGCTCTGTAACTTGAGACCATCATCAATGCCATTACATTGTACAGCACATGCAGAAAATGTTCAACTGGTGGAAGCTTTGCAGTAGTGTATCTTCTCAACCACCACAACCAAGTAAATTATTAAAAGGATCTTCGTAGCATTGAAAATGAACTTGGATTTCTTTTATATTGTATAAAAATTGTGTAGAGGTGTAGTAACTGAATCACATTTTAATAGTATTTTAAAAGAAAACTGAAGAGGGGAAAATGCCAACACGGGTATCATGGGTTTTCCTAATGACACTCCAAAACGGGAAAGAAGTAATGAGTTAGAACCCTCAAACATGCCCTTTCCTGTGCTCAAGAACCAGAGGAAGGTACACAGATTGCTCTTGCCAAAGTGAAGATGCACATGGGCATATGCCATTTTCCCAGAAGTCTCATCATATCTAGATGTGAGATGGCTAGAGAAATGATTTGGAAATACCTCTGGGGACTTTGAGTTATAACTCAAATTCTAGGAATCACAACTCAAATTTGAGTTATAACTCAAATTCAGAAAGGAATGTTTATTTTATAAAACAAAAACCCTGATAACATATTTGTCATTTGATGAAATGCCAAATGCAGAAAAACTAGGTCTCCAAATGAGCTTCAGCTGCACAATGTTTACTTAACTCAGCTACAGTCTTGAGTGATTATGTAATATAACAGCTTCTCCAACTGTTGGTGCTTTGGGTTGCGTGAAAATAGAGCAATTGACGTCAAATTGGGCCCCTCCAGTTCACAGCCAGGGTCTCTGGCTGCTATGTGAATGCGAGGGTATTTGTAGGGTACACTAAAATGTTTCTTACTACTGAACAATAGTTACTCCAAAACATTGGGGGTGGGGGCGGGGCACTGATACCAAGAACAATAGAAGATAAGGAGGTTGTAAAATCCTTTTTCAAGCAAGAATGTACGCAATCAACAGAAAGGCACCAGCCTGTGTGGCATTGGAAAGATTGCTCTAGTACCTGATCTCCATATGTTGCATTTGTGTTAGACTTTAATACCACAAGTCAAGTAAGCTTTGAAGCTCAGATATCCTAAAATGCTATTCTAGTGTGGAGATTAGTAATCAACTCTGGCAAAGCTCCAACAAAGATTATTACCAAACCAAGGAACAAATGGTTTACACAAAGTTTGTATTGTAAATATTTCAAGTCATGTTTAGTCTGTGGTGGAATAGCTACTTCAAATCCCAAATGATGGAGAAGCACCTTGGTTTGACATTGTTGTTCTTATGGTCTCTAGTTGGACAGAGGTCAGCAATACTTTGTGTGAGCCAGGACACACCAACCCTAGGCCTCTCCTGAAGGCCTATCTGCAACATTCAGGCCGATTACAAAGAATTAATCATTTCTTTCTCTGTGGCCAGAATGCTCCAGTGGCTAATCATACAATCTGCTAGAGGAGTCTGAAGTAATACACATAAATTATTAAATATGAGAGTGTCACTGCAATCAAGGTTTATTGGGTGGTTGTTATACACCAGACATTTCTTAGGCATAGCCTCCCTTACTGACCAATGGGGCAGTTTTGGTAGATAGCGCTATTGTCCTTATTTTATGGATTAAGCCTCTGGGGCTCAAAGAAATTACAAAGTTAGTAAGAGGAGGCAGTATAAGAACTGAAGCCTAAGCTGGACTTGTTTTTTTTTTTTTCTCAATATAATCTCTTAATATTAGTCTACAGTGAAACTCTGAATATTGCTTTTAAGAAATCAATAGGGGACAGGGGTGTGTGTGGACAAGACCATTCCGGTACAAGAGAAAGGAGCATTGAAGTGGCTTCATGGCATACAAAGATTAGACCTGCATCCTAGTTACCAAAGACGCATTTGAGGGTGTAATAAGGTGCAAGCCCAGATTAATTCAATAGATTCATATTGCAAAGGGCATGAAAGTCAAGCCAAAGTGATGGGTGCCCGTGGTTAGATATTAGGTTTCCACAGTCAGGAATGAAGTGGTTTATAAGTGAGCTGTCAGTCAGCATGTGGAAAGAGTTGGAGACAAGGGGCTGAGTGGAATAGTGTGAGCAAGGAGAGGCTTTAACCCTGCCACAAGGTAAGTAGGCCTGGAATAGGGGCGTGGCTATGGGAACGGAGAACAAAGGGTGAATCTGAGAAGCATTCAGAAAGAAGAAATAGTAGCCTTTGTGACTAAGTAGAAATGGTGATTTAACAAGAGCAAAGGGTGAGGTCAAGGTCTCTGAGCTGAACATCAAAAGAAGTGACAGCACCAACGGGGATAAAAGGTGAATTTGGGGAGTGCTTCTAAGTCTGATATAATAATGTAGCAAGATGACCACACTGAGATGTCCCAAGGAAATTGGAAGCTATTGGATCAGAATTCAAGAAAGAAGTTTGGAGTCACCATCAGGGAATGTTGGTGAATCATGGGAGTACATGACCCGACAGGTGGAGCAGAGAAAGTAGGGGAAAAAGGAAGCATGATGAAGCCTTTCCCAGTGGCATGCTCACACTGAGGAAGTGCCAAGAAGCAGAGAAGTAAAAGAAAACGGGGATAGAGTCCTGTCACAGAAATTAAAGCCAGAGTCATGGAGGAGGAGAAGGACAGGACAGACCGCGTGCATGATGTGCCACATTATAAACATAGGATACCAAAAGGAATTCAAATTCTATTAAACTCCTTCAAAGAAAAATGTCACTGAAAACCTGTTTTGGTTTATGTGCCTTTTACATTGTTTGCAAAAGTATGGTGAGAATATGTCTTTTGTATTGTTTTAGATTTGTACTGTTTAACATTTTTAGTGGCTTTTTAATAATAGCAGAAAGAACAATGCTATTATTCTATTATTTCAAGCATTCCGCGGTTGCTTTGGCTTACTCTAGCCCAAGAGCTCAAAATACCAAACCTGCCTGAAAGACATCTTATTGAGGTTAATGCTTTTCCAATTTCTGGAACAATTGTTAGGACAGGCCTTGTGTAGTTCCTCAAACAAATCTTGTCATGTCTTCGCTCTGGGATGCCTGTCCTATTTCTTAAAGGATCTGTTTAAAGCGCGTCACTTTGGGGCGCACTCTGTCTCCACGGTCTCCACCAGCTCTTAACTGAATAACTGCATTTGTTAAGGCCATGCTCACCAGTTCCAAGAAACTTGCCGACAATCTTGTTAATGAATAATGTAGACTGGTGAATTCCCTCATGCCCTTGTCCAGTGAGGCTGGGTTTTCTGGATGGGTTCCTAGTGCCTGGAGCATGTCACCCAGGGTGAACTTTGCAAACAGCACCAAATATGCCTGCAGCCTTGGAGGAAGGAGATGCCTCCGAAGAGCGGATCCTATATGCTACATGCTTCTCACAGCATTTCTGTTAGCAGTCGTCCAGTTTCTTTCTACCCCTCTGAGATCAAAAGGCAGCTCCCCAAATTGTGCATAATATAGATGATGACATCTTGGCATCACAAAGGAGTTTCTATGGGGCCACCTTTAAAGCAAAGACCCCTGAACTTGGGAAAGGACAGCTAAAATCCCAGTTCTGCCTAGAATGTTGCTACTCCTGTGTGCCATTGAGTGGATTTCAATTTACAGAGACCCTAATGGACAAAGGAAAACGGCCCACAGAGAGTTTCTTAAGCATGTCAGGCCTTTTCTCCCATGGAACCGCTGGCTGGAACCACTAGCCTTTTGGCTGGCAGCCAGGTTCTTACTCCTAGAGGCACCAGGGGTCCTTCTGCCTATAAAGGCATCCTAATAATGTATACAAACTAATGCTCTGGGTTTGTAATCCTGTTTCTTCTTTGGATTGCAGAGGTGGATCATCCTCTGAGGAGGTTCCTCTCCGTTTGGCAGAGCCTGCTGGGGTCACCTAAGGTCTTTGGTTTGTCTTGAGTCAGCATTGACCAGCCTGGGTTGTATTTTCCTGCCTCTTGCTCAGTTATCTCTTACCGGATTATGACTTTTGTGAGGACAGAGAATGGGTTCTCACTCACGGTGGCATTCCCAGTGCCTAACAGAGAGCATGGCTTGAAGGGGATGGAACTCAGCCTGCATGTGTGGAACGTAGGAGGGAAGGAGGGAATGGACAGATCCCTGTAAGGAAGGAGCAGATCCAACAAGGAAATGGGGACAGAGCCATCACTGAACTCAAGGTCATCTGCTAAATTGAAGCAGATGTAAGATTTAGAATCTTCTTGGCCCTAAATCACATACATTGTGAGGGTGTGATTAATTTTTTATCATTCATAATTCTGTGAGGAACTCCATCATATACATCATTTGTGTACATGATTATTACTGTGGGGCATTATTAGAGTAGCATCCTTTCACCCTAGTCCAATCCCATATATAAAGAACACTATGGTTGGTATTAAGGCATTCTGGTGGTGCTGTCTCGTAAGCCTTGGACTGCTAACTATACGGTCAGTGGTTCAAACCCACCCTCGGCTCCATGGGGAAAAGATGAGGCTCTCTGCTCCTATAATAGCCTCAGACGCCCTGGCAGGGTTGCTATGAATCGGAATCAACTCAGTAGTGGATTCTGTCTTTCTTTTTTAATGGTCGGTATTATACCGTCCCCAGTATCACTCCTGAAATTTGGAGCTGCCATTATTGCTGGGCCTGTAATAGCAATCGACATGCTCATTTGAATTATGTTTCCAGAATAATGCGGTTCAGATTTGTAAGGAAATTAAATCTCATTTAACTTGAGCCCGAAGTCATTCAGTGCCAGGAGAGGTGACTAATGGTCAGGAGAAGCCACCCGTTCTATGCAAGCACTATCATACTTAAGGGACAGCTCACATTTCTGGTCTTCAGAAATAATTTGTCAAGACGTAGGCCAACGGAGCCAGCTGGGGGAGGAGTCAAAGGTTGCTGACAAACAATTCATTCAGTCAGTATAACTACATGACTGAGAACAGAGGTTGCTAAGGATAATACTGAACAACTACAAAAAAAAAGGCTCTGCCGCTGAGTAGCGTTTTAGACTGAGCCTGCAAATCTTTATGGGAGCGGTGGGCGGGCTGGACCAGCCAACCAGCCTTGCAGTAGCAGCCCAATGTCTAGCCCACACCGCCGCCACACCCCCACCCCAGGGACACATTTTGTCTTAGATCTAACCTTCATATTCCTGTTTTCTAGTTTAAGGCAGAGGGTTGGTAGGGGCCGAATGGAAAATGTTCACTGGTCTAGAAAATCCAGGCACATGTACATAAACAGGTCTTTGAACATAACATATGTGGTCAAAGATGTAATCAAATTTCATTTAATGGGGGGGGGGAACAAAGAGTAATTAAATCCGAGCACACAGTCGGTGATGCTTGGGTGTGCGAATGAAGGTAAATGGTCATTCCCAGAATTCAAAAGGGCAGATGACCCAAGAGCCATTCATTCATATTGAGTTCTGAGTTGGGGTTTGATGGATTTGCAGCCCTTTAGCCATTAAAACATATCTATAAAAGAAGATTTTTGATTGTCTCAATATTAAAGTTATTTCAACTTCAAACAAATATTCTTTTTTTAATTGTGAGCTGGGTGAAAGTTTACATAGCCGATCCTCAGGTTTGCGCTCAACAGTATCCATACATATTGTGTTCCAGTTCATGCACTGCAGCGATTTCAACTCGCTGGCACACCTGAGAGCTGATTTTGGAAGGAGGCGAGCAAAACTGTAATTGAGGGCATGAGAATGAGAGCAACTCCAACAATTTGCTGGAGAGAAACTTTGAGAGGTACCCAAATTATTTCTAAAATGTATTTTTCTTGCACACCCCTAAGTCATGTGGATATTAATATTCTTCCTCTCTGTATAAATAAGTCAGGAAAAAATATGAAGGGCCTTCAACAAATTTGCGGAAGTTCCATTCTCTTTGCACTTCATTTCCCATGGCACATTTAGAAGGCTCTTCCTAGTATGACGTAATGATTAATATCTGTATGGTGAACTGGTGACCAGAGGGTGCTAAGAGGCTAGACCTCCAAAAATGCCTCTGGCATAAGGCAGGGCGAGTGAGCAGGAATGTACCCTGGCTTTAGGGAATGACTAAAAGGATCCGCAAGCACAAAAAATGAGCTGATTTCCCAGGTGGGGTGGGGCTGGGGGGGGGACGGAGAGCAGAAGCTCACATTTATAAATGAGTGGCTCATGTTTTAAAGTCCCGGCCTTTCAAAAAAGCCAGTCTTTGCCATTAGTTTTGCTTTGCTAACATTATCAATCAGAAAATCTCAGTCCAAATAAAGGTTCATATTTCCAAATAGAGAACTTTCAGTGATTTGCCTTGGCATTGGGAGGAGCATATCCCTTTTCAAAAGTTAAATCTTTGGGTCAATAGTTCTAGACCAAAAAAAATGTTCTCAAGCCTACTCTTTTGGAAGTATTTTGTCATCATTAACAAAGAGTGTTAAAATAACTGGCTATGGTACTTGGCTAGACTCTGAACTAGGAGAAAAATCGGAAGTGGATTGCTGGGCAGTGAAGGAGCTGTGGGTGAGGAAAGGGAGTCTCCGAGTCTCAACTAGGGGATGTGTGTGTGACCAGTTTATTCTGGCACGGAACAGTTATTTTGTATACAGTTAAGTGGTTTTGAGGAGTATCCATCCTCTGGAAGGGAATTTTTAAAAAAGTAAACTCCCAAGATTAACATTTTAAACAGTAATTGAGTAGGCGTGGGAACTCTGACAAGGAGCAAAATCCTCTTTGCCATTTGATGGGGTGGGGAATGCAACATGAGTGTAGAAGCCACACCTTCAGGGGCTTTAGAACTGCATGGCCCATGACACTAGGTAGGTGACTGCTGGGACCATAATTCTCAGGGGAAGGAAGGGAAAAAGGGAGGAAGGGAGAGAGAGAGAGAGAGAGAGAAAGCACCGCAGGCAACATCAAAAACCTATCAGAGCTGGAGCATGCTTTCCTGCAAAGTCTTCCTGGGCAGTCACACAGCCAGAGGAAATGAAAACTAGGAAAACAATTTGTACACAGAACAATGAGGTGTAGTTTCATTTTGGTTTCAAATATAAGAGTGGTTGCAATACCTATGCATATATCCACACATATTGATAAAGGGCAATAAATAGAACATGGTCGTTTTCAGAAACTGCAGGGAAGGGGAGCTCCACTTCTGTTCTTGAGCCTGCTGTAGCAACAGAAAAGTCGTGGGAAAGCAAAGTTACAGCTGTTTCCAGGCAAATGGCCCAAAACTGGTTCCAGCATCAACCAGCAGTCTCCAAAGAACGAAAGAAACACGCCCAAAGCAACTCACCAGCACATGTGTGTGTGTGCGGCTGGGAGTCGCATGGGGTGCGCATGTCCACGCAGCTCAGTCCCAGACCCACTCGGGCATCCAGGTGAATACAGCCCGGCGTTGAGCGCCCCAGCGAAGCTGGTTCAAGTCCCACTCTAGTGCGAAGCACCCTCCCCTTCTTCCACTGTGCGCGCTGAGCTGCCTCCTCACTGCCCCGGGCCCCTGAAAGAGTTCTCCTAACGATCCCCTTCCCCAACCTACAACAAAGGAGGCTCTGTAATGGATGCGCGAGCGCAGCCCACGGAGATCCACACCGGGGAGCTCCCCGCAGAAATGCACCTTGCTCCGCCTTGCACGCTGGCCAGGCGCGACCCCGGAGGGTCAGCCCGTCCGGCGGCTCGGGGCCGGGACAAAGGGGCTGCGCGGAGCCGAGCCGGCCCGGCCGGAGGGAGGGCAGCGCGGGGAGCGGGCGCAGGCCAGGCACTCACCTTCGCAGCCACTCGGCTGCGCTCCTCGTGGAGCAGCAGGCCGGCGAGCAGCAGCAGCAGCAGCCGCCGGACGCTGAGCCGGAGCGCCATGGTCCCGCGTCCCGGGGCGGCGGGCGGCGGGCGGGGAGCTCAGAGCGCGGCGCCCGAGCCGCGGGCGAGGCGCTGCGGGAGCCGCGGGCGAGTCCCTCCCGGAGAGGCGGCGCGCGGGCGCTGCGCGTCGTCCGGAGAGCGGCGGCGCGGAGTGGCAGACTTGACGCCGGTGGCCGCGCTCCCCCAATTTGTTGGCGCTGCCCCCTCCCCTCGGCGGCAGCGCGCGGGAGGCGTTGCGAGGGGGAGGACCCTGCGACGCGTGTAAGAGGGCGAGGGAGCGCGCGGGCCGGGGCAGGAGCTGCCGCTGCGAGCCAGGAAGTCCAGGCGCCGGGCCTCTCCCCGCGGCTCCCCGCGCGCCCCGACACTCCAGCGCCGCCCAGCTAGCCGCTGCCGGGGGGCGCGCACCGAGCGCAGCGCCCGCTCGCTCGCTCCGGACCGCCGGGCCGGGCGGGGAGGGCCGAGCGGACGCGGGCCGGGCAGAGGGGGTGGGGAGAGCGGCCGCCCGCGCTGGGTGTGTGCGCCCCGGCCCCCGGCTGGCGGCTCGGGCTCCGAGACTCGGTTCTGGAGAGGGAGTTGCGCGTGGGCAGCAGCCTCTGAAGCCCGGTCGGGTGAGTGTGAGGCCCGGGCCCAAGTTTGGGGAAGGCTGCACCCTCCTCTCGTGGGGACGGGGGAGCCGGGGCGGCCGGGGAAAGGGGATCGAGCTGACTCCGCGGAAAGGAACTCCTGTGCCCGAGTGGAAGGGCTCACCCTCCTGTGTTTGCGTTGTTGGTTTTCGCCCTGTGGAATCGTGAGGCACATCTAAAGTCATTCCTGAAAGGCAGAGGTGGAAGTGCAGCTCGCACTCCACGGGCATCCCAGATGGACAGAGCATCCCAGATGGACAGGGGCCGTAGGGATGCTGGACCTTCTCACGCCCGTACTTAATCCCCTTTGTCTTTTGACTTCTAGGCTAAGAGGAACCCCGAGCCCAGAGAGGCTGAATTGAGAGCATGGGTCCAGACCAGGATTCTGCGCCCTGCCGGGCCCTGTGGCGGTAAGAGACGCTCTAAATGCCTTTCACTTTGTGGATCCCTCGCAGGGACTGTTCCTGTGGAACTTTTAGGGATTGACAAGACTCCAGAGCGTGTTCACAGAACTCTTTCTCTCCCATCCAGGTGGCTGCTGCTGGGGACGATGACAGTGGTGTTCTTGGCCCCAAGCACCTTGGCGGTAAGTCCTGGCTTGGTTTCCAAGTTCTTTGATTTGCAGCGCTTGGGGTATTCTAATAACTTTGCTGGAAGGCGGCAGCTCCTGCATGCTCCTGTGTGTGTGTGTGTGTGTGTGTGTGCCAATCCCCACCAGAGCCGCCCAAACCCCTCACTTTCCCTAAAGAACTTCAGAGCGTCTGGACTGTAGCTTCCTTGGGTCTCCCAAATTCAGCCCAGTGTATGATAGGCTGAAGGGAATTATGACAAAGGTAGCCTCAGGCTATCCTTTATTTGGGTGTATGCAAAGCCCAAAGTTTTGGAAACCAAGAAGGGTGAGTGAGAGTCACTTGGCGGTATGCCTCTCAGGTTATGAGCAAGAACAGTTTTTGTAGAACACCAAAGCTGGTGTGAGTAACCATCGTAAGCAGAGTTTTTGTTTTTCTTTTTGCTTTTCTGTTGGAGGGCTGGGTGGGTTGGTCTGTTGGTTGGTTGGTTGGTTGGTTGGTTGGTTGGTTGGTTGGTTGGTTGGTTGGCTGGCTGGCGCTGGGGAGAATGATGGACAAACTAGACACCTTGCACCCAGCCCCTCAGCAAACCCTCCCATTCAGAGCAGCTCTGCCAAGGCTGTGGCTGCCTTCAGGGAGAACCATGACTTGTTCTGTTGTGAACTTTTTATTTGAAGAGTAGAAGCCACTTTATTGAGCATTATGTCACCATGGCCACACCACAGATGTGATGGATCTCTTCAGTTGAGTACACCAAGGTGTAAGGGTCTAGGGACTGAAACTTGAGCTCTCCATCTGAGATTGACTGCTCCCATCTCCCAGGTGAAACCCTATGGGAATCAACTCTCCCACTTTCAGTTCCTCTCTCGGTGTAGACTATGTACGTGGTCGATGGAGAAACTGTTTGAGGGACTAAGCCAGATTTGAATTCTTTTATTTCATTTTTATATTTTCTTTCCCTAATGTAATACAAAGAAGGATTTTAAAGGCAGTGAGCAAGGAAGAATCATGGGAAAGCTTGGGAAAGAAGGGCTTGTACGTAACTTCAATTTTTCTGCTACTTTCTGCTCAGGTTCAGATCCCAAAGTAAGGGGAGGGCTTGGGGACTTTAACCAGAGTATTCCAGGCCAAAGATCTCTCACCTTCCTAAATTAAAAACATCCCACTCTAAACGTTCGAACAACTCATTGACCATTGTGGTAATATTATAAAAGGGGTATGGCCCAGACTTAGAGACCTATGAACCAGTACCTCTCCTACAAAGAGGGTCCTAGAAAGTACCAAGTAGTGTTGAAAGTGCACTACTTTGTTTGCACTGACGACCTTTGAGCCACCTCTTGTAATATCATTTGGGTTTTTTTGGCAGGGTGGGTAGTATATATATATAAGTCCTGACAAGGGTGGGGATCATCAAAATTCTTATCTGGGACAGATTCTAAAATTGTGGGAAGGGTGTCTATATTTGAAGACATAGATACTAAACTCAGCTCTGCCCTTTATCATAACCTTGGACTAATTTCATCTAAAGCCTCAGATCCTTCCCGCTCAAGAGGGTGGCTATGACTCAGTTTACTATAGAGCTCCAGTGCCCTGGTATGTGTGCCCTACCACCGCTAGGGCTTCCCTAAAACTCTCAAGCTCAACCTTAGATTCTTTGATGCTCTGACCCTGGACAAAGAACATTAGGGTGGGAACATTTAGTACTGTCTTCGGACCACCTACAGCTAACTCACCTGGAAAGGCGAGTTACTCATTCATACCTCTGGTCCCCACCTCAGACATCCTGATCTGATTTACTGGAGTGGAGTCTGGGAGTCTGCATTCCACTAGATGCCAAAATTTGGGACTAGAGTATTGGATTTGCAGCCATTTACAATTTATCTCATTGCTATGGGCTTTAGGTTTTAGATATAGAAATGAAAGCATAAAACATCTCACTAGATTTAGAGGCATGTTAATATATATTATTTGTTCACAGACATGCACTCTATTTTTGTCTATTACATTATAGCAAGAACCAAGTAAATGTAAGAGTTTTGAATTGTTATTCTGTGTATTTGCCCTGGCTTTAAGAGACTTTACTCATGAAGTAATTCTTCGATCCTTAATGAAGTTGTTGTTCCCCGTCTTTGAGTATTACCAGACTTGGTGGTCCTGTGCACCACAGGGTCAAACCCTTGTGATCTGGAGGGTTTTCATTGGTTGATTTCTGGAAGTGGAGCTCCAAGCCTTTTTATCTTGTGGACCAGGAAAGCTCCACTGAAATCTATTCATAGCAATGTTCGAGCTTCCCTTGACAGACAGGTGGTGGCTTGGCATGGAGGTGAATGGCAGGAACCGAACTCAGGTCTCTTGCATCAAAGGAGAGAATTCCATCACTGAGCTGCCCTCACTCCTGAGCCATAGACCCCACTGCCATCGAGTCGATTCAGACTCGTAGAAACTCTTAGTTTCTCTCAGCGGATGCAGACAGCTTCGTCTTTCTCTTGTGGAGCGGCTGATCTGTTTGAACTACCAACCTTGAGGTTAGCAGCCTAACACTTGCTGCTTGCCTCGCAGCCCCACTTCCAAACCAAACTTGCTGCCACCCAGTCAATTCTGACTCATGGCAACTCTATAGGACAGGCGAGAACTGCCACTGTGGCTTTCTGAGACTGTCATTCTTTATAGGAGCAGAAAGCTTCATCTCTCTCCAGGGGAGTGGCTGGTGGTTTTGAACTGCTGGCCTGCAGATCGCAGCCTAACATGTGACTACTATGTCACCAGCGCTCCTATTTATGTCGCCACGAGGCCTCCTTAAATATTTAACTACAATCATTAAAATAAAAAGATTTTTTGATTGTGACAAAGTTAGTTCCTCTCCTGTTTGTTTGCCATGATACAAAATCCTGTCTTGCTGTCTATTTGTGCCAAGGATCTGTCCAAGTCAATTAAAAAGACGGCCTGTTGTCAATTGACCATCTTGGTAGCAGACCCAGCTGAAAAGTTAGCAAGGAGGTAGCTACTATGTTTATGAGTACTGACTTTGTACCAAGTTTGTGCATGCACTCCTTGAAGCCCCATCGAAGAGTTTACTTATGACGTAGGTTACTAGTATCCCCCCTATTTCACAGGCAAAAAAACCCCAAGTCTACGGGATTTTAAGTAACTTTCCCAAAGTCTCACTGGTAAGTGGTCCAACTGGGATTTGAGCTGACTCCTGTAACCACCAACACATAGTCTCGCAGATTCAGATTTTAAATCAGTAGTGGCAGTACAACCACCTTGAAGTGTCTGAGGCTCTTATGATGTTGGGGTAGCTTTCTCTGTACTCTTTCTTGACTTGGAAGCAGCAGTGGGAAGCCTGCATTGATGCCCAGGAAGAGGAAGCTCCCACACTCCTCTTCTGCTGCTCTTATTTCAGGCCCAAGAGCACCAAATCAAGGAAGAAGGAATATGATCAAGTGTCCAAAGGGAGAAAAAGAAACAAAACCCACAAGTAGGCAACCTATACTCAAGACAAACTTGATGCATGTGCCCTGAAAGTCCAACCTTGGGTCTGCTCTTGTGTTTGCATTCCATTGGTTTTCCTGGAAAGCACCTATGTCCTGGATGCAACACCAAGGTGCTTAGCTCACGTGCAAAAGGCCCATCTTAAAAGGCAGGCAGCGAGGTGTAAGGGTACCGATGTATGTAGTTCAGGCCCAGACTTTGCAGGCATACTGCCTGGGTGCCAATTCTCAACTTTGCAGCTTAGGAACTGCTGCCTGGCCTTGCCCTGACGGAATCTCTGTGTCTCTGTTAGCCCTCCTCCCCCTGTCACACAGGCATGTTAATAGTAGTCTCTACCTCATAGGACTGTGGGGGCAGGGGTGGGGGCATGAAATGAATGGACACACGTGAAGGGCTTTGGAGTGCCTGCCGCACAGCAAGTGCTGAGGAAGTGTCTGGTGGGCCTGCGCCGATGAAGGTCCCATCGCACAATGCTTACTGCAAACCCTCCTAGTCATTTTCACCCATCCCAACAGGCTGAATCGAAACCTAGAAGATCTGAGAGGCTTGGTCCTGTGTGATTCCAGGAGGAAGAGAATTCCAGAGAACAAAGGCTTCCCTTGAGATAAAAAATGCAGCAACCTCAGACAGGAAGGGAAGCAGCGGGAGGGGCTGAAAAGACAAGGCCTGAACAATCTAGATGTTATAGGTAACCAGGCAAAACCACAGGAGCTGGGGGAGCACAGTGGCTGCTAACCCAGGGGTCAGCAGTTTCCAGCCACCAGGCGCTCCACAGGAGAAAGAGGTGGCAGTGTGCTCCCATAAGGACTCGGCCTTGGAAACACTGCAGGGCCTTTCGCCGCTGTCCTGTCAGAAATCAAGTGGAAGGCCAGTGAGATTTGGCTGGTGTGTGGCCTGGGAGGCCTTGAGGCACCAGTAGCGAGTACCTCAGGGCATGCAGGTCTCCAGACTACACTTGGCACTAGCTTGAATTTCCAATCGACCTTCCAGGGCGCGATGCCCTGGAAAATTCGCCTGCCTGTCCGCACGCTACCACATCTTTCCCTGCCACCCCCAGCAACAAAGAACAGGCAGCAGCGCTGTTCTGAATCAGCTTGCTGATCCATTATTAGAGTTCCATGGCGCACAAATACTTCTGCAGACCCGATGTAGAAAGAAAAAGTACATCAAGAAAAGCACGCTTTCCCTCAGTTGCACAGAACAGTCATCTTGTCTCGGAGCCCTGGTGGTGCAGTGGCTAAAGCGCTCTGAACCATAAAGTCAGCCGTTCAAAGCCATCAGCCACTCTGAGGGAGAAAGATGAGGCAGGTGGCTTCCCTCCAGATACGTAGCCTTGGAGACCCTCTGGGAGTATTTCTGCCTTCTCTTAGAGCAGCGGTTCTCAACCTGTGGGTTGCGACCCCTTTGGGGGTCAAACGACCCTTTGACAGGGGGCGCCCAATTCATAACAGTAGCAAAATGACAGTGATGAAGTAGCAACAAAAATAACTTTACGGTTGGGGGTCACCACAACATGAGGAACTGTATGAAAGGGCCGTGGCATCAGGAAGGTTGAGAACCACCGGCTTAGAGCATCACCACCAATCAGAACAGACCCGCCAGCAATGGGTTTAGTTAGGCCTTTTTGATGTGGTTTTGCTTGCTTGTCTCATTGAAAATCTAGGCCCCGAAAGAGAAAGGGAGAAAAAAAATCACAAGGTTCCTCCTCTGTTCAGGGAAAAATAAGCACATCTCAAGTTCTCTGGAGGGTACTACAGTGCCTCTCCCTGGGTGGCATGTCTGACTTGACTGAGATAAATAATACCCGGGGGTTGTCATCAGCATGCGAGAACCAGGGGTAGGTCTGAGGGGGGAGCAGGAAACAAAGAAGGAAAACCTGGCTCTGGCTTTAAAGCCACTTCTGCATTAAGGTTTCTTTGAGACCAGACCGAAACAAAACATGCCAACAGCAAGGAAAACATGCCAGGCTAGAAAACAGGGAGTGTGCTAAAGTGACAACACTCCAGGGATGGCCTTTGGGGGACGTGGGCAGCATAAGCTAAGTCACAGAGAGAAGGCCCCGGGAAAACTGAAGTGTTATATGATCGTAGACCTTTTCGCAATTGTGTTTAAAGAGTATTTCCAGATGAGGTAATGAGGAGATGCTTAACTTTGGAATGTCTCATTCTTTTCATCTGAAAAAGAGTATCTTTGATTTGAGGATTTCAGAGAGAGCTCTTGAAGCCACCCTCCTGCCTGCTGATACCAGCTGACCCATCATGTTTGCTTCAGGGAGTAGATAAAAGTATGGACTATCTGGTGTTGGCTGATTCAGTTTGTAAACCAAACAACCCACTACAATAGGGATTTTGTAGCACAGAAACTAAACAATATGTTCAAGACATTTAGAAGCCACAATGTCTAACCCAACAATAAATTCTAGCCCCAGCTTGGTGACTGGCTAGGTATTTAACCTCAGAGCAAGCCGTTTAGCATAGGTGACCTTTGATTCTGGGGCTTAAGAAGGGAGGTTGAATATGAGCCCATACGATGACCAGCCGAGGTGCGCCGAGATTAGTACACCCTGCCTGTCCTACATTCGCTAGGGTTGGAGCCAGGCAACACCCACGGGCCCAGCTCAGCTCGCAGTTCCACTGTGTACTTAGACTTGATAAGAGTAAGTTGTCTCATCGTTTCCCCAGCTATAAAAGTAGGACTGAAGAATGCTTCCCGAGTATTCCTTGGGGCTGCTCCAGGATTTGAGTTAAAAGCAATTTCTGCATTAAGGCTTCTTTTCAACTCCAGGGTATTGAGAAACTTTTGGAATCCAATAGCTAGCCATTCCTCAGTGAGTTGGGAGAATTGGAGTCTGTCCCCTTTGTGGGTCCCCTTGATGAATCTGGATGCAGTCCCTACATGGTGCCAACATGAAGCATGCTCAGCTGCCCACCAAAAGGTTGGGGGGCTGGGTTCCTCAAAAGAAAGAAGACCAATGGGGCTCTACCAGCTACTGGAAACCCTACAGAGCACAGTTCCACAGGGGCACCCAGAGGAGCACCCGGAGAGAGCCAGTTCCAAGGCAATTGCTTGAATCCCTTTGCAAGTGACTCCTTTCAGTTCATGAGAGCTTTATGAGACCGGTGATCATCTACATGACTCGCTGGATTTCACTGACTTCTCTAGGGGGCTGTAATTTTTCTTTTAATTATCCCTTTTTTTAAAAAGCTGTGTCTAATCGTGGGGAGATGATTTGGGTCTTCCCAATCTTGTGGATGCTTTCAGGGAGTGGATTGGAAAGCAAATGCAAAGCAGACGTCTCCCTTCTTCCCTGGTTAGTCCTACCCTCCCCACTAGATACTCCCGTCCCTGGAGTGCTACAGCTTTGGGCTTTCCCAGGTTGGCGCCTCCCCTCTTTCCCATGGCTCTTATAAGGTTCCTGGCATGCTGGAATACCCTGTTAAGATGTACTGTGTGGCACAGAATGAGGCTGGGCCTTTGACACAGTAAATTATTTTGTGGAACCCTGTGCCTTTAAGTCAGTGGTTCTCAACCTTCTTAATTCTGCGACCCTTTAATACAATGTCTTATGTTGTGGTGAGCCCCCCAACCATAAACTTATTTTCGTTGCTACTTCATAACTGTCATTGTGCTACTGTTATGAATTGGGCGACCCCTGTGAAAGGGTTGTTTGACCCAAAGGGGTCGAAACCCACAGGTTGAGAACTGCTGCGAGAGTCTAAGCACAGCCTGGCATCCTGGAACAGAACAAGGAGAGCCAACAGCTACAACCTGTCTGGAGACTGGTGACGGTTTAACAGAGTTGGTACTGTAAGGTCCCAATAGTCATTTCTGTGCCAAGGTTCACTTCTCTGTTTTGACAAATGGATCTTGGTCACGTCAGATAGTAACACAGCATCCACAGGGGCCGGGATAAAGGATGTAGAGGGATCCTCTGGACTGTCTTTGCAATTTTCCCGGAGCTACTCTGAGTTACCTCAAGATTAAAGAGTTATTGCAAAGCTAAATTAAATAAAAAAACAACAGCAATAACAACCACTGTTCCTTTGCCGTCATGAGCCACTTATATGTGGTGTGCATCAACCACGCAGACAAAGGCAGACATGAAGCAGGCAAGCAGCCAGCCTTCTGTTAGTTCCGAGCAGATGTGGCCAGTGGAGGAAAATGCCTGTCCCGTTATTTGCGCTTATAGATGAAGTAAATAAAAGTTACTTCTTTAACTTTGAAATGTAGCAGATGTAGGCCCCGTGCCTGAGGGAAAGGGGTTTTGTCCCATTGGGTTGGGTGGGGAAGAAAGGCATCTTAATGGAGTTTCCACACAGCTGGTGAGGGCTCACTGGTGCCAGACAATTGGCTCCCTCTTTGCGGACAGGGAGAGAGCATGGTCACCAGGTTGCTTCCTGAATGGCGAGGTGGAGTGGGGCAGGTTGGCATTGCTGCATCTGGTTGGGCCTTTGATTCACAGGAAGCCTTGGCTTCTTCCCTCCCACACATCTTCCCGCCAGGGACACACTTGCCTCAAGTGTCTTTGCTGTTAACCTGAGTCCAAAGCTGAGCACATACTTTCTCTTCCCTCCGGGGAATCCTTCCTTAAGGCATGGGCCTGCTCCGGGGCATGAAGCATCGTTAGCACCCAATAAAGTGTTGGTTCCAGAAATAAAAAACTCTGTAGTCAATTGAAAGTGACTCAGAAATCTTTTGGATGTGGAGTACCTTCATGGAAGACTTGAAAGCTTAGATGAACATGTGGTGTTCTCCCTGTATGTGTTGGGTTGTTCTGAGCCAAACCTGCCACCCTGAAGCCCACTCCCCCACCCCCGCCTTCAAACTAGCTGTATATAATGTTAGAGGAAGTAGAGGATCGACTTATGAAAAGATTGGCCTTTTCCCCTGTGGTCCGTTTCACCGCCACCCACAACATTCCTGTTTTGCTGTCTGTGCCCAGTTTAGTGATCTCTCATGTGGGACTTACAGGGGAAGAAGAAAAGTGTGTTACTAAATTACACGATCTGCTCTTCTGGTACCTCATAGAGATTGCACAATACGTTTTACTGCGTTTGGAGCATTTTCAGATATGTGGCTGACTCCGGACTGTTGTGTGGGAACAGAGGAAAGGGCTGCCGCTGGACAAGATCAAAGACACATGCTTCCTGGGGTACCTCAAAGGCTTGGATTTGTCCATTAAAAGAAAAATCCATGCTGATTAGCAACTACTGGGCCATAATTGCAGCCTGGTGTTGGGAAAGAGTAATGCAATAAATAGGCCGGCAGCACAGGTCTGGCTGAGGAGGATCTATTTCTTCCTCTGCCTTCAGCTTCCCCCGCAGTGATGCTGGGGCTGGCGCCTCCGGGTTAGAAAAAAGGATGAGTCCCTGGAAGGAGCCCTGGTGGAATCCCCTAGGATTAATCCTAAGAAAGAGTACTCCCAAGGGGGGTGCCTAACATCCTAGAACTTCCTTCAGGGAGTTGGGGATCAGAGCAGGGGGAGGAGCAAACATCCCAGGGCGGAAATAATTGCAGTTCCCATTGCTGGAACAACATGCTATCAGGACTGAGCTGATAGCGTGTTCACATAAGGTGATTGCCACCCCACCTTATAGATATGGAAATAGGCCGACACTGCTGAGAGGGCTTGTGAAAGGCAGTGAATCTCAGCATGTCCTGGCCCTACCACCCCTCATCTTAGCCATTGATGGATAAATTCCTGGTAATTCAATAGATGGATGAAGGGTGGATGGATATAAGTAAGGGACACATGAATACACACACACACACACACACACACACACACAGAGCTGAAGGGGAAAGAGAGAGCCTACCTGTCCCAAGGAGCACCGGACCATCCTGTTCTTTTTAGACTTCCTTCTTGGGGGAGGCCAGAACTATGGCTGAAGATGACTGAGGAGCCTTATGAACTCTGAGAAGGAAAGCGCACAATGGCTGTACTAAGGAGAGGCCCGCAGAGCCTGACCCAGGAGTCCATGAGAGTGTTCAGGCAGGGGGACCAGGTTAGCAGAACAGAGCGTCCCTGTGCAGGCAAGACCCTCAAGCCTCTTTCCACAGAGAGGTTTAGAAATGCTAGGCCATTAATGCTCTTTTTCCTGGAGCTATTATTTTGGGGGGTGAAGGAGAGGATGCTGGAAAATTCTGTAAGTCCTGGTTTAGAGAAAGATTTACTGAAATCTAGTGGGGAACTTGAGACCTTCCTAAAATTACTTCAGTTGCACAGAAGTGGAATAAAGGGCAGTGGGAGCAGAATCCATTCCCCCCCGGGGGGAGGGGGCTGATGCCAACACCCTTCTGTTGGGGTCCACATTTCCCATGGCTGGTGCTCTTCATTGGATTCTCCTCCATGTCAAAAGGTAGATCGGCATGGTCTCTTCCCAAGAGCTGGTGTATTTAAAATGAGCGTGAGTTCCAAGTCATGGTCCCTTGTGGAGCCTCCTGATCTTCTCTGTAATAGGTGGTTGTTGTTAGGGGACATTGAGTCAGCCCAGACTCATAGCGACCCTGAGAACAACATAAGGAAACCCTGCCAGATCCTGCCCATCCTCACAACTGTTACATGTGAGCCCATTCTTGCAGCTAGTTCAGCACTCCATCTCTTTCAGGGTCTTGCACCATACGTGTGTTGGCTTAATTAATGTCCTCTATTTTACCTCTCTGTCTTCTAATCTCCCTTTCAGTGGAGTTTTCAGACTCAGACAGACTAAGAAAGAAGACCTGGTGACCTACTTCTGAGAAGTAGCCTGTTTTCATTAGTATCCTCTTTGGGTTCTAATACCCGTTGCAATGACTACACAGAACTCACAGGCAACAGTCATGATTAAAGAGTTTGTTTATTAAGGAAGCTAATTAGTTTGTCATGCCAGTGAGAAATGCACAGAGATGTTTATTAGGAATTGTTACAAAGTTCTTTCAGGCCTGCTGATAAATGCCCAAAGAGGCATACCACTCCTCCGTAAGTCTCAACCTGAAGGAGCGCAGGCTACAATGGGTCAGCAAACCCAGCTTCCTGAATTGGGTCCGGAGGCACCCCACTCCAGACAGCCTCCTACTGTAGGCACTCCGCTCTACTTCCAAAGTTCAGCAATCCCAACTTCTCCAATTAAGTGCCCAGAGGCAACCCGCTCCACAAGCCAGCCTCGTGCACTCAGCTTTATTTGCCCCATGGGTTGGGAAGTCCATCCCTCTGTCCCATGCTCTGGCTTCTGGCTCTATAGTGGCAGCTCCTTGGCTGTTTTCTGGATCCAAGTGGTCCGTTCCCGGCTCTTGCCTGTGATGAGATCCTCACTCCTACTTCTCAGAGGGCTCATTGAGGCGCAACAGGACGGCATTCCAGGGAATCCTGTTCACAATTAGTCACAGGTGAATCGTATCAGTATCTTCCCCCACACCTTCTCTCCAGATCCATCCAGGAAAAGGTCCTTTGGGGGGAAACAGATTTTGACTAGAAAGCCATGTGATTCACTGTCCCTGCAGTACACATACTAATAATTATGTCATGAGTTGTGTTGAGAGAATCGATGTGCAATTCATTTCCCAAATAAGCATGTCAAGTCTACTAGACCATGGACCATGTGTTTACCTCTTAGATCTCCAGCGCAGGCCAGGAAGAGTGGCATTTGAGTTATCTGAGTGTGTATGTTTGTACGGTGTTGTGCAGGAGTTCCTCAATTATCTGACCAAAAATGTTAAGTTACATATGTCAGTTGGAATCATTCATGATTATCTAGAAACCTGAAGGAGTTCACTATTTAAGGCTGACTTTCTTTTGATCTCACATCAGATTGTGTTCAGCAGAAAACACCTATGAAACCCTCACTCAAGACTCAGAACCGTAGTCTGTTATAATAAGAATATTGAAGCAATGGTAGGACGATGGCGTGGACTTTAAGGACAGTCAGACCAGCTATGAGCCAGAATTGACTCGATGGCAGTTGGTTTTTTTGAAAGACAAGCAGACGTCTTGAATGTAAAATATGCTGTCCCTACTCCCTGGCTGTGTGATTTCGAATGAGCTGCTTTGCTCTTTTAAACTTTGGTGACATTTCTAAAATTGGAATAAAATTTGGTCTTACCTCATGCATGTGCTCTGAGAATTAGATGTTAGCAGTCTTAGCCTTGTAGGGCTCAATAAGCCTCAGCTCGCGGCTACTTAGTTTTAGTGTTTTTTTTTTTAAAAAATAAGTGAATCTTTATCAAGACATAAGCGACCAGGGGTGACAAGTAAATAAAGTTTAAATGGTTTGAGAGTTTCTCAGGAAGGCCAAGCCGCTCTACTCCCATAACGAGTTACAACTCCAGAAACCCAGAGGGGCAGTTCTGCTCTGTCTTAGAGTGTCTCTGTGAGTCAGCTTGGTGGGTGAGAGTCAGGTTTGTTTTTTGAGAGAGATTTTAGAAGAGAGAGCTGTCCGTGTGAGCCAACGGTGCTATGGTTCTGGTGTTGTTTGAATGTAGGCTTCAAGAGAGGAGGGCAGAGAGGAGAGTGTGTGGCCCAGGGAGGGAGGAGGGCGGCTGAAGGTGAAGAAGGAGGTCCATAAAAAAATGTTTTAAGTTGCTGTGAAGTCCACTTGGACCAGTAGTGGATGACCCCATGTGTGTCACAGTAGAGCTGTAGTCCACAGAGGTTTCAATGGTGGACTAGATTACCCCCTTCTTTCCCCAAGACGCCATGGGTGGGCTCAAATCTACATCTTTTCAGATCTGTTACATTCACCCTGGGACTCCTGGTGGTGAGCATGTTAGGCCTACCCGACGAAGCCATTCAGATAGGAGGGGATTCTGAGGAGTAAGATTCTTCTCTTCACCATTCTCAACTCCCAGGGAGGTGAGATTATTTAGCTGGCACTTGGCAGACAGATTTACGCTGTAGGACTTACTGCTATGGAATCAGTTCTGACTCCTTGTGACCCTTGAGGACAGAGAAGAACTGCCCCTGTGGGATTCCAGGACTGTAACTCTTTATGGGACTAGAAAGCCTCCTCTTTCTCGTGGTTCCCAATGGCTGCCCTTGTGGTTGGCAGCCCTGGGAATAGCCCACTGTGCCATCAGGACTCCAGCTGTTGGATAGTGAGGCTCACCCATGTGTACAAATGCAAGTCCATTTGGCAAGAACTGGCAGGGTCCCATCTGCAGAATGCCTTTTACAGGTGATGCCCCGTTGAAGTGTGAGGTGTCAGCATAGCGTAGAGTTTTAATTAAAGTTTGGTCAAGGTGTAACTAAATTATTTCCAGAACAAACAGGAAGGCTTATAAGCAAAGAACTTTTTGTTGCAATAATTCTAAGACCCAAATATAACTTGAGAAAACAAGAGGTTTTGGCTTAGTGACATGGCATACAAAAATTACAGAGCAGAGAATTTATTTTCTGCTTGAGAGAGCTGATTTCCCTCCATGCCATCTGGACAGGCGATCTTTCCTGGATTAGCAGTGGCCTCTTTGGGGTAGTTCCACAACTAGCCCAACTCACCTACACACACCAACCTGTGGCAATGGCAGATTCAAACAGGAAGAAGCCAGTTGGAAAGGTGGAGGAGGGAAATCATTTCCTCTACTTTCTAACTTGTAATTGCCCTAATTGCAACAACAGTCTGAGTTACAATTTAGGACCAAATAAGGGTCTTGAGATACATACTGTCCTTTCCTGTCTGCAAATCACCTTCCTTTTCCACTGTTCTGTGTCAGATTCTAGCCGATAGCCCTTTGGGAAGGGTGTCCACTCCCCTCTCAAGAGAATCTTAGCTCAGACAGGATTTCCTTCATCTTAGTCATCAGCTCTAACTGTGCAGCCTCCCCCTTCCCATTGTAAAAGCAGGGATGTGAGTAGCACAGTGTCCTGAAATGGCATCTCTTCTGCGATTTGTAAGTCTGATGCCAGTATGTGTGGGCACCCAATTTTGGATGTGCATATCAGCATTAAGATACCACAGGTTGTGGAAAATATACATGGATTTCTAATTAAGCCACACAGTACAGTGATATTTTCAACTGTCTACCTTGACTTTGGTCAAATTGCAAGAGAATATAGCATTGCATTGCATTTCACAAAAGCTGCAAAGTTAAAATGGCAGTTTCACACACACACCCCTCCCCCCAAAATAATAATAAGGCATTCCTGTTTCAAAGGGAGCCTGGGAGAATAACGGATCAGATGAACAACTTTTGCTCCTGGTAGAAGATCAGGTTCCCACTGTCGCACAGGGACACGTCTTGGAGGCATGGCTTCAAGCCCCCTCAACCTCTGACAAGATGGCCCGGGGTCTGGAGGGAGAATGCAGTCCTCTTGTTTTTCCCAAATGGTTCTCAGGAGGTACCAGGGCAACTCCACGACAGGAACAATGTAGAGGGTTGTCCAGACGGCTCTGGTTTAGATGGAAAGACCTCGCCTCCCCAAGCAAGTTACTCAGCTCTGTGCAGGGAAGAAAGGGTGCATAGAACAAGATAAGCACATAGCATTCAGTCCTTCCCTCCTCTTCGTCCCCTTCCCAGCTCATCCTTTCCTTTCCTTTTCTTCCACTTCCCTC
>NW_022111368.1:7565875-7567989 GCF_000313985.2 Echinops telfairi
CTCCTAATAGCAATAGAACATCACTACTATTCCAAATTATTCACTTATTCAAATCAAAAGATGGAAGACAAAAAATTACCCTAACTCTTGTCAATGAGGTCATATGAAGTTAGGAAAAACAAAGTAAAATTTCTTTGTTCCTTAATTCTGATTTCTGCTTTCTCATCCCTGTTTCAAAATGGCTCTACCAAGGCCCGACGTTCTTCTATATTCACATCTTGACTCAAAAATGGATCTGATCATTGGTCTTTTACATGCAGAACGTGCCCTTGGTGTCTCATGAAACCACTCAGTGGATCTTAGACAGGCAGGACTTAAAAATCACTTGGGGATCTTTAAAAACAAATAATGATGCCTGACTCCTCTTCTTTAAATGTTCTGAACTTTAAATGCTCTGCGGGTAGAATGAGGCATCTGCAGTTTCTTCAACTCTGGAGCAAACAATGATTTTCGGCCTCTGCTGCACAGTGGAGTGGCCGGAGGTGGGTGGGGGGAGGTGGTTAAGATTCACGGTGGCCGAGTCCCTCTCCCAGGGACTCCGGGTTAATGGGCCAAGAGGCCAGCTTCAGCATCAGGATTTATAAAAATCTCTCCAATATGGGTAAAGGGAATTTCAAAGACCATGGAGAGACCAAGTTCACAAGTTTGTGGCATCTAGGTGCTATTTCTTCCATCCTGGGGCTCTCTGCCAGCCCAGAGAGCACCCACCATGACGACAATGAAGAATACTACCTGCTCCGCTGAGGCAGGGAGGCAGAATGCTTAAAGTCCTGAGAGGCAGAACTGGGAGTCCCCAAAGCCCAGTCACCTCAGGTCATTGCCATGACCAGCCATGCTCACTTGCACCTAGACCCCCTGCCAGGCAGGTGAGACTTATATCTCAGCTCACTGGGCTGTAATTCCTGATTTTCTCTTTCCACTCTGAGCAAGTGCAACTTGTTACCAGCTTCTCAGCTGATTAGAATTTAACATTCCAGAAATAAATGACGGACTTTTACTCAGAAGGGGAAAAGCAGTCGGATCAGCCATGCTCACTGTTGATTTATTTTGAAATGCAAAAATGCTTTCCTTAAAAAGGGAGGCACCATTAAGAATAAGATTAACTCTTTTTCTAGAACGGTTGTCCTTAAGCAATCAGTTAAACCCTATTGATTCTTCAGGGAACTAGACAATATGGACTTTTGGAGCACAAATCTCACCCCTTCTGTTCTGTATAAAAATGAGAGAACAAAACCAACACAGGGAAGGAAAGTATAAGGGGTGGTGGTGTGTGTGTGTCTGTGTGTGTGGTTTTTTAAATAGTTTTATTAGGGGCTCATATAACTTATCACAATCCATACATACATCAATTGTGTAAAGCACATTTGTACATTCATTGCCCTCATCGTTTTCAAAACATATGCTCTCCACTTAAGCCCCTGGCAGCAGCTCCTCATTTTTCCCCCTCCTCCCCGCTCCCCCTCCCTCATGAGCCTTTATAAATTTATAAATTGTATATATATATACATATAAATATATAATTTATAAATTGTTATTTTGACATATCTTGCCCTGTCCGACATCTCCCTTCACCCACTTTTCTGCTGTCCATCCCCCAGGGAGGAGGTCACATGTAGATCCTTGTAATCGGTTCCCTCTTTCCAACCCACCTCTCCCTACGCTCCTAGTATCGCCACTCTCAACACTGGTCCTGAAGGGTTCATCCGCACTGGATTCCCTGTGTTTCCAGTTCCTATCTGTACAATGTACATCCTCTGGTCTAGCCAGGCTTGCAAGGTAGAATTCAGATCATGATAGTGGGGGAGGAGGAAGCATTTAGGAACCAGAGGAAAGTTGTATTTTTCATCGTTGCTACATCGCACCCTGTCTGGCTCGTCTCCTCCCCGAGACCCCTCTGCAAGGGGGTCTGTATGTGTTTACACCAGGTGCTGTTGCCTCCACCCTAACTCTTGGCGGCCCAGGTGTGTCAGAGTAGAGCTGGCCTCCATAGAGGTTCAATGGCTGCCCTTAAGAAGTAATAACCACACCTTTCAGTTAGCAGCCAGCATGGTGATCATTTGCACCACCCAAGGACTGCCCTGGGACTCTCTTGTGCATGATCTCACACTAGCTCA
>NW_022111368.1:7568089-7594240 GCF_000313985.2 Echinops telfairi
ATATTCATTAATTATATATATATATATATATAGTGTGAGAGAGAATATATATATATATTCATTAATTACTAAGATGGTCCTCTTGTAGTATACCTCTCAGAAAACAAAACTGACCAAGAAGCAATTGACTGTCTTCGGAGGCGTGGTTCTTCAGTGAGTAGGAACAAAGGACTATGCGTATTTATTCAAGCAACATTTATTTTTTTGCCTCATGATGCTTTTTCTTCCTCATTGGGTTTTATCAGAAGCAGCCCTAAACATCCTGAGGGGCCAGGGGAGGGGAGAGGCAAGTCTCCTGAAGTTTTCTGAATCTCTCACATTAAACATTTTTTTAAATCTTAGTTCTTTGACCTTTTATCCTTTTTAAGTATTTCATGTGTCCCAAATTAGGTAAATTGGGGGGGAGGCGGGCAGAGCAAAGAAAAGAATATCATGGCACAGATTTCTACGCTCATACATTACAAGTACAGGTATCCTAACTCCTCATTTGAAAAGAGGTCACTTCATGTTTTTAATTCTTATCTTTAAGCTCAATTTTGCTTTCTTGGTTAGTAGATTTCAAATGGTTGGTGGCAGGAGTTACCCCCACCAAAAAAAAAAAAAGTGTTTTCAAAAAAGCAATTAAAGGCTCTGGGCAAACGCAGCAGAGGGGGCCCTGTGTGCTCTGGGGCCTCCTGCATTTCCACCTCTTCCCGGTTTCTCCAGCTCACCGGTTTACCCCCCTCTTCTCTCCATGTTTGTCTGGCTTTCTGGTAATTGTTAACTACTCTGATCAAAGTAGGTTTCTCTGGGAAATACTGAGAATGAGTTCATCTGGGACAAATGTAGGGCCTGGGCACATGGGTTTGAAGCTCATGCATGAGCTCTGGGTTGGAGATGAGATGGGCGTGTCCGACACCAGTAGACCTTGTTGCATTGGGAGGGGCATTGGGCTGTGAGAAATCTCTCAGGGCAGAAAAGCAGAACGGAAACATCAAGGGAAAGAATGAGGAGACATCAGAGCGTGAAGAAGAGACCCAGGAGAGCGACAACGTGCAAGCTTCAGAAGGAGACGGTTTCCAGGAAGGCATGGTCCAGACCCACAAATGCCACGGACATTCTCGGCGGGCTGCTGTGTGGTTAAGCCTGGAAGTGAGGCTACAAAGCCATAGAACCTTCGATTCCACAAAAACATCAAAATGTGAAGCACTTTGCTTCTTGACGCATCTTCCATCCAGGTTTATGCACTTCAGAAGGAGGTGTTTACCTCTCTCTAACCCTTCCCCGAAGGAGCCCTGGTGGTGTCGTGGTGATGCGTTAGGCTGCTGCCAGCAAGGCCAGCCGTTCAGAAGAACCAGCTGCTCCATGCGAGAAAGATGAGAGTTTCTACTCCGGAACAGAGAGACAGCCTTGGAAACCCACAGGGTCAAGTCTACTCTGTCCTGTGGGGTCGTTGTAGACCGATGGCAGGAAAAGAGTGTCGGATTAGACTGGTGGTAGGGAGTTTGGTTTGGTTTGGTAACCTCACCTACAGAATTCTGCACCCTTTGATTTGTACCATTAGAGTCCGTTTGGGCGGCCTGGAGGCTGTCTAACTGTATTCCTTTTCAATGTGACTTGAGGGTGGAGACCATCTCACAGTTCTTCAGGTCTTCTGTTCTAGTGTTAAATGCGTCACTTCTGACCTTGAAATGTCCTCGGGATTTACACAGAATCTACTGAAGGCCGTATTTTTGAGAATGAAGTAGCAATTACAAAAGAAGGAGTAAAAATTTTTTTTTAATTGAAAGGTTTCCACTCAGATAATAATGTTTTCGTGCAATATAGAAAGCTGATACAAAATAATTTGGTTGTGAGTGCACGTGTTTCTGTTGGGGTTAGGTGCCGTTGAGCAGATCCGGCACGGCAAGCCTATGTACAACAGAGCAAGACACCGTGGGGTCCTGAACTGTCTGCCCATGTATTTGTATATGTGAGCCCATTGTTGCAGCCACCGGGTCAGTCATCTTGTCCAGGGTCTTCCCTTTTTTTGTTGTCACCCCCTGCCCCCCATCGCCCTCTGCTTTACCAAGCACGGCATATCCTTCTCCAGTGACTGGTCTTTCCCGATAATGTGCCCAAACTACGTGGGGCAAAATTTCACCAGCCTTTCTTCTGAGGAGCATTCTGGCTGTCCTTCTTCCAAGACAGACCTGTGTTCTTCACCAGCACCAGGATGCAAACGAACCTTCCTCGGTCTTCCTTATTCAATGTCCAACTTTCACATGCATATGAGGTGATGTAAAGCGTCTGTATCCTTTAAGAAATGTTAAATTTAAACAGTGTAAAACTAGATCACGTATTAAATGTCTGTGATTAAAATAGATAATAAACATGGCTGAGGATTCCGTACGGTGTGGTAGGAAAGGAAAGGAGCCATGCCTTTCCACATTGGTGTGACAGGGCCAGTCCTAGATGCCACTGGTTCACACACACACACCACACCCTCCCCGCCCCCTCATGAAGTGCCCTGGAAGTGCAGCCTGATGATGTGCTTCAGAATGCCCCGTGGGTCACTTCTTTTCTGCATTCCTCCCGGCCACCATGAAACAAACAAGCAACTGCCAACCAGAGATGAAGGGATTTGATAAAGACATGGTCAGAAGATGACTGGGGCCATTGTGTGTCAGCAGCTGGCGGGCTGGGGGCAGAGGGAGGGCAGAATCAGAGATAGGTTTAACGTGCACACCCATTGCGATGGCATTTTTGAAAGTTTTGATCCAACACATTGAGTGTGCACCAGGCCGAGCATCTGAGCTATTTCCCTGTCTGAGAAGATGGAGAAAGGTATTTATCCTGTGAAGACCTGCCACTGCTGTGAGTGACATGTCATTCCATTGGAATTCGATGGCGGGGGTGGGGGTGGGCGTAAGTTCTCTGAGTTTGAGTGCCTGTCGCTGCATCATTAGATTCCGTAGATAGACTCGTTGGAGGCTTACTAGTTGGCGTGGAATGTCTCTCCTGTGAACCCTATGGCGGGGAGAGTCTAACAGATGCCTGATCTGAAGCCCTTACCAGCAGCTCGGGCAAAGAGGCAGCCACCTGCACAGTGATGTCAGATGTTTGGATAAGGACCTGCCCGTGGAACCTTGGCACTTCTCTCTCTCTCTCTCTCTCTCTCTCTCTCTCTCTCTCTAAGTCGTTGTTGCTGTTGTTAGTTGCCATTGAATAGAACCTTCTGCATAACGTTGCCCGATCCTGCACCAGCTTCCTGAATGCGGACACATGTAAGCCCCTTCTGTCTATTGGGTCTATCTCATGGAGGGCTTCCCTTGTTTCCGCTGACCCTCTGTCAACCTTTTCTTGTGATTGGGCTTCCCAGATGACATGTCTTGCCATCCTCCCATCTAAGGGCATGCTGGTTGTATTTTTCCTAAAGCAGATTTGTTCATTCTGCGGGCAGTCCGGTCTATTCAGTGTTCCTCCCAGTGGTACAGCCGTCTCTTCGGCACACATTCATGCCTCTGCAGTGGTGAAACCAGAGTGGTCGGTGTCAGGGGTCAGGGGGTGACAGGAGTACCACTGCCTGAGCCAGAAAGCCAAGGAAGATGGCTCAGTCACTTGCAGCATTTTGTTCCAAATGAAGGAGCCCTGGTGGCGTCATGGGTCCCCCCTGGAGCTGCTAACCACAAGGTCCGCAGTTTGAAACCACCAGCTGCTCCTTGGAAGAAAGACGAGCATTCTACTCCCGTAAAGAGTCGCCATCTCAGAAACCCACAGAGGCAGTTCTACTCTGTCCTATAGGATTGCTGTGAGTCAGAATCCACTCAGTGGCCATGAGGTTCTAGTTTGAGCTGTTCCAAATGGCAGGGCAGGTCACTCACTGTGCTCCATGCCAATGGCAGGTAAACAGAAACACGCTCCTGAGGCTGACCTAAGAGCAGCGACTCTCTCACTAGTGACACTCGATTTGAATTATGAAAGAACGAAACCAAGATCCTTCTGGTGTATATTGGATAGATGGGCCTGTCTGCCAAGTCAGACCAACGCAAAGCATGCCTCCACTGCCAGATAGAGTGCCAGATCATTTCAGTGTGATAGCGTGCTCCCCTCGTGCTGCTCCCTCCCCGCTGAGCTTCAAACCCAAGGGAAATCAAGCATGTGACCAATGTCTGGCCTATGCCCTGAGCTGCAATGTTTCTTCAGGCCATGCAGAACAGAGGCCAGTGCCTCCTTGTGCTTCTGGAAACTCCACTTAAGGTTCTGTCAGTGGGAAGAATGTGGAAAGTGGACCGATGGCTCAAACCCCCACAGCCCTGGTATTGGGAGGTTATCATGAATCACAGCTTGCTGATGGGTCCTAACTGTCCACACTCCGTCTTGAGTCACTTCCTATTAGATTGAGAGTAGTCCCAGTCCTGAGCTACAAGCCCCAAACTCGCTGCTACCGAGTTCATGCCTATTCATGGCGACCCTGTAAGGCGACCTTAAGGTATCCTACCAGTCTCCTAGAACTGTGATGCAAGCAAGTTTAGAATCATAGATAAAACGGTTTTCATATGCTGCTCTTCGGAAGGGTTAAAGAATTCTTTGCAATGATTCCTGTCTTCTTGACAAGTGGAACCAAGTCTTTTGAGGTCATGTCCTGACGGGGCCCAGCCTGACCCTGAGCATTGCGAAACTGTTAGAGGAGGGAACCGGACAGGAAGTGCCATAATGGCTTATTTTGTAGGGATACATGTTTCCCCATTTTTTAAAAAAATGGATCTTCTTTAAACCATCAACCCTATCATTCTAAAAAAGCTGACACCAAATGTGTATATAATATATTATACACATTTGGTGTCAGCTTTTTTATATATATTTTAAAGCACATCTCTTTGTACAACTGTCTACAAATAATGGTTCGAAACAGAAAGGAACTTGCTTGCTCCATGGAGAGTTTCCTTGTAACTTGTTTCCCTTTTGAGATTCTGTTGCAAGTGTAGGTCTCCCCCCTACCCTCACCTCACCACCACCACCAAATCGTTGTCTATGTTGTTAAAAAGCAGTGGTATTTCTTGTGGAATGACACTTTCTTTTCCCCAGTGATGTTCAGTCATGCATTTGGCTGTCTCTAGTCAAAACATCTGTCAGAGTCCTTTGGAAAATTCCATGTAAGACAACCATATATTAGAGATAAAAGCTCAGTGGTGAGGAGGGTGTAGGAGGCCTGGTAGGGCGTGACCAAGGGTAATGTAACCGAGAGGAATTACTGAAACTCAAATGAAGGCTGAACATGATGGTGGGACAAGAGGAAAGTACTAGGAGGTAAAGGGCATTTACAGAGGACTAAATAAAGGCATGTACATATGTAAATAGATCTATGTGCATATATGTATAGATTTAGTATTAAGGTAGTAAGTAGATGGACATTGGGCCTCCATTCAAGTACTCCTTCAATGCAAGAATACTTTGTTCTATTAAACTGATATTCCATGATACTCACCTTCCCGACACAATCGCTGATGGTAAAGCGGGTGCTTAAGCAAATGAGGTGAAGAAAGCTGATGGTGCCCGGCTATCAAAAGATATAGTGTCTGGGGTCTTAAAGGCTTGAAGGCAAACAAGTGGCCATCTAGCAACAAAGCCCACATGGAAAAAGCACACCAGCCTGTGCAATCACGAGGTGTCGAAGGGATCAGGTATCAGGCATCATCAGAACAAAACCATCATATCATTGTGAAAGAGGTGGAGTGCAGAGTGGAGACCCAAAGCCCATCTGTAGGCAATTGGACAGATGAGCCAGTCAGGGTGCAGTGTAGCAACGATGAAACATACAACTTTTCTCTAGTTCTGAAATGCTTCCTCCCCCACCCCACCCTCCAACTATCATAATCCCAATTCTACCTTACAAATCTGGCTAGACCAGAGGATGTACACTGGTACAGACAGGAGCTGGAAACACAGGGAATCCAGGGCAGATGATCCCTTCAGAACCAGTGGTGAGAGTGGCGATACCAGGAGGGTGGGGTGGAAAGGGCGAACCAATTACAAGGATCTACATATAACCTCCTCCCTGGGGGACGGACAACAGAAAAGTGGGTGAAGGGAGATCTTGGACAGTGCAAGATATGACAAAATAATAATTTATAGATTATCAAGGTTTCATGAGGGAGGGGGGAGCGGGGAGGGAGGGGAAAATATGAGGAGCTGATGCCGGGGGCTTAAGTGGAGAGCAAATGTTTTGAGAATGATGAGGGCAATGAATGTACAAATGTGCTTTAGACAATTGATGTATGTATGGATTGTGATGATTTGTATGAGCCCCTAAGAAAACGATTTAAAAGAGAGAGAACGAGATAAAAGCAAATGTGAAATAGCCAGACTTATCCTACAATGTCTTCAAAGGAAGTCATGTTGGGGAAAGGAGTGAATCAAGGTGAAGAATACATGATTTGAACCTTTCTGAAAGAAGTTTGGTCATTTGAAGCTTCCTCCTACAAAATTTTAATCGCTTCTCTAAACTCTTTATTCCTGTAATGTTTTGCTCTCTCTATGGCAGACGAACAGGCAACGGTCACATTGTGAATGTGCCATAAGTTGTTTCAATTGTTTGCTCAGAACTCAGATTCCATCTGCCAGTTTACCAAGAAGTGGAGCAAAGACCTCAAAGTCAATGTCATGTTGGTTCAAATCTGGTCCCACAAATCACTAACTGGCCTTCCTCAGATGCGATTTTTAACTTCTTGAGGCAGTTCCTTTTCTTTTTGCCCATCCTTTACGAGATGAGGTTATACTACCTCCCTGTCATTGTTGTTGAAAGGATTAAATCTTGACCCAGAAATTCCACTGCTACAAAATACCCAAAAAAACTCACAAGTAGAGACTCAGAGAACAGTGTTTCAAACCAAGTTGTAGGCCAACTCAACACTATTCACAGTAGTCAAAGGTGGAGACAACCTAAGTGTCCATCAACAGATGGAAACACAAAATGTGGTGTATACATATAGTGGGTTCTTACTCAGCCAGTAGGGGAAAGGACATCTTGATACACTTGATCTATTATGGAAGAGGTCTGAAAGCATTATTGCTGCTGTTGTTGTTATGTGCCATTGAGTTGGTTCTGACGCATAGGCAACTCTATGTCCAAAAGCACAACATACTGCCCTGTCCTGCATCATCCTCACAGACATGTGCTTCAGCAAATAGGTCAATCACAAAATGGCAAATAGTATATGACCTTACTTACAGAAAAAGACCAGGAAAGGCAAGTGTGTAGAGATCAAAATTTATTAGTGGTTACCGGGTGTTGGAAGGAAAGAGTAATGTGAAAAACACATTAAGGGTAGGTTGCACAGCCAATCATTCTAATTGTTGTCCATAAGTTACACACCCGTGAAAAGTTGAGGTGTCAAAAATTGTGTGGTAGATATATTTACAACAGAAGAGTTACTCCTTAAGCTCCTTATGGACAGCCAAACACCTCACAGGATTTGGCTCCTGGTCTAGGAGGTTTAGCTTCATGTTTTCATGGGGACCTCCCAGTAAATGGCCTCGTAACATGTTTGGGGTTTGTTTTCTACCTCCTGGTTCATTACAGCATGCCTGGGGTGCAAGTGCCAGTGTATAACTATTGGATTCTATTTGCCTCTAACAACAGAGGAAAAGTAGAGTCAGATATAGGAAGAGAATAGGAGATGTATGGCTAATTGGCTCTGAAATTGGCTTTTGCCATGAGATCAGAAGAACTGAATGGTACCCAGCTACCATCATTGAAGATTTTGATCAAAGGTTGTGTAGAAGGATTCCGATCAAAGGCGACTGGAAATATAGAAAAGGACTTTAAATATCCACGGACTCCAGACTTTCTGGGGCTGCATGAACCCCTGAAAGATTGCTCTGAGACAATCTTTAAATTTTAAGTCAAAAATAGTCCCTGGGGGCTTCTTAGAACCAAACTATAATTCAGTTTAAGGAATAAAAAAAATGTCTGCCTTGAGCATTATATTAAGAGCTCCCTGTCTAGCATCCAAGTGACACAGCAACTCACAAGATTAGATAGGAATCATAAGGAGCTGTGGGCTTATGTTAATGAAGGGAGAATAACTCCATAGGGGCTATGAATGGTTTCACTTCTGAAGAATGCCATCAACCAAGGGCATTGAATTGCGTATGTAGAGATGGCTGAATTGATGTTTTTCTTTGTGTATTCTCCACAACAACAGCAAAATTAAATTGAAAAGCAAAAGGAAGATTCAATCTTACAATGTATGCAAAGCAGTTAGCATAGTGCCTGGCAGAAACATGCACTAAGCCAAGGTGCTTTTATTACACTGGTAGCCCTAAGGAGACATCTTACAGACTTGAGCAGGTCTCGTCCTTGTCCCTCTCCCCAGTAACAGTCCGCTCGGATCCCCTAAATTCTGAACTGTAGTAAGTAATTCCAAAGTTGTTCCAGATACATGCTAATGCCTTCCCTATCTTTCTGCCCAGTGGTATGATAGGGCAGCTGATATGGAGCATTTTAAAAAAGAAGAGTGTTCCTTTTTCAGTACCCTTTTCTGTCTTTAGGGAGCCCTGGCAGTGTAGTGGTTACGCATTGGGCTGTGATCCTCATGATCAGCTGTTCAACGCCACCAGCAGCTCTGAAGAAAGACGGGGCTTTCTACTCCCATGACCAGTTACAGTTTTGGAAACTCATAGGGAGTCGTTCTGGGTCAGCATTGACTGTATAGCAGTGAGCATTTCTGCCTTTAAAGCATTCCCTTCAGCACCCCCATTTTTACCTGGACTCTCTTTAGTACCCCCCATATTTACCTGGACTCTCTTCAGCACCCCCATTTTTACCCGGACTCTCTTCAGTAGCCCCATATTTACCTGGACTCTCTTTAGTGCCCCCATATTTACCTGGACTCTCTTCAGCACCCCCATGTTTACCTGAACTCTCTTCGGCACCCCCATATTTACCTGGACTCTCTTCGGTGCCCCCATATTTACCTGGACTCTCTTCGCTGCCCCCATATTTACCTGGACTCCACTGTGTCACCGGATCTAGTCCTGGCTTATTCCTGAAAATGCCAAAAGGGGCAGTCAGCCACTTCTCTGCTGCCAACACTTCCGTTCCTGTTCCGTAAGACGGGTCTTCTCGGCTGTTATGACGAAGGAGTACTTGATGCGGATGGCAATGGCATTCCCAAACACAATAGTTCGATGATGGAGGTAGGGGCAGTGGGGGGAGAACTAACCTGAACCTTGGAGGCAATTATTCAGCCAAATAATCGATGGCACTGGAGAGGTGAAGAACTAATAACACCCAGGAAGGACAAGACCAGAAAGGCAACATTGGCTCAAAGGCAAACATGCGACCGAGAGGGCCAGGGAAACTGGAAGAATGGGAAGGAATTGGGAACCCAGGGGTGGGGGTGGGAGTGGGGCGCAAGGAGGGGAGAGCTGACACTTTCTTTTGGGGATTGCAAGCAACATTATGGGACGATTTGTGTATGAACGACTGTGTGGAAACTGAATCTACTGTGTAAACATTCGCTGTGTTGTGGTTTAGAATGCAACCAAATGTTCTGAAAAAGAACAACAGGAGCGGGAGAGAGATTCTCCCATAGCCATGTGGGGGTTTGTAGAATTTAAATGGAAAGGAGGTAGGGCTTTAGCCTAATGAACGAGAGGAGAGAGACCCAGGGTGAGCTGCAGAGATCAATGGGGGCAAGGCAGCGTCTTCTATGGAATTTGGACAATTTGGACTGTTCTCGGTCCAGTGGGAAGAGAAACAACCAGATGATTGGAATTTCTGAGAGGTCACTGGGGCTGCTACGTGCAAAGTAGGGGGCCATGAGTGGACACCTGGACAGCAGACCAGCGATTGGTTTCGAGGAAGAAGTTTCTGAGGCAGTGATTTTAATAGTGGAATAAAGATGTCATAGTGGAATCTAGGTTAATTGAAGGTGGTTTGGAGGCATACATGTAGCGTGACTCAGATGGTATTTAAAAGCATAGACGTGGAAACATTCAACTAGACAGAGGATGAATTAAAAAGAGGGAAGTCCTCCGTGCAGTCCAATCACTCACTTGGCACCTCCACTTGAAGGACTCACAGGGAGCTGCAGTGCCACGTAGCCAACACGGATGCCCAGGCACCCCCTGCTCCCAGCCAGTGTCTCCTCCGGCCTCTCCCTGGTCCAGAGCCTTTGTTGGACGACGCGGCATGTGAAGAGAGGAGAGGAGCCTGAGCAAGTAGAGGCAGTCCTGAGTTGGAGAACTGAACAAGATGGACACACCATAGGCGGCAGAGGCTAGGCCATGGTGGATCCAAGAGTAGGAAACTAAGGTTCCACCCTTTGAGGTGGTGTATGTGGCCTGAGGGTCTCAGGGGTCAGGAGTGAGTGGCGAAGGAGGAAGAAGTCACTGGGGGTGAGGCAGTGGGCTGGAGAGGCTGAGCCTTGGGCGTTGACATTTACTGAGTGCGGGGAGGGCTGAGGGCCAGCGTTTCCATCCAATCATAATGGCTGAGGGATGGATAACTAAAGCAGGGAAGAATGAGAAAGGTGTGCATGGCGAGAATAACAAGAGACTCAAAGGGAAAAGGGAAACCAAGAAAAGTAACCCACACCCGCTGTCATCGAATCAGTGTTGACTCAGTGACCCACAGCATAGAGAAGAACTGACCTTGTGGATCTCTAAGACAGCAGAAAACCTCATTTTTCTTCCTTCTAGGGGTAGATGTGTCTGAACCGCCAACCTTGAGGTTAGCAATCCAATATGTAACACACCAGGCTACCAGAGCGCTAAAGAAGAAGGGGAGGAGGAAAAGGTTTGACCTACCTCCAACACACCCACACGTGGACATTTCCTCCATACATCTTAAAAAAGAGAGAAAGAAAGAAAAGGTTGCCACTGTGTTGATTTTTGAGTACAAAAGGCAATCCCTTTTGCATTTTAGAGTAGAACTAAGGGGTTTTACGTCGTTTTTGGTTTTTTTTTCAAAAGTGGATTGCCAGGCATTTCTGTCAAAGCACCTCTGGGTAGATTTGAACCCCCAGCCTTTCAGTTAGCAGCCCAGTGCCTTAACTGTTTGCACCACCAGCAACTGAGCTAGATTGACCTTGCTGCCCAGCCCTTCATTTCTTCTACTTTCCTGGCTTGCCATTCACAATGGGCCCTTGCCCATCTGAATTTTAGCTTCATTAGGTATTCTAATTGTGTTAGTTCCTGTCTTTCCCCTGCCCCCGAAACTGGCTTCTTCCCTTTAGCTCAGGCATTCACTGAGTCCTAAGTTCACAGTGAATAACCACCCAGGTGGCACAGGGGTTCTGAGTTGCGCTGCTAACCGTAAAGTCAGCAGTTCGAAACCACCAGCTGCTCCGTGGGAGAAAGGCGAAGCTGCTTGCTCCCGTAAAGAATCACAGTCTTAGAAACTCACAGGGCCAGATCTAGCCTATTCGAAAGGGTGGCTATGAGTCTGCTTCAAACTGGCATCAGTGAGCTCTGAGATTGAAGACAAACGTCTCCCACATCTCTGACCACAAGTGATTCCAAACAGAAGACTGTCCAGTGACGTCTTTCTTCTTACTTGATGTTGAGTGGATTCCAGCTCCTGACGACTCCATGTGTACAAAGTAGAAGTGTTTTATAGGGTCTTCGAGGATGGGGGCTTTTGGAAGTAGACCACCAGCAGTGTCCTCTATGGCAGCATAGCTGGATGAGTTCAAGGGCCAATCTGGTGACTAGCAGTCAAGCGCTTAACTGTCTGCAGCACCCAGGAACCCCTGTGACATCACTGTTGCCACCCAGGCACCTCTCTTGGCCAATCAATCTCAGAATTACTACCTTATAGTTTATATTCGATCCTTTTCATTCCAAGACAAGGAATTACAAAGGATGTATTTAGAGGAGTCCCCTCGAAGAGTCTCACGGCTGTGTAAGTTCATGGCTTTGTATGGTGAGGAGATTGGGAGCGGCGTGAAGCAGTGGCTCCTGTTTTTTAGGAGAGGAATTCATTCTGTGGGTGTTGCTGAAGCAAAAAATCCCCCAACATGGAGAGAAATAGTCCTGCCCGTGACCTACACCCTGGCTAAATTTGTTTTCCTAATTAAAGGCACTTGTTGAGAGTGAAGTTTTCACATTTGGCAATCATTTAAAAGTCAGCTTTTAAAACGAAAATGTGGGCATGAACGGCCTTGCCTTTCCCCATATACAATTAATAGCCTGTATGGGTTTTATCTCCCACATACTTACAAAAGAGGGTAGATGGGTGTTCATTTGGATGAAGGGGAAGGCAGGAGGCAGAAAACGATGGAGGCAGGAGAAGACAGTGGGAGGTTTGCAAGAGTTAAAGGCAACAAGACACAGACTGTAACCATTGACTGGGGATGGGATTTTCTACTCTCATCATGAGTTACAGCCTCAGAAACTCAGAGACCCTTCTACCCTGGCCTATAGGGCAGCGGTTCTCAACCTGTGGGTCGTGACCCCTTTGGGGGTTGAACAACCCTTTCACAGGGGTCACCCGATTGATAACAGTAGCAAAATGACAGTGATGAAGTAGCAACAAAAATAATTTGTGGGGATCACCACAACATGAGGAACTGTATCAAAGGGTCGTGGGCATTAGAAAGGTGGAGAACCACTGATCTGCATGGTTCTTCTGAGATATAAAATCTCAGAGCCAGGTTAGATCTTTGTTAAACTGGCCCAAACTTCTCTTAAAGATAATGATCCTGGGGCTATCGAAATTCAGATACCCACTCGTAACCTCTCAGCTGGTCCAATGATGATAAATAAATGCTGTCATCTTATGTCACTAATTGCATAATTTGATATATTAGATCATATTTTGAGTAAATTACATGATTCACTTTTTTTAAAGACTTATTTTGGAAATGATGAGAGGAACATATTGCTAAATTGAAACCCATCGATCTTCATAAAATTCTTGTTGGAATGAGGCTGGTACTTCCGTAACGTCATGTGTTATGACAGAAATGAATTATTTTATCGTCACATTATTTTTAACGCATGTAGCCAAATAAAGAAATAGGAAACTCTATTCTGAACAAAATATAGGAGGAAATTAAGTGGGGTTGTGTAATCACTTATTACTTCAATGCCTGAGGAAATAGAGTAAAAACAAATGCAAGCGGCTGAAAAGAAATACTAAATGTAAGATTAAGTAGTGCATTGTTACATTAAGTCCTGCATTGCACCAAGAACAAACTCCTCACCCCCGCACCCCCTCCCCTCCCCTACCAACCTCACCTAAACCAACATAAGAGAAAGCATCCTTTAGAGCAGGAGGTCTCTTTTAAAAGTTCGTGGGGGGAAAATGGAATCAAAAGATAATGGAGTTTTTCCACAAACTTTTTGAAGTCCCTCACATTTATTTCTTGAGATTGAATAGCCTAAATACCTCGAAACTTAATTTTAAAAATGTAGCAGTGTTATTCAAGACCAAACACCACATCAAAAAAAGTATGAACGGCTCTGGAAGGATGCTAAAGGTTGAATCAATTCCCACACACAGTGACCCTATAGGACAGTGTAGAATTCAGGGCTCTGAGGGTTCCTAAAGCTGTGATCTTTGTGGAAACAGATTGCTACTTCTCTCGTCCACAAAGCAGCAAGTGGCCTCGAACTGCCCACCTTCTGGTAGCCAAGTGCTTAACCCTCGTGTCATCTGGATTCTAGGAAGGGCTATAGTTGGGAAGAGGGAGAAGGAAGAGGATAAGGCCAGCCAGAGATACACATAGAACACAATAGAGAGGGAGTGAAGGTGTCAGCCGTCGATATGGAAACCCTGTGTCCTCCCCTCCTTATTTCTATATTTTATGTTTGTGGGGGGCCAGTGCGTTGTCTCAACTGTTTATATGTTGCCCCAAAGATTGGGAGTTTGGCTCTCTACTAAGAGGTGCCTTGAATGAAAGACCTGGGATCCACTTCCAAACAATCAATCAAAGCCCTGCTGGCACGGTTCTCTGCTCCACGCAGTCACTCCGTGAATGGGAATCAACTTGGCAGCTGCTGATTGGTTACTTGTCGTAGTTCTTTATACTTTTCAAAGACTATGAGCACAATCCCATCTGTATTGCAAGTGGGAAGACGAGGAGGAGGAGGAGTTGGAGGAGGAGGAGGAGGAGAACCAACTCTGAGGAATTACAAGATGGAAGTTTAAAAGCCCGCCCACCCTCACAGCACAGCTAGTTTGGACGGAGTTGATGTTGGGGTCCTGATTTTCTGTTTCTTAGAAAGCTTGTTCCAAGCAAATTATTTCCGGTCCACAAAGTCATCTGTCTTTCATATTCAGTCACCTCACCCGACCCCGGAAGGAACTGAGACAAACGTTGGAACCGTGACCCCAGATTTCCTGGTAATGGAGATACGTAATTGTAAAGTGGGTGGAGGAGGAGTCTTTGTAACTCAGAGAGATGGTATTGCGATGCCAGCCTTTCGTCCATGTTCATGGTAAAACCAAATGTGGCAGGATTAATAGTAGATTGTTCAAGTTGCTAAACAAACCCTTTGTGTATTTTGTTTTTCTGGAAATACCAATTCCATTTCTCAAAAACCTGGAAACGCCGTGCCAGTTTCCTGATGAAGTGTGATGGTTAAGAACGATGATCACTGAGCCTGTCTAGATCTTCTGTGGCCCCTTTAAGTGAAAGGGAGCTTGCTTTTGTTTTGTGAGTCAGTCTTCCAGCTGCATGACTTCATCTCAGCAAGGTAAATAAAGGAATGTTCAGTATGATAGCAGTCGCCACCCAGATAAGTGACTGGTCAGCATTTAGAAAAGGGCCAGGTTACAGGACGAAGGAGCCTGGAAAGATACTGCCGTGGCATGGTATTGTATTTGGGCAGCTTCATTGTGTAAGCGGGTGGTGTATGGAATGAAGCTGGGAGGTGTTGGGCGGGGTGTAGAGGACCAGTCACAATAGCAGAGGTCTTCCCAGGCAAAGTGTCAGTTTGATTGGGGCAAACTCCCCTGAAGTCCATTGAGAGTCCCCATCTGCTTGTTCAGAATTCATCTAAGCAACTCTGACAAGAGGCGAAAATCTCCCCTGGACAGAAATTCTCCTATTCTCGCATGGGTTGGGCCTATCTTTGTCTTTCCCAGTGTCCGCGATGGGCCATCCACCTCTCCCCTTGGAAACACTTCCCTGACCTGTGTAGTCCTGTTTGCTCCCCTAAAACACTGTGCCTTCCCAGGCTGCACTTAAACATTCAAGATGGCTTGACCCTTAAAAACCTCCTGTTAGACACTTTATGCGGAGAGCAATTAGTTTCCAAAACAGCAATTAAGACATTTTCTAACAGTAATTGGCAGCAGAGATGCCGGTCTTGACCTATTTCAGCTGACTGACTCCTCTCTAAATAGTTTGGTAATCAGGCTATTAGGCTGTTTGGGAACCTTCCCCGCCTAAATTCCTCTATGGTGTATCTAATATCTGCCTGTCCTCTATTTAAAAACCACTACTCATGGAATCCTGTATAAAGAGTCCCAGGTTTTCAGCTTCTCTTCATTTCTCATCTGACATTTCATTTTCACATTACACTTATTTAACCACAAGGTGATTTATGTGGTTCAGTCCTCCAGGTAAACTCTCAAAACTGGCTTCCGCCCCCTGATTATCCTAGCTCTTCCATGAAGCGAACACGAGCCCTGTTTTCAAATGAAGAAAGAACCCAAATATTAAGCGTCCAAGGGCCGGCTCGGCCAGCAAATGGATACCAAATTCAGACGTTGTTGAACATTTTCACCCTGAGTGTCCCTTGCAATGACAGCAGTTGTTGTCCTTCCCAGTGGTTGTCCTCTCTGCTCTCCTGCTGCCTCTGCTGCTTGGACACCTTACTGTCTTGATTTCAACTTGATTTCAGATAAGCACGACAATGTGCTGATGAGTTTTGGGGGTGAAAGCATGGAGAAAGCCTGCATCTCGGTCACTTTCACACCAGTTGCCTTAGAAAGACAGGCCTCTCCATCCCCCCTGCTATGCTTCTTGTTCAACTTTTGATCTCGGTTGTTAATGCTAATAAAAAGCCAAAACCAAACTCACTGCCATCGAGTCCGTTCTCCCTCCCAGCATCCCTGCAGGACAAGGTAGAACTGCCCCATGAGTTTCCAAGACCGAAACTCTTTACGAGAGTAGAAAGCCTCATCTTGCTCCAGGGGAGCCAGCTGGTGGTTTCGAACTGCTGACCTCGCAGTTAGCAGCCTGATTTTAACCACTAGACTACCCGGGCTCCTAAACTGACGGTGTGTATTAATATTATAAATCTAATTCTTAGGTCAGTGATATTTTTCCTTCCTGTGCAGCTTGTTACAAAAGGGGAATTCGTGCTTTTGTTTTCTTCTACAGAGCAAACGACAAGGGAATCACCATCCTCCAAGGTCTAGCTTCGATTCATTTATTTTTTTTTCTGGACCTAAAATATACCAGTAAACTTACCTGATCCTGCCAGGCACTGACAAAGTAAAAGCCCTGGCATGAAGTACAATTAATGTGCTGCGGTTCTTCACAAACAAAGGAATAACATGACGAGGGGAAAGGGCTCTATAAAATCTCGATCGTGTTTGTCTGCTTGTTTTCTGCAGAGATTTTTGGACTCCGTCCTCTCAGAGATCTCCACACGGCTGAACAGAGGGCAGGATTGGTCGTTCACCCTGCTTGTCCTCATCTGCCTTTGTTGGGGGCCTGTGACTCAATTCCATCGCCTAGCAACCTTATGGGACAGAGTAGAACCACCCCAAAGGGTTTCCGAGGTTGAGCTGTTTTTGGAAGCAGATCACCAGGTCTGTTTCTCACGTGAAGCAGACAGTGGAGTCAAACTGCCCACCTCTGGTTAGCAGCTGAATGCTTAACCCTGGCACCAGCAGAGCTGTCTTGCCCATTTCAGTAGTAACACGGGTTCCACAGAACCAGAGCCAAGTGGCCCATCTGGTCAGGCGTGGCTTGGAGTTATGATTGTCCTCACTCCTGGGCCACAGACTGCAGTGGGAGTGAGAGGGCAGGAACGGGGATGAGCAGGGCTTGAACTCAAATACTTTATAGCCACCGAGTCAGATTCCTGAGACCCGCGCATGGTAGAGGGATAGGGCACAATTCCAAACAGAAACTCAAAGCAGACAATAGAAGACTTTGGTATCTTATGTTTACTCCAACAATCGTTGTATTGCACTGTGACTAATGAGGTTCAATAAGTTTGTATCTATTTATTGGCCATTTGGTTCTTCTCTTATGTGAGTTTCTGGTTCAAGTCTTGTGTCCATTTCTCTCTGGGATTGTCTGTCTCTGCCCTGAGTGGAAAGCGCTGTATCTGTTCTAAAAAGATTGTGGGAATTGCAAATACTTTGGTATGTTATATGTGTTGGAGATACCCCTCCCCCATTCCGTGGCATATCTTTTCTCTCCCTGAAGGATGTCCTTTGATAAGCTGATGCACTAACTTTTAACAGAATTCAATTTATCAATCTCTTCTATGGGTTGTCCTTTTCCAAATTCACCTATAGATTCTAATAACTT
The DNA here is from genome assembly GCF_000313985.2 of Echinops telfairi. NCBI lineage: Eukaryota > Metazoa > Chordata > Mammalia > Afrosoricida > Tenrecidae > Echinops > Echinops telfairi. The sequence continues at coordinate 7,585,555 of NW_022111368.1, forward strand.
AACTATTATTTTAACATAATCATATTGGCTACACATATCGACAGCTTTTATAGCTTCTTCTATCCTTCTACCTCCTTTTTCTTTTGCGTTTTTCTTGACTTTTTATGCTGTCTAGGATATGTAAAACCGTAATCCAAACCCACTGCCATCGAGTTGGTTCTAACTCAAAGCAACCCTGCGTTGGGTTTCTGAAGCTGTAAATCTTCACAGGAGCAAATAACCTCATCTTTCCTCTTTGGAGTAGCTGGCGGGTTAGAACCACGGATCTTTCGGTTAGCATCCCATTGCTTACTCAACAGCACCACCAGGGCGCCTAGGAAACATGCAATCTTAAACAAGAAATATTTATTAACCACCTACCTACTATTGACACTTCACCAATAGGCCTTGAAAATGGGTAGGAGACCCTACACTAGCTGTGTTGATAACCCAAGCTACCCTTCTAGCTATGTCAGCACCAGAAGAGCTGTGTGGGTTCTCTTCAAATAGAAAGGCCAAAGGAAACAATTCTGCAATCCCTTCCAGTCTTTAGTTGGGTTTAGATCAGATATTTAAATGCTGTTGGAGAAGCAGACTCAGGATAAACTGCCAGTGACAAGAACACAACCTTTTTCTTTTTTCATGACAACGACCATCATCTGCCATGTTCTCATATCGCTCATAGAGCTCATTCCCCGTATTCTCCACAGGTCACAGTGAAACCCTAAAAGGCTACACATTTACACCGTGCTTTGCAAAATAAGTCTATGGTTAATTTTGGTTACCAATGGAAACGTTTCATCCCTGCGTTAGTTACTACTTCACTCCCTTTCCACGTAGAGCAGACACACGCAAAACAACAAAGCATCAATGTCTCTATCTGCGTGTATTCCCACGGTTTTTTTAAAAGTGCAGCTTTGGTCTCTTTGCTGGTCCGGATTATCTGTTCCACTACTCGGACACTCTGGTGTAGGGGACAGAGAGTTGAGCATTTCCTTCTTTCCTGGAAAATATTCTAATGACTCCCTTTGATAATATGTCCAATTGTATGTCTCAGGCATAACTGAGCCTTTATTAAGCATGCAGAGACTTATAAAGCCTTATACTTGTAGAGTCGGATAAAGGGTTCTATTCATGAAAATAAATGATTTAATTCAGGAAAGAAACGGGAAGTAAATACTAAAATGTCATTGAACACTAGATTTTCCTGGGACCTCTAGAACAAAATACACTTTGGTGAACTGCAGAGAAAGCTTACCATGGTAAACTAGCTGCTGTCAATTCGATTCCAACTCACGGAGACGCCAGGTGGGTCAGAGAAGACCTGAGACTCAGAGGGTTTACCAGGGCTGAATTTTTGTTTGTTTGTTTTTAAATTTTTTAATCATTTTATTGGGGGCTCGTACAATGTCTCTCACAATCCATACATCCATCCATTGTGTCCAGCACATTAACACATGTGTTGCCATCATCATTCTCAAAATTTTGCTTTCTACTTGAGCCATTGGTATCAGCTCCTTATTTTTCCCCTCCCTCCCCAGTCCCCATCCCTCATGAACCCTTGATAACTTATAAATTATTATTATTTTGTCATATCTTACACTGCCCAACGTCTCCCTTCACCCACTTTTCTGTTGTCTGTCCCCCAAGGAGGAGGTTATATGTAGATCCTTGTAATCGGTTCCCCCTTTCTTCCTATCTTCGCTCCACCCTCCCAGTATCGCCACTCTTAGCACTGGTCCTGAATGGGTCATCTGTCCTGGATTCCCTGTGTTTCCAGTTCCTAACTGTACCAGTGTACATCCTCTGGTCTAGCCGGATTTGTAAGGTAGAATTGGGATCATGATAATGGGGTAGGAGGAAGGAAGCATTTAGGAACTAGAGGAAAGTTGTATGTTTAATCATTGCTACGTAGCACCCTGACTGGCTCATCTCCTCCACCAGGGCTGATTTTGTACAGGTTGATCACTACACTTTTCTTCTGAGGCCTCTTTTCGATCCTTTGGTTAGCGGTTCAGTGTAAGGATTTGCTCTACCCAGGACTTCAAAGGTTCAAATCTACTGTGCTCCATGGGAGAAAGATGTGACAAGTTACTTCCAGAAAGATCACAGCTTCCCTCTGTCCTGTAGGGTTTCTGTGAGTTGGAATCACGTGAACGACCCCTAACAGCAGCATCTTGGAGATGGGCCTTTGTGGGTGGGGCCAACGATTAGTATGCTCAGCTGCTGACCAACAATTTGGAGGTTCTGGGAGCCCCTCAGAAGGCAGACCTCAAAAGGAGCTTCCAAGAAACCAGCCACCATCCAGCCTTATGAGGCCCAGCTCCATTCTGACACATGCAGCCCCGGAGTGGACATTGATGCTCTCAGTTGGTGGTTCCTGCCCTAGAGACAAGACTGAGACATAGTGTGTTCCCGTTGCTGGGGGAAGTGGGTCCCCTGGTCAGCACACATCTCAGGAGTTTCTTGGCTAGCTAAAACACAGGAGATGGGATGTGGAGAGACGCTGGGTGGTGTCGCGGGTCAAAAACCGCTTGTCTGGGAGCGTCCTTCCGGAGGATGTTTAAACATGGTTGTACACAGAGCCTGGGCCAAGAGCACCTTCTTCCTGAAATGTCGGTGTGTCTCATGAGCTCTGCAGAATGTTTGGAAGCTTCTGCTTCCTCACCTGCCCACACCACATTGGGCCTCCCTGGTGGTTTTACCTGGGGAGCAGTCTCCCTCCTCAGGCTGCAGGGTTCTGTGTCTGTAGGCTGTCTTCATACACTGTCGGTTACATCCGTGGGCCCCAATACTGCTCTGCATACCGGCCTGGCCGGCAAAGACATTTTCCACGACCTGAGGAGAAATAAAGGGAGGCAGGGGGAATGAGGGGGGAAGAGGGAGACTATTATTATAAGTGTATGTTATACATGTATAGACATGGACTACATAATATGTGCTTCCCTCACTCCATGTACATCTGTAGGTTCCCGAGACAGTGACAAACACTGCCCTGGAACTTCTGACCCTGTCACTCTGGGGTGAGACATAGCCCTTGGTGTTTCTCACAAGGGCCCCAAATGATGCTAATTGTCGGCCATGTTCAAAAGCCACCAGTCTTGTGGGAAAGACACTGCTCATGGGAGTCCTGAAAGGAAGAAGGAAAGCAGGGTGTCCTAACCAAAAGGAGCTAGGGCGGGCTCGCAGCTGGTGGGCGGTGGAGCCCAGAGTGCCAGATAGGCCTGCAGCTGTGCAGGGAGCCGGCTGTGAAGGTCAAGCCAAGAGGTCGGTGGGGTGGGAGTGCCGGCACCTGAAGCTGACGTGAAATTAAATCCCGAGTCAGAAGATGAAGGTGTTGGTAGCAAGGTGGCCTTGGAACTCACAGCGTATGGTCCCTGGTAAAATGCTGAGGCTTTGAAGGCCTGGACTCTGACCTCCATTCCTTAGCCACACCCTAGCTGTCTGAGGAGTTAAATGTTCATGAGGCTGGCGGTTTGAGTCCATCCAGAAATGTCTTGGAAGAAAGCCTGGCTGACAATCTACTTCTAAAACAATAAAAATCAGTCATTGGAAATGGACTTGTTAGGGTTCCACTCTGACAAGCATGGGGTCGCCATGAGTCAGAACCAGCTGGAGGAAAACTGGGGTGGGCACTGAATCCCCAAACCAAGTCCATTGCCATCGAGTTGAAGTCAGTTCATAGTACCCCTTTTAGAGTAGAAGTGCCCCCTGTGAGTTTCTGTAACTCTTTACAGGAGTAGAAAGCCTCATCTTTCTCCCATGGTGTGGCTGGAGATTTCGAACTGCTGACTTTGTGGTTCGCAGTCCAGCATGCAACCCATGACACCACCAGGGCTCTGCCAGGTTCTCATCTGGGTACTGGTTAGTTGTCCTACAACTCCCATGCTTGGAGGCAGACCGTATACGTCCCTCTGACACAGGAGTGTATATGAATTGGAAATGCCCGCATTCCAGGGATTTCCTACAGTCAGGTTTGACTGTGCATGCATAGGTGCCAAAGATCTTTTCAAGAACCGCTGAGGAAAAAGCAAATGCTCCCAAGGTTAAATTCACCTTGAGCCTTGTGAAGATTCAGTGTCACCTACTCACTGAACAGGCATTGAGTAGACAGCACGGTCCTGAAAACACGAGGCATTTTTTGGTTTCTGTTGAGTGAGGCTTGTGGTCTGATTGGACAGGACTCTGGAACCACAAGCAAACTTTCCCAAATGAGCCTCGACCACAGCACTGTGATGCGTAGCGGCTGTAGCATTGCCTCTGACTCCCGGTGACCTTACACAGAACAGAACACACTATGCCCCAGCCCTGCATGATTGTATGTTTGAGTCCATCCCTGTGGCTAGGGTGTAGCACCACTGTAACCAGTAACCACTGGCCCTGGAGTCCTTGCCAACTCCTCTGGACGCCGCTTGTGTCTGTGTAGAGCGGGGCTCCAGAAGGCTTGCTGTGCCTGACATTTTTAGAGGGGATTCTCCAGGCCTTTCTTTCGAGATGCCTTTGAGCAGACTCCGCCAATGATTTCATTCCTTTTGGTACTGCCCACTCTAGGGACTGGCTGTTGCTTGATTGCATCTTAATTATACCCGAAGCTGATTTTTAAATTAGATCTTGCCATGAACTCAGACTGAGTCAGCTCAGTATTCATTCTGTGTTCTATAAACATTTCCCTAATTGATCCTAGTAATCAGATGGAAAAGGCATCTTCCCAGGCATTTCAGGGGAATTTACTTGCCGGCAGAAGCTGCAGGGTGAGAATCTGCAAGTCAAAGAGATAAGAATGCAATGGGAAACCACTGGTGACAGAGAGAGAGGAGAGGGAGGGAGAGAAATGATGACCGAGACGTGAAGTCAGTAGACTAAAATTAGGCAAAGCACAGAAATGGTCATGTGAGTTAGTAAAATGCCCCCCACCCCCACCCCCGAAGAGGACTGGGAGCCCGATTAACCCAGATATTTCTGCTGGAGCCGGAAGGGAACTGTCACTGGGCCTTCCCAGGGAGCACCAACTGAACAGACAGCTTCTGCTGAGAAGCTGAAACCAGGACCCAAGGGACCGCTTAATCTGAACGATTAGGGGCAAAGTGCAGGGCAGCGAAGGAAATCCACCCATTCTTGCAGCTGTTTCCAGCCTTGTTTTCCTGGACCGCTAGCCAGGTCTGAGTTTTGCAAGAGGAAGGATGCCTTGTGTTTCCTATGCCCTGAACACGGGCTTGGAGGCTTTTCTCTCCCCTCCGCCAGGCTCCGCCCAACTGGTTAAGAAATCTCTCGGCTCTAACGTGCAGGTCATAGGACATATGGAATAAGAAGCTAGGGGTTTTTTGGTGTTGTGTTTAGTTTTTAAGTATCTGCAGGACAATATTTGGACACGTTGTTTTCCCCGCAGAAAGTAGAAGGCAGTGATTTGGGATTACAATCATTGACTTGTGGCTGGCAGGGCTTGGGCAGCCTGCAATACAGTGGCTTTATCAGTCCTTTCCCAGTGTCACTTGTGGAAACTCGGCGAGCCTTGTTTTAGACATCGTTCCATGTGACCATCCTGAGAGAACATGCAATGAAATGCTCATTTTCTTATTTTCACGTGGGTTGTAGTTTCCCACTTTTATGCAGGAAATGAATTTAGGTGACAGAGGACCGAATTCAGTCATTTGAAAAGGGTATAGACGAGATCTCTTGTTGCTTGGAAGATTATAGTGAGCAGATTTTCACACTGTCCGCTGGAACCCAACTGCTTGAGCAGGGGCTGGTTTTTGTCCTTGTTGTTGCTAGATGCCACTGAGTGAGACCCACCTTGTGCACACAGCCTGGCCCTGCCCCGTCCTCACACGTCTTGCGGTGCTCGAGCCCGTTTTTGCTGCCTCATCTCGCTGCGGGTTTGTTTCCCTGATGTCCAGCAGGTCTGCGAAGTACAGGAGACAGTCTCACCATCCTCGCTTCTAAGGAGCAGTCTGGCTGCACTTCTTCCAGTGCATCTGTTCATTCTTGACAGTCCATCATGTATTTAATATTCCTTGTCAGTACCATAACTCAAAGGCAGTACTGTGATTCTTTGTCAGTCTTTCGTATGCCTTATGCAGCTTTTGCATGCATCTCAGGCGATTGAAAATACGGTAGCTCGGGTCAGGCAAACCTCAGTCCTCAGAGTTATATCTTCACACTTGAACGTTTTAAAGAGAGGTTTTGCAATAGACTTACCCAGTGCAATATGTCGTTAGATTTCTTGACTGCTGCTACTTCGGGTGCTGATGGTGGATCCGAGTCAAATGACATCCTTAACAACTTCCATCTTTTCTCCGTTTATCACAATGGGGTTCCTTGGTCCAGTTGTAAGGCTTTTTCTTTGCTCTCTGTTGAGGTGTAATCCGTATTGGTTTTGTGTATTTGGTATTTGACATTGGGTAGTTAGGAGCCTTGGTGGCATCGTGATTATGGGTTGGGTTGCAATCCATAAGGTCATCAGTTGGAAACACTAGCCACTCCTCCAGAGTCAGACAGGACTCTCTACTCCTATAAACAGTCGCAGTCTCAGAAACTCACACAAGCAGTCCCACCTGGCCTATAGGGTCACTGTGAGTTGGCAATGAGCTTGGATTTGGATTGGGAGTTTGGATTGGGTAGTTTCTTGAAATTTGTTGGGCACACAGTTTTCTTGTGAGACGCTGAAGTTAGAGCAGGGATCCGCAGCTTGTCTGAGCCAGTCTTGCCCATTTTTGCTACTTCTAATCCTTTAGTGCAAGCACACCCATGGCCCCAGCCGTTCTGAGGAGCATGAAAACGGCACAATGTAAGGCAATGTTCCTTTCATCTATACATAAGGTCGCCATGAGTTTGAAGCTGCCCCGAGGACCGCTAACAACAAGCTTGAGAGGGTGCTTGTCAATCCTCAGCCTTCATTACACTTCTGGGTCTACACATCTGATACTTTATTGTGGTGTACTCAGTGCCTAGCACAAGAGTTTGTCCCGGTCATTCAGGAGATTGAATTGAAAGAGCGAGTAAGAGACAGAAAAAGAGTTGGATGTGTGTAGTTATGTTGTGAGTTTCCATCCAATCAAATCTGACTCACGGGGACCCCATGTATAACAAAACAATGGTGCCGGTTGTGTCACCTTCAGTGTGGTTGGCTTCCTTAAGCGTAGCGCTGCGACCATTGGGCCAGCCCATCTCACCTTTGCCCGCCCTGTACTGTATCCAGCATAATGTCTATCTTCAGCCAGCAGTTGCTTATGGTGGCATATCCTAAGTACATGAACCCAAGTTTGGGACAATACTCTGGGATCCGTAGGACTTTTAGTGGCTAGTTTTCTGTCTGAGTCTGAGTCTCATCATCCACCATGGATGATCCCATTGGCACTTGAGATACGACTGACAGAGTCTACACCAGCAGAGCAACGTGCACACTGCCACAGGATGAGAAACTCAGAGTTAGGGGATGGATGGAGGGCTTCCGAGTAGCTAACTTGGCTTGCCCGCAAAGGATTAGCAGTCAGAACCCAAACCAAGGCCACTGCTGATGAGTAATAGATTCCAGCTCATAGCAACCCTGTAGGACAGAGTGGAACTGCTCCTTAGCGTTTCACGTCTGCATGGAAGCAGACTCTCGCAGTGAGCACCCACAGATTGACTGGTAGGTGAGAGGTTGGGTGCTTTAACCACTGTGGCACCAAGGCTCCCTTGGTAATCTACAGCATGTCAAAAAGCTGGCCGTCAGAAACTGGACATGGACATGTGATGAAGCGGTAAATAAAAATAAAATATCAAGTGTCTTTACATTTATGAGAATTCTAATAACAGTATAAAACAATAAATGCTACTTAGATTCATTGGAAGAAGCTTCTTCCGGACTGTTTGTACCGTTAGATATGGCTTATGTGGTTGGGTATAAACGGAGATGCAGAGAATAAATAGGCCCCTTGGTTTAAAACATTTGAGAAGCCTGGTCCAGGGTGGATCAGAGGAAACAGCCCTGACAGTCTGAGACTAAGACTTCATATAAATACCCACCCTCCCCCACACTGCCACAGAGTCGGCTCTGATTCCTAGCAACTGTGTATAGGGTTTCCAAGGCCGTAAATCTTTATGGGAGTGGGTAGCCTCACCTTGCTCCCTTGAGTGGCTAGTGGGTTTGAATCACTGACCTTAATGGTAAGATGGCCAATGCATGCACTGCCGATTTGTAAGGGCTCCTTAGAGCCAAAGCAAAACAACACTTCGTACAAGTTGCCTACCGAACAGAGCACATATGCCTCTTCCAGAGATCTTTTTTTCCCCTAAAGATTTCAGCAAAACAAAAACGATGAAGGGGCAAGAAGGAAGAAGATACAGAAATGGCGGTAATATAAAATAAAAAGAACAAGTGCTATGATTCATCTACTGAGTATCGTTTAGATCTTGGTACTCCCAGCTGACCCCCCGTTTTGCCATAACATCCCAAGTTCCCCACCCAGCATCTTCTGAGGAACACTCTCTAGCTCCAGGCCACAGAAGTGTCCCACAGGCCAATCACTGAAGCCAGCAGTGCGCTTGGATAACTCATGAAGATTCATAAAAAGACAAAAACAGTTAAAGAGACGGAGATGACTTTTTTAAAAAGCATTTTATTAGGGGCTCATACAACTCTTTTTGTGTGTGTGTGTGTGTGTATACATATTTTCTTTAACATTTTATTAGGGGCTCATACAACTGTTATCGCAATCCATACACACAT
>NW_022111368.1:7595750-7621141 GCF_000313985.2 Echinops telfairi
TGTCCCACTATCATGCTCAGTCCCCACCAGGGTTTCAGCACTTCCTCTTTGTTACATTCCCCTTGATCATGCCCTACCAGGTCTGACTTTTTAAAAGAATCTCAAGATCCTTCTATGTCCAGACTCGTAATCACAAATCCCACTCCAGCATCGCCATCACTGTGATTTGGCATGTATACGTGCAAGTTCTGAATCATCTCCAGACTATTTACATGGGATTTTTTGTTTTGGTTGGGTTTTTGTTTTTTTTTCTGCTAAGTGACCTTAGGGTCAGCCCTGGCTGGGACTTCAAAGAGGCCACCCCTTCCTGAATCTTATTAGGGCATGTATGGGTTGCTACCAAGGAGAGGAGAAGTATTGTCTATTAAGGAAAAAGCTTTCAGAGAGCTAGCTAGGAGGAGGAAATGCTGGGCTCTGCACCAGTGTTTGACTGTTTATGGTACATAAGTGAGCTGTGGTTCCCGGCAGGAGATTCCTCTTGAGGGTGGTGCTTGGGGTGAAGCAAAGAGTTGAATCATAGCAACATTGGAAATTAAAGCACAACCAGTCTACATTCCCTGCCCTTTGTGCAGAGCTAAACAATGGCAAGCATTTCCTTAGATGCAGACTCTCATTTGAAAATATGAGACGTGATCTAGCTTAGGTTCTGCTACGACCTTAGTGCTCCATTCTCAAAGTTTTGCAGCCAGGTACTCATCAGAAAATGTGAGGCGGGGCTGATTACAGCATCCCTGCAGCTGTTAGTCATCCAACTGAGACTCCAGAGTGTTTTTGGTACGTATCACCATCAACTCTGTGCCTTTCCTGTCAAACTGATTCCTTTCCTTTCCTTGTCCCTGCTTTCTCTATAGCCACTCCCCAAAATCTGTTCTCATTCCTTTATCCCACTTTTCCACAAATAGAGAATCCTATCTCTGAGGCAGCTAATCCCTCTGGAGTGGTGCCTAAAACTTTTATAATTTGACCAAATTCCAAGCAACACTGTCCTTAGGATTTCTTTTAATAGTTTAAAGAAAACATTCAATTCATATACTGTACAATCCATACAATAATAAAAAGGGTTGTGCAGTCATCGCCACAATCAATTTTAGAATAATTTCTTCATCATTATTATTATTAGCTCTCCATTTTCCCCAAACTCCCCCACCACAACCCGAAGAAACTATTAAACCAGTTACTATCTCTAGATTTCTCAAATAAAAACATACCCCCAAATAATAAAACCCTCCCAGCAGCAACAAGGAAAAAACCCTCCATCCAAAAGAAAGATAAGGAAACAATAAAAACTAGCACAAATTCAAAATTGGTTAAAAGGGAAAGCAAATGATAAGATGTTAAATTTTAATTTAACTATACATGCAGTAATCCATTTCCCAATGCATTCTGTCTGATGGGAAGGCTAGTCGCATCCCTGGCCAATGATCAAGGGAGTTCTCCAGAGGCTTAATCCATCGAGGGACTCTGGAAATGGATTTGGGGCCTTCCCTGTCACCCACAGCCATCTGTAAGCAGAGTGTAAGCAGGTTACACTCCAATACAGTTCCCTCCTCCAGCCTTTGACATTCTGGTTTACAATCCTTGGATCACACAGGCAGTGTGCTTCTTCCATTAGGTCTTCTCTGACACCTCAATTATCTGGCTGCTTGTTTTAAAACATACTCTAAAGAACTTTTAAGTGGAATGAATAATCCAGACCAGGCACAAAAAAAGAACTTGAGACATGTCTACCCGTGTCAATCAGTAAATCAAATGCACTTAGGCCATGCAGAAAAGCAATTAGAATCATTTGGATAAAAATTACTTTGCCACTCTTGCTCCATGTACCTTTGTATATAACTTTATTAGAGCATGTATTACTTTGTTAAGCATTGATTGTTAAGTGCTGATGATTTCTGTGACTGGTTTATCATTTTCCTCAGGCAGGAGACCTACTTATTCCTCCTAATGTCTCCATGCCTGACAGGTGGTGGGTATTCAAAAAAGTGTTTAGAGGACATTTTGTGGGGATTGACTGTCTACATTGATAAAAGCAACTGAAATAACTTACTCTCACACTACCAAAGCCAAAGTTTTAGATTTGTGCAATAGAATACTGATTTTAAATATGCTAGTCCAAATTGCTTTACCATGTGGATTCTTTTCTTCTTCTGTGTTTGCAGGTGTTTGTGCTTTATCAGTTTCTCCTTGTTTCCATGTTTGTTTTATTGCCAGAGTACCGACATTTCCTGGCTTTTGTTAAGCTGTGGCACAAACTCTGTTTTGAAAGGACAGGAGCATAATAAAAACGGATATGAAAGAAGGGCCAGATGACATCACTCGAAATATTTGAGGAAGTCCACTCTTTTGGATGTTTATAATCTCAGCATGTTAGTTGTTTGTAATGTGATAAGAGTACTTTTGATACATAAGGGGAACTACAATCCATGTTCCTCAGACAGTTCATGAATTTTTATCTTGGGCTCATAGTGAAGGACAGAGAACAAGGAGGTTCTTGGCTTGAATCCCAAGGGACCCTGACTCATTGGTTGACCTTGGGTACAAGGTTCAGCATACTTGAGCTGCTTCAGTTGTGCCTAAGCCAGCTATTCAGTGCACTTTTTAAAGAAAAGAAATCTAATAGAAAACTAAGCAGTCCACTTATTAAAGATGGCTTAGCATACTACATTTTTCCTTCTCAAAATCTAATATTAGAGGAATGGATGCGATGTACATGAGCTTAAAATTCAATTATCACCTTTCCAGGTTTAACTTTCTAGACTCTATAATGCATTGATTCAACGTGAAAATTGCAAAGCACTCAAATTTCTCTGTAAACAACCTTTTTTTTTTCAGCAGTACACATATTGATCCTTGCCAGTCTCACAGGATCTGTATTGTGGGTTAGGAAATTCCCTGGCATCTCACCTTGGAGGGTGAAACAAGACAAAGGCTGAGAACATGATTAGCTAGTACGTGTGCCAAGCAGCATGCTAGGCTTTTTCTATGGATTCATCTCATTTTGTTTTCTAGAGACTGTTCCCTGTGCACTGGAAAATAATGTAGATTTTGCTGTTGTTGAGTGGAGAGTTCAGAGTATGTGTACAAGGCCAAACTGATTGTGTTGTTTAGTTCTTCTGTGTTTTTTATTGAGTTTCCTTCCCGATGTTCTGCCCTGCCTGGTGTCTCAATAATCCCACGAGGAATGGTAGAGCCTACCCATTTTGCAAATGAGGAAACTGAAGCCCACGGGGGTTCCATTTAGTCCCCAGGGACACACAACCACAGCACTGGGTCTGAAGTTCAAGGACCCCCAGCCCCAGGGCTCTCCTCTCAGACATGGCGCTGTGCAGAGCGATCCAAGTAGACAGCAACCAAGATCTCTGCAGCTGAGTGGAAACCAGGGTCAGGGCGGAAACACAAGCAGGGTCAGAAGATTCTGGAAGCCCAGACAGACACCATCTCCTTACAAATCCCCAGATTAAGGATAAAAAGACTAGAGAGGTCATTTGTCTGCACACAGAGCTGTACAAGAATGTAACTGGCTCCTAAAATCTCATAAACCTCAGTACAAACACTAAACGCCTGTGCATGTTACTTCTGATTTAGCTTTATGCGCCTGCAAAATTTGGTCTGAACATTGCCCTAGGCATATAGCCTGCTGTGTGGTAAAGAGAAGTGTGGGATTGGAAATTCCTTGTCGGGGTCTCCAATTGGTCAACACACACACACACACACACACACACACACATAATTGAGTCCTTTTTGTATCCGTAAGTACTCTGAGACATCAATTGGTCCCAGCAACATCTTTGTGCCATGATTTCAAATAGATTATATTCCTAAACTGTCTCTCAAACCAATGAGAAGGCTTTTAAGAGTTAAGTTCACAGCAAAGGACTCTTAAGCCACTATTAATATACAAAAGCATACCTATGAGTATACCTTCTCCACACGGCCAGGTATGATGAACTTGGCAGGGTACCTGCCAAAGAAATAGCAAGGCAGAAATTGAGAAATCCCAAAGCAGAAGCCTGGCCAGCAAGTATATAAGACAGCTGTGTTTGTAGTATTGTGCTGTCATTCGCCCCAAAGTTCCCTGTGACCTTAGCTCAGATCCCTGCCAGCCTTGCAGAGCTCGGAGTTAAACATATCTAAAACCAAGCTTGTCCAGGCAGAACTGCTGTTATCCCTTGCATGCCAATACCAATGAACACCTCCGCGGCCTAGACCAGTCTTTTAACAAACCAGAACAGAAATCTTATTGTATTATGAAAAAGTATCACTGGCTTTCTTTCATTCCACTCTTCTCAGATTTTCCCCTCAAAATTAGAATGTGGGGTGGGGTGTAAGCTGGCGGTGGGGGGGAGGGGGTGTTCACAAAGCTCTTTAACTAGACTGACTTCTCTGAAGTAAACTAGCTTCGAAAGCTGCATCCACTTCATTCCTTAAGACCAATGTTGAATATCCACGTCAGATTCATACGCCAACACTAACAGCATATACATTTTTATTCGTTTGCCAGAGAATACCAAGACTTGACATGCTGGATAAATAATTAAAATTTAGTTTAGATAACATGTGAGGTAATGCCTATATTAACTGAAGTCTTGGTAGATTGCCTCTACTAGCTGAATAGGACGTAAGCAAATTAGCTCATAAATATTTATTCTAAAGATGCCATGTAAAACTCTTTCCTGCATGCGCACTTGATAGCCTGAAGATTGCTTTCCAGCTATAATTATTCTGGTGGCCTTTTGAACAGGCGTGGAAACCCTCTGATGGATTGTATTTTTTAACTTCGTGATACAACAGCATCTTCTAGGGCTATAAACGTGACTGGGTGATGAAAGCTCTCATCAGAAATCATCTCTAATGTGGACGCTTTTCTAACGATTGTCACGACTATTGGGTGGACGTGCCGGTGCTCAGGTGAAGACAGAGGGAGTCAGAGAACATTGATGTGATGTCACTTGGTGACAGTCCCCACTCTCTAGAACTCAGGTTCCTGACAGGTCCTTGGCAGAGAGGAGAAGGACATCAATATACTATGGAAGTCACATCAGATCATGCCTGATTACTTCTCCCCATCCAGCGCTTTTCCTTGATCCACCGAATAACACAGCAGCAGCTGAAAGCTAAGAAGATGAACCCAAGAGAACGCAGCAAGGAAGTGTGCCCTTGTGTTCTTGGCTGTCAAGGAAGTGTGCCCTTGTGTTCTTGCCTTGGCTCAGTTAAGCCACAGGCTCTGCTTGCTCCTGCTTCCTGCTTGGCTCCTGATCCATGGGCACGTTGCCCTTGACTTCCGCAATTCAGTGGTCTTGCTATGTCTTTGTGCCCCCTGTTATCAAACAACTTCCTTTCCTCTTTGTTTTTCGTCCCAAGATAACATGGTCTACTTACTTCAGCATTTACTTATTGGGGATTTAACCTGCCTTTTTAACTGTGCTATTGTTTGTATTAATCGTTATGAATTGCATAGTGTTCTGATGACACAGGGACCCAATATGGTGTGATCTTACCTTAAGATCCTTGTGGTTCGGGTGTATGACTTTGCAGAGTGTGTGTGTGGAAGGCATGCTATAGCAGAAATGCCTGTCCTTAAAAGAATGCTCGGAACAAGATGTGAAACCGCAAGAATCTGACTTTCTTTTTCCCAAGAGCGAGTGTCTGGTGTGTTTGAGCGGCTCTCAACTACACTGATAGGGAGTTTTCCAGGTCAGGTGGGGTGGAAGGAAAACATTCCACGCTGAAGGAACACTATGTTCAGAGTACCTTTTGGAGAAAGATGACAACCCAGGAGTGTTAAATCATTCTAAATCTTTTGCATTCCATCATCATGTTAAAATCGTATGCGCTCAATTTGAGTAGAACGACCGTGAGACTGTGAAAGCTGTGGGAACCGTGGGTAGAAAAGGAGCCCAACTTGAGGGGCAGGACATGCTAACCTAGAGAAACAATGATGGATACAGGGATCAAAAGATGTACAGATACAGAATATGATGTCTAGTGCAGACAGATTCTAACAGGAAGTCATAAAGACCCACCTCCCTGAGCATTAAAGGCAATTCCCGCCAAGTTGATTCTACCTCGTCACGTATTTCTGACTTGACCTGCGCTCCGTGGGGTTCTCAGGGGCTGAGTTCGAGGACATGGGGCTTCTTCCGGGGCATCTCTGGGTAGACGCGATCTGCCAAACTCTTGGTTAGCAGCCAAACATGCGCCAAACAAGCACCATCTCAGGACTCCTCCTGGCCAGAGTAATTTGTAAAACTCCTAGAGGGTGACAACCGCTACCAAGTATAGAGAAGTAAACGGAGTGCAAAGAGTGCGACTTTCAAGAATTGGAATATGGACAGATCTCCAGAACGAAGCAGAACAGCAGTCAAGATGACTTCAAAGCATCAGATCCCATGCCCCTCGGGTGTACCTGTGGGACCATGTGTCTATGTGTGTGCACGTGTCTGCCAGCTTTTGCAGAGCAGTCAGTTGCACAGGTTGGCTCTTGAAATAATGTCGGTTGTGTGGTAAATCCATGACAGCATTGAGAAAGGGGCTTTAATGACCTCCCAGCAGGCAGCAAACCTCTGGAATGTCTCAGACCAACCCAGCTCCTGTCCTCAGCCGTGGATCTTTGAGGCAGCTCTGCGGGGATTCATGCCTCACCGCATCGGTGGGTGAACAGAGGTTAAGTGAAAGTTAGAGTCTCGCTTGGTAATGAAGGACTTTCACGGAGAGTTGAAATAGCTGTTTCAAAGCACTCGAAAAGACAAAGAACTTATTCCCACTCAAGATTACCAAGACTGTGTTTCATTGGTAACTCAAGACCTTGGGAATTCCCAGCAGGAAGTTGTTCAAGATCAGTCTTTGGAATCGAATGGATAAAATGCTGTTCAAAATAGAATTTGGCCATCAATTCGTAAATGTATCCAAATTACAAGGAAAATAAACCCCCATGATGCTCAGCAGCTGCTATTTTGCCTGCCATCAAGACTGCTATCACAGGTGGCCCCATGAGGATCAGAGCAGCACTGCGCTCCATAGAGTTCGCAGTGGCTGCGTGCTCTGAACTAGATCACCAGGCCATTCTTTCAGCACACTGGTGGGTGGACGTGAACTGCCTTCCTTCTGGTCAGCTGCCAAGTGCTGGACTATTTGTATTACCCAGAGACTCTCAGGGAGTAAGAGGAATCGTGAAATAAAAGAATACCAGAAGTCGGGGGATGGAGGTGTTCGACTATAGAGGAAGAAAACGTTTACAATGCAGACAACATGTACCTGAGAGGGGACACTCTTTGAAATTCCAAGTCAGAAACTATCTCCACTTCAAGGTGTCCTCATTCGACCTTCTACATACTCTTCCCTCTTTGAAAATCATTTTGTAAATTGTGAATTGGATGAAGAGTGGAGTTCAAGGCCGTCCGTTTTCCACCCAAGGATGCATAGGTATTTTCTTTCATGTCCTTGGTTGGAATCCCCACCAGGTAATCTCACATAGCCTGCTTCCTCCCTGCACTTCCCATTGACACTCCCCTTCTTCCCTAGCCCTCCCTACCTTCTGAACTTTGTCCGTGGGAAAATGCTACCATTCTGATTTCAAATGGTAGATTATTTTTTGGAGGGTGTGGCATTACCTCCCTGGTCTTATTGATCACCTTATCTGGCTACTCTTAGACCACTTCCTCTGGCTGCCTACCACATCTCTAGGGCCCCACCCCAGCCGTTTTCCAGCAGGTATGCGCAGTGCTGTGTGCCTGTCTGGCCCTGACGACAGCTTCGTCCTAATATCCATGACTTAGATTTTCAGTATCTGTGTTCCAAGTTTCTTCCCGGATGACTCAAGATGAGGCATCCCATAATTCCACCCAGCACCTAAAAAAGCAACTCAAAAAAGGAAGCCTGAAGCGATCCTTCTGATGAACACAGGAATACATACGATATGGGAAATTGAAAGAAGAGGGCGTGGGGGGAGGGAGGGCATTTGTGCTTCTGGAAATAGTGTGTGTGTGTTCAAGTGGCTTGCAATCCAATACTGGGAACGATGTGTCCACTCCTAGATACGTGCCGGGGTCCCTGAGTAGTGAGAACACACGTTCCTGTGCTGCCTTTTGCCTCCAGAAAGGAGGAGAGTGGGACCTTGTGACAAAATGACCAGAGTAGAGGACAGGCCATACGGTGTGCCTCCTGTCTTCCCTAAGTCAGCGAGATGCCCCACTTGTCTTCACCTGCGGGATTGGGCCCACCCACACGCTGAGATCATTTCTGGCCCTGGGCAAGGTATTTCTAAGGAAGCATTGGCTCATAAAACTTTGGCTGGGCATCAACTCTCATTCTGGTGTCTGGAAGCCCATGCCAGTTCCCCAGGCCTGTTGCCTAGTATCAGGGATCCCTTACATGTGGATGGATGGTGCAGGAGACTCCATGAAGTACCTGCACATTCATGAAGCCATTCCGTTCCCCCAGCAGACCTGCAGTAGAGTTGCTGCTGTGCTCACGTTGTGCAAAGAGTATTGTGGTTCTGAAAGGTTGGGTCCTATCTCTGCCTAGGTTCGCTTTTTGTTGTGGCCCTTCGCCTCACTACTCATTCTCCTCTCTGCTCCTCATTCCGACTCTCCAGCTTCCTCTAGTCTACGAAATCCTTACCCAGGGTACTTGCCTGCCTGTCTGCACTCTAGAGGCTAAGGACTCTTACGCAGCCTATCATTTAGCCTAGTTTAAATGTCAAAAGCACACATGATGTCATTTGGGAAGGCGCGCAGGCCCTGGCCTTTGCTGCTACCTTGCTCGCTGTGCCTGGCAGCAGCCTTCCTCCTCCTTTCAGTCTCCATTAGGTTCTGTTATTTATTTGTGAGCCAGCCCTACTCCAGCAGACCCCAGCCCTGCTATCAAATTATGGTTGCCATAGTCTATCTTGTCAGCAGCTTAAAAAGAAACAGAAGGTGGTGATGTTGGCTAGCCGCCGCTCCTAGGAGAGGTTTAAGTCTGTGAGTTTAAAAATCTGTGGTTTGTTCCCGGTGACTCAGGTGAGGACACCTAACGTAATGCCTTCCAGTTATGTCTGCTGCTATGGGGAACCAGGAGGAGTAAAAAATATGACCACACCGGTATTTCACCTGGATCAAAGCAAGCAGACCGATGCTTATAGAACACGAAGGCTGCCTTCCTGAAAATTTGAGTCGATGCAAGGGCATCACCTGAACCAGGTTCACTGCCAAAGGTCTGATTCCCCTGCTACCAAGTCAGAAGCCCATCCACCTTTGGTCTTCCCAGGGCTGCTAGCTCCTCAGAGGCAGGGGGTTCAGTCTTACCTGGGCTAAGAACTACTTGGTACTCAGAAAATTTCCAAGTGAAATGACTTGGTGTGTGTGCACTTTTCTCCTTCATTACTTCAGTGCTAGTGAAAAGTTCAAGTCCATTCTAAAGTGAGTGCCCTTGAAATCCGACAGAACAAGGGAAACCACTGGCTGGATTGGGAAGAAGGGTTTCGTTCTGTGGAGAGCAGGCTGCGATCAGCCCTTCCTTTGCCATATACCTTGTCTTACTAATACTATGTTGGAATTATTTCCTTAATTTCTACAGCTGCATGTGAGGAAATGGCTTATATTTCCTGTTTTGATAAACTAATAGAATTTTACTGGGAATCTTGTACCCAACGTGGCTTTCTTCTTTGTTGGCCTGTTTTTGGATTAAAAAGATAATTTTATAAGGTCCAGCTTGACTGGACTTGTAGAAAAGACAACAACGTGTGCAGTTTTCTTTATGTTCTTGCCTGAAATATGAAATATAATTACTTTTGAACAATAAGAAATGCTTATCTTTCATGTCAGTTAGAAAGGGCTATTCAAGGTTCCTTTGTTTAAGAAGTTTGCGTTAGGCTGCAATCCAATGGTAAAGTACTTACACAATCCCTGCAGAAGTCCCTCTTTGGCTGGAGGTATATTGGCTTAAAAATACTTCCTTGGGACAAGAAGTTTCTTGGAACATGCAGAAGACAGAATATTCTTTGTTTTAGGACAAATGAATCTTGTTCTCGTATCTTTATATGAAGGCAACACTCATTTTTTGTGTCTGCAAGTTGTGAACAATAGCCAAACGTTTTTCATTTCATACAGACACATTTATATATGCATCTGCATGTATTAGCATGAAATTTAAATGATATTCATATCTTCAGAAAGTTGGGTGTGTTTTTATGGGCTTGTTCCTTTAACCCACTTACACGATTTGCACCGTTACAGAGATAACTTGTTTCCCAGGGCCTAAATCATCCATGCATTTTACTTTCCAATAACTGGGTTATTGTTTAAAGCTACTTTTAATGGTGTCAGCATATTTAGAATGCTGCCATTGGAGGAAGTGACAGTGAGTGGCCTTCTCTTCCATTTGAAGCGGGGATACTCCTCAGACACCTACGAGAAAGATCCCGTTTTCACCAGGTGGCGAAGGGAAAATGGTCAATCTCTGCCTGGGGGTTCGTGAAGCCTAAGGAAGGCAACTTGATACTAGCATCTGGCTAGCTCAGTAAGAGGCTGGCCAGGGGTATGTGTGACCGGATGCTCCCTTAATCTTGCAGCTGCTACTGAAGATCCCTCCTCAGACTCTGTACTGACCCCATTTCACCAATGGCCAAGCACAGACTCTTGCAGGCAGCCAGAGAGCCATTGACTCCAGACAAGAAATTGGCCACATAAACCTGCTGGGTACCAAACTCAGGAAACTAGGATCTGGTTTTGCTTAGAAGGTTGTGGATGACGCCTCTCTCTCAAAGACAGAAAATTCACCAAGGAATATAGATACTGCATGTGTGGTGCTTTGAATGTGTCTATGATTGATTGAACAGATGTACAAATAGATGCATATTTAGATCTAACTAATCATATGACGGCAAGGTTTAGATACGCCTCTAAAGAAAAAGCGTTCCCACATAAAAAGTCGACCAAGAAATCCCTTGTCCAAAATTTTTCACTTTGCTCCTAAAAACGTTGTCTGTTGCACGCCACTATTTCCAGTGGAGTAGAATATGATATAAGGCTTATAGAAAGTATATCTTATGCATTTCCCATTGGCAGTTGGCTCTAAAATGAACCAGGTCCCATCCAATTCCTAGAATTTCTAACAGTTGTGACGATGGTGCCTCCTCATAAAGAAGAAATTAAGCAAAGAAGAGACCTAAGAGGTGTTTTGAATAAAGAGCTTAAACTTGTTTTGCTTGTTAGCATTTTGAGGCATCAGAAGCTGAGTAATTGTGACTTGGGTGTCCAGAGCCTCTCTAAATGCACCATTGATGTGCCCATCAAAGAGAGGTCCCAGGGCCAGCCCTTTTCTAGAATAGACATACCTGAGATCCGTCTTAGTCATAGAAGGAGTCGAATCTATAAGAAATACTGCCTTCTACTCCTCTAAAGGAGGTGTTGCATCCGTTTACAATGCTTCATTTGTCTCCTGACCAATCTTCTTTTTGCATTGTTGGTGAAGTGCCATGCAGTCAGTCCATGACTTTAGTACCAAAGAACAAAGCATGGCTGGGTCTGGCACCATGCTCACAAGCAGGTGCTATCGCTAGTTCGCTGCTGTAGCCACTGTGTCATGGAAAAAGATGGATCTTAGGAAAAGCCATCATGAAATTTCCATCTAGTGAGATGGATGGAGGGGCTACCTTTTTTTCCCATGACACTGTACTTTACTGGGCGGGATGTCTTTCTCCAGAGACTGCCTCTTCCTGATTTCATGCCCTGTCTAAGTGAGACAAAGTCTCACCATCCGTATACTTCTTACAAGAAAGACTTGTTCATCCTTCCCTCTGTCTCTTCACCAATTTTAGTGCGCTTACCTGGAAATCTTGTCAGAAAGTAGCTTCAGATCCAATAAAATACACTTCTGCTTGACTCTTAGGCGACATGGCTGGTGGTGGTCTGCAGATGCTACCTGGAGTGTCAGGGGGCCTAGAAGGAAGAACGACAGTATTTGTAATATTTTGAGTATAAATTGATTACCCTACTGACTGAGTCTAAGTCCCTACCTCTGACCAATCAACCTCAATCATGACCTGGGTTTCGCTTTCACTCTCGGTTTCTAGACCCATCTCTGTATCCCACTTTACCTGCAACACTGTTTTCCAGGTAAATCATCCTCAAACTCTTCTTTGTTTACTGTCTTTCCAATTCATTCTCCCTCATGGTGCTTTGTTGCTCCTGCCTTCCCTTGCTGATGTGGGTTATGATTCCTATGAATTGTTGAGAGATTTATCCATCCTCCATCTCCCTCTGGCTCAGCTTAAAGACATTCACAGTATGTCAGAACCAGTGTGTGTGTGTGTGTGTGTGTGTGTGTGCTGGTTCTGAATTGTTCTATTTCTGGTTCTGAATTGTTCTATTTCTCAAAATGTATAGTTCACATTTATCTTTCAAAAACTGCCCCTGTTGGTTACATAACACTTTTTACAATGTCAACAGTCAACAGTTATCTAGAAAGGACAGTCCCTTTCCTTTGTCTATAATACTTCCCCATCATTCCTCTCACTTATCTTGAAGGAGCAGATAAGTCAAATGGGGTCTGGTCTCCTGTTGGACTGCTGATGACGTAGTTGACCAGACGGGAGCACATGAGTGAGTGTGCATTCATAATGGACAGTGCATTCATAATGGACAGCCTCCAAATCACACATGCCATCCAGATTTGGGAGTTAGAGCCACCGTTTAAAATGGGCGAACATGGTATGTGAGTAGCAACTGAGGTGAGTTTCAGTACAGCTGGGAGAGCTGAGAATGCCCCAGTCTCTGTGAAGGGTCTCTACCCCTGGCTTGAAGGCAGCTATGAGACTGAATTGAGGGCCGAGCCAGGATTGGAGGATACAAAAATAAAGGCTCATTAGGAGAATGTGTTTCAGCTGCACTCCAGTTCTCTAGGCGTGAAGAAGCCTCGCCCAACTTTCATCAGAGCTTCCTTAAAATTGGTCCTATAAAGCCACTCACCTGTCCTCCCTCTCCCACCCCCCTCCACCACCCTTGGGATTACAATTTCCAAACAGCCTAAGACTTTGACCACTTTAGTTAAATGATTGTAGTGTTGTCCATGAAAAATGGAGTCCTTTGCATACACATCGCAGGACCGGAACCTTCTGACTCCAGGAACTAAATCTCTACCGTACTTGCATAGATGGTGAAATCAGTAGCCAGGCACACCTCTAAGTAACCCAGGGTAGAACAAGGATTTGGCATCCTGCTCCAAACCACTGCTGGTGGTGGGACTTTAGCACTGAAAGAATAACTCATGGAAGATTTTACTAGCTTTTCCACATTTCAATCCAGGATTTTGTAGGAAGAAGAGGTTAGAAATGTACAATGCCGGAAAGGGCCTTGGGAAATACTAAAGGGAACTGGAGTCCGTGGTGAAAGCTCACCCTCATGTACACTCTGGAGTTACAGAAAGAAGCACAGCCAATTAGTCCTCTTCTTTGAGTGTGGTGGGAGTTTCTTGAAGTGGAGATGAGGGAGTGAGGGAATTAGGCTTAAAAGGAAAGAAAAGAAAAAGTTGCCAAGACGCAGGGTCAAGTTTTGCCTTAAACACCAGCAGTGAAATCAAATGACAGTCCCAAGGCCATGGAGCATTGACCGTAACTAGTGACATGCTTTAGTATTCTTCTGTTCAAGGGGTACAGGGCGGGACACAGCTCTTGGACTTTCCCATCGCAGCCAACGTTGTCGTAATTTAGAGGAGTAATTTAAGATAGCATGTATGGCTTGAGAATGCTTTAGAGTCCCACAACTTGTCAGGTAAATGCCCAGGCTCAGAATGAAGACTTGTTCAGTCTTTGACTATCTGGAACTTATGCCCTGTCCTTAAGAAAGTAAATATTTCTGTTCATCCTGGAGATCTGACATTCCAATATGTGATACTTGGGCTTCTTTTAGCTGTTGGAATTCACAAGAGCCCCTGTGAAGGACATGTCAGATACTAGAAGGAAACACACACACACACACACACACACACACACAAATGCACACACACTCCTGAATTCCCATGAAGGAAATAATGTGTGCCATTCAAATCTCTCAGTGATTTCTCATCTTGTGAGACGGGGCACCCGAGGCATTCACATAGGTTGAGAACGTGTTAAGAACAGACTTATCAAACCTCAATTCCTAAGTCCAAAAGAGTAAGTTATGAAGAACTCATTTTTGGACCTAAACTCAGCGCATATTCTAAACTTAGAATGGAGAAATCTGTTGGATTAATTTGAAACCAGTAAAATCATTTCAAGCGTTGATTTATATACAGCGATTTGGCAAGTGGTTTCAAAATCAAAATTAAAAATAGCATGTGAAACACCAGATGGAGAATGTGAGTTTAATGTTTTACACCCTAGACTGAGGACTCTCCCCGCACCCAATCCACCCCCCCACCCCCTGCCAACCTTTCCCCAAAAACCTGGTAAATGGATTAATACATGAACTAGAGGATTCATGCCAAGGATTCATGTCAAAGTTATACTTAGTAAAAAGGCTGAATGTGGTGGCCCATCTAGGCTTCTACATTTGGTGCTAAAGGTAATCTATTGGGCTTATTTATGGCTTGGGGTGAGGGGGGTTTCTATTCATATTCATACTCAAAGTGGGGAATTTTGCGAGAAGGCATTTTTTTAAAATGGCAAGAATCGTACCATTTGGAGGGAGTGAAAGAATTTTATATATGCTTACTTGTGCCCTATGGAATACAAACACTGGCGTTGCCTCACTGAAAGATAACCAAAAAGAGATTCAAAGGGCCTGTGAGGCTTTGATCCCTTTGAAGGTTTTGAGATCCTGGGACATTTGGAATCCTTTAAAGAAGTAACTGATACTATTAGCAGATAGTAGATTAGGTAAAGAATTAACCAGAAGAACTCAGCAAGGTGAGCCACTCAAAAGGGGCCTCTCCAGCAGAAAGTGGTTAACCTGGGAAAGGAATGTAGCGCCTATCCAAAAGGCATGTGGGGTCATTACTGAGGCCAATGTGAACTCTGGCCAGGTGCTTTTCAGCCAGAGGTGGACTGGTCCTGACCAACATAGAGGAAGGCTGTCCTGGAAGCAAGCGCTACAGAGCGGCTATGGAAACCCGTCTGCATTTCCACACAAGCAGCTAGCACAGTGCCGGAGCATGGGAGGTTGTGGCGGATATATTGTCACGAAAACAGGCAGAAACACTTACAAAGGGAGTCCCCAGTGGCCGTCCAATGGAGGATCCTTCCTCATGGAGACTTACTCATTACAAACCGCCCTTCAGAAGAGAATGACCAAGAGGTGGAAGCATGCAATTTTGTCCCCAGTGTGTTGTGTTTTGTGTGTGGAGATGTTGCGATCTGGCTGGTTGGTGTTGCTGGTATCATCCGTCGGTCGGTCGTTGCAGCTAGCCGTGGCTCCTTCTGGGGGGCGCCCCTGACAGCACTCGATGAGATGCTGTGAAGGTTTCCAAAAGTTAGGGGACACATTCCGGATCTTTTCATTATGTTCGCTCACCAAGTTCTGGAAGCCCCTCATCTTCTGTGGGGAATCCAGAGGGTTTCCGTGGGTTAGTTTTCAGAAAGACGCCATTAGAGCTTCTACCTGCTCTGTCTTTGTCGGGAAGCTCCACCCAAGTCTGTCTACGTGAGAGACCCTGCTGCTATTTGAAGGAATGTTGGCAAAGCTTCCAACGTCATAGCAACGTACCAGCCCAACACGGGACAAGAAGCTGACAGACAGGTGGGAGAGAAATGGGGGAGAAGGGGGTACATCTAATGATCACTTCCCACTTGAATTATCTGGTACCTGCCAGCACAATCTGAAGGGACAAATTAAGATACTCCTTTCTATCACCCGAACTCTACGATTTTAAAATCTGAAAGAAATACTGAGAGCAAAGCCTAAGAGTGGCCCAGCCAGCAATCTCTTTCAATGACCCGCTCGACTCACTGAAGCGTTTCATCTCGGTACCTGGCAAAAACAGAATTATACCACCCCAGCCACCCCGACTCAATACATATTTTGAGAAGCCTCTTTCGCACACATTCCCCTTCTCTCTTTCTTGGAAAAAAAAATATCATAGTATGAAAAATAAGAAACCAAATCTTTTGCTATTGCACCGATTCTGACTCCTAGTGACCTCATAGGACCCCGTCGAAGCGAAGAGCCCACAGGGTGTCCAAGGCTGCCATCTCTATGGGAACAGGAGGGAAAAGGTCTTTCTCTCACAGAGCAGTGAGTGGGCCCGAACCACTGACCTGTCGGTTCGTGTCTGAGAGCTGATACACTGTGCCACCGGGGCTTCGCACGGTGAAAGGGAAACAAAAATGGGGTGTTCTCTGGGGATACTTCACATTGAATCTCCACCGTATCTCTGTGGCTAGCTTTGGTGAATGAAGATGAGAGGTGGTCGCTGTATCAGATTTCACCTCCTCACACTGACCTGCCTCTGAAGTCTTTGATTCATCATAACTGGCTTGATGTTCCCAGGACCCCAGAGTTGTCCTGCTGGCTGACCTTCACCACTAAATCCCACCGTCTCCTCTTCCTCCCTTCATCTGCCACCCACTCCGCTCAGTGCTCTGGCCTGGTCTCAGCCCTCTCCTCCTGTGGGATGCAGGGCTAAGAGCTGCTTCCCGGGCGCTCAGAGTTGCTGGATTGTACTACCCCAAACCAACCCAAGCGCTGCCATCACGGCCGTGCCGCCTCATAGCGACTGCAGCGGACAGGGGAGCACTGCCCCTTGAGTTCCAAGATGATCACTCTCTATGGGAGGAGAATGCTGGCTTTCGAACGGCTGACCTTTCAGATTGCACCCAGGCCCCCAGGCCACCTGCATTATACCACGGTGGCTACCAAATGGTGGAAGTCTGGCTTCACTTTGGGTGCTTTTGACCAAAGAGAGCCCTTCGATTCAGAGGATGTTCTCAGCTTTTGACTCTCAGGATTCAGCTTAGCATTTACCGCTTAATGACCAGATTCCCTGTAGCTGCCAGTGCATGCGGGCCCTGTAGGTGTCAGAGGAAACCTGCTCGTGCGCTTTTTGCAGTAGCTGGTTTTTCCCAAGAGGACCATCAGGCCTTTTTCCTGGAATGCCTTTGAGTACCCTTGAACCTCCAGACCTGCAGACTCTCGGTTGGCAGCCAAGCAAGTTTCACCATTTGCAAGACCCAGGAGCTTCCTTACCACTTGGGAAGTCCTTTCAAAAGGTCTATCCTACACGTTGAATGGTTAGTTAGCAAGAGGTGGACGGGCTTTCTCAACAGGTGGTATTGGATACACGCTGTCCTTGGAAATATCTTCAGTCGCTCACGATGTGTTGTTGTGTGCTTGCTTTTGCAGGGTGTGAAGAAGTTCGATGGGCCGTGTGGAGGAAGAGACTGCAGCAGCGGGGGTTGTCAGTGCTACCCTGAGAAAGGCGGCCGCGTAAGTCGTGATGTAGCACGGTGCTTGCTCTGGACTGCCGTCCTTGGACATCTGGTTACAATGCGAGTGCCTTTAAACCAGCGGTTCTCAACCTGTAGGTCGCGACCCCTTTGAGGATCAAACGGCCCTTTCATAGGGGTCACCTAAGACCATCGGAAAACACATAAATATTTCACAATCTATAATTACATAGTGTTTTGTGATTAATCACTATGCCTTAATTATGTTTAATTATGTTCGATTTGTAACAATGAAAATACATCCTGCATTTCATATATTTGCATTATGATTCATAACAATAGCAAAATTACAGTGATGAAGTAGCGACAGAAATCATTTATGGTTGGGGGGGGTCAGTCACCACCACATGCGGAATTGTATTAAAGGGTCGCAGCACGAGGAAGGTTGAGAACCACTGCTTTAAATGGTATGGTGCAGTCAGTTACACACTTTGCCAAATAATCAAACGAAAAGATCTTTTTTCTTTACCAGAACACCAGTGATAAAATGCAAAGCAGA
This sequence comes from Echinops telfairi, assembly GCF_000313985.2. NCBI lineage: Eukaryota > Metazoa > Chordata > Mammalia > Afrosoricida > Tenrecidae > Echinops > Echinops telfairi. The sequence goes on from NW_022111368.1 coordinate 7,613,651, forward strand.
CAATAACGCAGTACAGTAATGTGACAACACTCTCCTCAGACGCTGAAAACTATGTTAACTTCCTTCCTCTCCCCTTTTTGCTGCTCACTGTGGCAAATACGAGAGGGCTGCAGAGAGCTTGTGGAACTGTTCCATTATGGATTAGTTCCATTTGTCCACGAACTTTCTGAAGCCCCCTCATGAGCGCATACACACACACACACACACACACATATATATATATATGTAATGTTACCATGGTTTATACTAATCCTGTAACACATGAACATGTGTTTTATAAAATATTATAAAAATGCTTTATACGATGTTATATGTACAGTGTATATTATGTATCTACACTGCTGTATAAAACAGAGTCAATGATCACACCGGTAATCAATCATCTAACACTTAAAATCATTGTTTATTCCCCAGATATTGTTTTTGTATCCTATTTCATGGAGAAGGAAAGGGCACTACTCCAAATATTCATCACGAAACTGATGAAATTGGGAGTACTGACCTCATCTTTGTTTGGTTCAGTGTGTTCCATCAGAGCAATTGGTCTCTTATTCTGTTCCTTGTAAAGCTGCTTGTTGCATCTTTGCATTGCTGACATAAAAGAGATACTATGTATTAGGTGCTTTAACTGAACCCAACCTCTTGAGAGGAGAGCTGTGGGGAGCAGAGTTAGTTTGATGACACACCTCGCAGTTGAAGTCTCTCAGCCTTTGAATCTCACATTCCCCTCTAGGCTCCACACACTTCCCTGCCCTTTCATCAGTCAGTGCCAGGCTGTGGGCAGCAATTGGGAATGCTTGTCTGCCCTGCCTTGTGTTTTTATCAGACACTATCACAATCCTACAGTGTTCCAAATGATTCCAGGTTGAATCGTGAGGTCAAGTTGTCATGTAAAAATAGCCCTACCTACCCATTCGGAAGAGCAGACTCTTTCTAGGGAACCTGTCTTCCTGGTGGCAGGGGACGGTGCACTTCAGCATGCTCAGCTGGGTGAGTCCTTTCCGAAAGACCAAGTAGGTACAGTTCGGTCATCAGGAACTTCTTGAAAACTGCGGTGCCCCTATTTAATGACCACGTGACTACTTGCTATTTCTACGTCAAAGGTCACAGAATCCCAGCCGGCTTTCTGCCCTCGGAGCAAATCTGCTTCACCATGTTCTAGGGTTTGCGTGAGTTACAAACTTCAAAACAGTTATAGTTTAGTAAGTATAAATATGTTATATGTAGAAGCCATTTCGTGAGATTTAAAATTTCTCAGGGTCTCTTGCTATAGATCTTCCCCAATGGTTCTACTGTAGCAAAGGTGAAAAGCCCTGGAGTTACATCGCTTCCCTCTGGGAGCACATAGATAACTCAGCTTTCTAGGCCATTGAGTGGATGAATGAGTGCTGGGTTCCCATCTGTGAAACTAGCCTGGAGGAGATGGGGTTGAACTACAGATACCCAAACTTATTTGGCTTACTGCCCGCCTTTCAGGAAAAAGGGGGGGGAGGAATTCTCAGTGATAATTAAAAGTACTCTCTGATCATTAAAAACTTTTGTTATGGTCCACAATCCAGTAGATATCAGCTTTTGACCGCCCCCACCCCCACCTCCCATCATTCCACCACCACCATCTCCAGCCCCCTTGCAGAGTGGTCTTGCTCACTTGGGGAAACACTGGATTAAAACTCCAGTAGAGCCCTGGGGACGTAGTGGATATGTGCTGGGCTGTTAACCTCCAGGTCAGCAGCTCAAACCACCAGCCAGCCACTCCACAGGATAAAGACGGGGCTTGTGACTCCTGTAAAGAGTTAGTCCTGGAAACTCACCGGAAACCGTCCTGCCCTGTCCGACAGGGTTGCTATGAGTCGGAATCAGCTGACAGTGAGCGGTCAGTCAAGGCAGCCCAGACACACAGAGTAGTTGATGGTTTTCCCCTTTATAGGATTGTTGTATGCAGAACCAGTAAGCAGTTTCCCTTGAGGCCTCAACAAGAGTCTCGCTCTTGAGTAAAGACAAGTAGTTTTGATTATTTCAGTACATGATGCAATGCATACCCTTCAATTGCATCAGAAAGGTCTTTTTAAGGGGGAGATGTCCAAGGTCCCTTCAAGCTCTCTTTCACACACTGAGACCTTTTTGTCTCCTTTTGTCCTGAAGTAAGAACAACACTTCGTATCTGTTCCTATACATAGCCGCACAAAGGTAAAATCAGGCATCTCTCTGGTCAGTTGAATTTAATTAACAGGAGTAATCCAAAACCCAGTATCAATTGTCTTTTCCTCTAATTATACAGATAGCTCATCACCACTGATCAGATTAAGTTGAGGTTTAGCAATTGCCTGAGTCATTTGCTCAAGAGATATCATCAAATGATACCCCAATTTAGAGCCTGTACTAAGATATCCACTCTCTTGAATGCCCAGATTGCTCAATCTGCATTTTGCTTTGTACTGTTTAACACTCAGCACCATGGTAGGGCTGGGTCCAGACACATGCTGGCAGGGGAACATAGAGACCCAGTCAGCATGCAAGGCTGCCCAGTTGATTCAGGTGTATCATTGGATATTGATTAATTATGGCTGACACCAATAGATAAGAAACACCTGTCGGAGACTAAGGATTACATTTTCCATAGGGGCAATCCAGTATATAACTGAAGATAGTTCTTGTTAAGAATCTTGTATATGCTTTATTAAAACAGTGATTAAGAGACATTACTTCAGTCCCATAAACCACATGTGTGTGTGTAGTGACCATTTGTTAATTAGCAGATCTAATCAGATACATTCCTGCAGAAAACCGTGCTTTCTGCCTTGCTATTTTATTTTGGGTTCACCATTTTTTTTGAAGTCATGTAATACTTAAAAATAGCATTTGGACAGATTCTTGCTGTTCAAGAGCTCTGTCCATTGTGTGTTCTTTCCCACAGCCTCCCCTGGGGTCGCTTGCTAGATATTGTCCCCACGGTGCTTCTGTCGCAGTGATAAAAAGGCCTGGCTGCAACCCTGGACATTCCCTGTGCCCTTGACGGACTCAGCCATATATGGGCATTGAGTAGAGTGAACTTGGCCCTCACCATGGTGACAGCCATCATCAAAAACTGTATGTGACTGGATAACTTTTAGACTCTGCACAGAAATCATCAATGCCCTCTGGGTTCTAATGCCAAATGAAATCTCAAGGTACCAAGTGAATGAGCTTTGTGTACAATTTACTGCACCGGATTTCCCACCCCGAAGCGGTGGGGCATGGGTTACTAGAGCAGGGAGGGAGCAGCTTCTCTCAGGCAGAACAGCCAGGCCCCACGCATCATTCCCACCGAGGGAGAACTGTGGCCAGCCGCCCACACACTCCCCACTCGGTGGATGGAGCTGGTAGTGTTGTAGTATCATCTAGCCCATGGCCTTTAATCTATAGCACAAGACGTTGGCGTCATGGGGGAAACGACGTGGTCAGATCTCACACCGAGGTTGTGGCATGGTCTGCAACACCACAGCCTAAAGTTTTCAGACCTTCGAACCTGCTCTTTTTCCAGAACAATGATCTTTTGTGTCAGAGCGTCTCTGCCCAGATGTGAACTTTCATGAATGAGCTTCTGTGGGGGTGGCAATGAAGGGGGCAGGCAGAGATGAGAAGAGGCTTGAGTTCTTTCTTTTTTTTAAGAGTTGTAGTTTCCCACCTCATTGTCAAACCATTTCTTTAGCTGTTCCGTGGATTAAAAAATAATTAACTTTAAGAAAAAGCTTCAGGTTATAACAGTTATTTGTGGGTCTTTATTTCAAATGATTCTGAGTAAATATGTTAGAGTCATTAAATTTTCAAGTGCTAATTCATTGATACTTTGCTCTCAATAGCTCACAGCCACCGTGAACCAGTGCCAGCTCATAGCAACCCTATAGGACAAAGTAGTATTTCCCCTGTGAATTTCTGAGACTATTATTCTTTGCAGGAGTAGAAAGTCCCCTCTTTCTCCCGAGGAGCAGCTGGTGGTTTTGAACTGCTGACCTTACAGTTAGCAGCCCAGTGGGTAACCACTATGCCGCCAGGGTGACTGAGTCTCAGACTTTCCCCACCACTAAGTAGCAGGCCGTTATCAATACTAGACAAGGCACTTCAATGCTCCTCGTTCCTTTTCCCCCCTTGTGGACAGTCGAGACTGTAAGCCATTTAGCGGGATGTACGCAAGTGAAATTCTTTCTACAGAATTCTTATCATACAGAATCACTGCTACCCTACGATATAAATCTTCAAAACAATACAAATTGAGCCAGGTGAGGCATCTAATTCAACACATGCAAGAACCTGATGGCGCTGTGGGTTGGATGCCGTGCTGCTAACCCACCAGCTCGGTAATCCTGCTGGAGAACGATGAGGCTCTGTGCTGAGATAGGTCACTATGAGTCAGAATCGAGTCAATGGTGATGGGCTTGTTTTTGGATTTAGGTTACTTTTTCCAACAATTATAATTTATTGAAATAACTTGTCAATGACATTAACCTTCACTCACCCAGAAAACTCATTCCCATCAGTCCATACAACTCATAGCAATCTATAAGACAAGATTAGAGCTGCCTCCGTGGGTTTCCGAGACTGTAACTGTTTACAGGAGTAGAAAGCATCATCTTTCTCCTGAGGAGACCCTGGTGGTTTCCAACTGCTCTCTTTGTGGCTAGCAGCCCAACGAGTAACCACTACACCACGGGGGGCTCCGTAGCCTTCACAGAGGACCTTCCCCACCCCCGCCCCCACCCCCGACAAAGGCCAAACTCTCAAAGCTCAAACACACCACCACTTAGTCCTTTCCAACGCATAGCTTGTCTTGGCAACAGAGTAGTCCTATCTCGGTAAGTTTCCAAGACTTAACTCTTTGTGGGAGTAAAAAGCCTCATCCTTCTCCTGAGAAGCAGCTGGTGGTTTCAAACGACTGACCTTAAGGTTCATGGCCCAATGAGCAAATACAGAAATATAAATGCAATATATTGGAAATACTTAAGATTGTCAGTAGTCCTTGTCAGACAAGGTAAGGAAGAAGCCAGCACTTTGGGTAGTCCTCAAAGCTCTGTCTCCATATCTCTTGCATCCCTCAGCACTCATGACCCAATGTTCTCAAGCTGCCTCCCTGGTCAGCTGCAGCAAGCCATTGACAAGCTTGGTCTGCAGAGAATAAGTGCTTGGGACATTAAGTTGTGTTTAACTGTTACATTTTTTCTTTGAATGTGGCTAAAAGTTTCCCACACTCTGGATCCCTGGATGGGGGTCAAAGTACAAGCAAATAATTCTTAACCTCACAAGATTCCTGAAATTCAACAATATAAATCAAAATGTAAGAGAGCAGAGAGAATACTAAGCAAAAAGGAGAAGCAAAGGGCAGAGTGAGCAGAGGGCTCTTGGGGGTGGGCGGAGACCGATGAATGGGAGTTGAAGAACAGTCCCTGTCTTCCATCTGCTCTGCCAGAACAAACCTCCAAGATCAAAGAAAGAGACCTGAGCCCGAGGGAAGGGAAAGAGAGGGGGCCCAAAGCTGTAGGGTTGACAAGATCTCGCTCAAGGGAGCTGCAGTCATGCTAACAGTATTGTTTCTTATGTGGTTGCTAATCATAAACGATACTCTTCAAGGTGTAAAATTAGGCATCCAAACAAAAACTTTTTTTTTTTTTCCTCTTTCAAAAATGACCTCATAAGAAGCCGAGTAGACTGCTGTGGCCCTGGAGAAAGAGCCGCAGCTCATAACATGGACACGTGGTCAGCAGATGCAATGGTGGCTCAGTACAGGATTCTCCCCATCCAGGCAGACACCTGAATCCAGTGGTCAGTCCTGTCAGTGGACTTGGGTCTGCCACTAGGATGCTGAACTGGTTTCAGCCTGAGTCTGCTGTGCACAGCATTGGTGTACGTTAGCGGTCAGTCAAACGACAGCGAACAGCATCAACAGCGTACCTATGTGGTCATCAACTACCATAACCAGGGCAGCCATTTATCATAGATTCTCAAGATAGTTCCAAGTTTGGAATAAAAAATTTTTAAACTAAAGCGGTGTTGCAATGGCAGGCCATAGCTACTTGGACGTTAGGCCCCTTCTCCAACAACTGTTCTTTCTCCAGCGAGACACTTTTTATCGGATGTCCAGCAAACTTCTCAGAAACCACCTCCAGTTTTGTACGCACTGTCATCGCAAAGCCCAGAAAAGCAGCCTGTGTTCTAGGGCTTTCACAACTCTGGTTACAGAGAGCTCTCGCCCACTTTCAACATCTCGCTGTTATTTTTAGGTGTTTCTGGAACAAAGGTGGTTCTGACACAGCCAATTCAATAGTAGCTACAGCCTCTCAGTTCCTTCATTTTTATTCTCTTTTATTTATTTAACGTTCTCCGTTATCATCTTTTCGAAAGGGAAGTGCGTCCGGCAGTGGTAGACCGATGTCCACCTAAAGGACGTCTCCAGACTCATCTGTTGATGACATTTCCCTCACGTCCGCTGTCACCAGAAGAGCCAGAGGTTCTCGTTAGCAGGAGGCCTTCACGTTTCAGTGACTTGGCACTCTATGAGATCAGCTGCGTGAGCTTTTAGACCACTCCGTTGCTCTTTGTCCCACCTCAAAATTATAAATATTTCAGAGGGACCACATATGAAGCTACTCAGGATGCCTTAGAAAAGGTCTGATTGGAAGTCATTTAAATTCAGAATATGCACCACAAATGAGCTGATTCCAACCCATAGCTACTTCACAGGACCGAGTAGAACTGCCTCTGTGGGTTTCCAGGACTGTGAATCTTGTTGGGAGTAGAAAGCCTCATCTTTCTACTCTGCAGTGGTTTAGAACTGCTGACTTTGAGGTTAACAGCCCAACTGTCAACCCAATAACACTGAGACTACCTTATGCAATTGTAAATAGGCCTAATTTTAATACCACCTCACCAAATAAACATAATGAAGAGCATTAGAGACAGAATCTGATGCCTGAAAGGCATTGCATGGGGGGTGCAGTAGAGTATGGTTTAATTGTTATTTAAATCATCATTTCCTTTACTTGAAAACTGATCAACTTTGCCCTGGGATTCTGTTGTTTCCTAGTCATAAACACAGTATAAAGCAATAGGAATTATGCAATTTCTTGGTGAAAACTAATCACAGGGATGTGGCTCTGGATTTGTCCGTTTCAGCAGAAGTTAGTTATCCAGGACACACAGCTGCTTCTGCTATCAGCCAAACAAATATTTGGTAAATGATGTGGTTAGCAGGGAGCATTGTCACAGTAGGTCTGGGACATATTCAGTGGTTGATCATGAAGTACTGGCACATCGGGCGTCTTCACATCTGAGTGAAGAAGAAGAATTAAAAATGGCTTGATATTGCATTGCCTCACCTCTTCATTTCTCTCTCAAACACAATTGTGAGGATGGTGTAAGACCGGGCCGTATTGCACATTGAGTCGCTGTGTGTTAGAACCCACTTGTTGACACCTAGCAACAGCACGCCCTTCTGATGAGCACTGTACACACACACACTCA
>NW_022111368.1:7621241-7638816 GCF_000313985.2 Echinops telfairi
TCTCACACACACACACACACACACACACACACACACACTTACTGGAGCGACTATGCCACATTCCTTCATAGTGAAAAATCATACTGCGCTCTTGATTTCCAGGTGTTACCAATAACAGATGATCACTCCAGTGCCCTAAACCATCTTTCGGGAATTAATCCATTACTTTGGAAATAATGGTGTGTGTTTTTTAATAAGCCAAGGATGGATGGCAGTGAGTTTCGAAGATCGCTTTCTGAAAAGGCTATACACGTATGTTTCCTTCTGAATTGGCAGCCACAAAACTAAGATTAGCCACTTTCATAGCTTGGAGGCGGTTAGGGGACAACATTGCAATAAGAACTCTTTTTTAAAAATGAGCCAGGCTCTTCCTCCCTTTGGGTTGAAGGTTTTTTTAAAAATATAACTTGAGTGGAAAACAGTGACATGAATGAGCGTGTGGTCTTTGAAAGCTCAGTAGTGACTCTTATGCCGATGAGCATGCGAGTGAGGGATGGAGAAAGGATCGCTCTGGGCTGGGGCTTCTGCAAGCCAATCTTCAGAAGAGTTGTCCGGTCAGCTGTTCCCTAAGAATGACCCAAAAATTATTCATTGAATCTTAATATAAAATCTTTCACAGTTTAGGAGAAATGTTCTTTTGTGGCTTCAAGGAAAAGACATTCTAGTCAGTTATCAATCAGGATAATAATCATAAATATTTCCTGTCTTGATTGAAAAGCCTCACGCAGACACCAAGAGACTGTTGATAAACCGATGCGAGAGGAATTAACTTCTTTACTGTTCTTCTAAGCCATACTCAAAGCTGGTTTTTAGCAATCCTTCTCTTCTCTTTTCCTCCTTCATGAAAGAATGTTTTGACAAGTATAGCATGAGAGCCTTCTCTCTCAGGAGAAGGAATGCCAATCTTCAAAGACTTCTGTTTGTGTTACTCGCTTCCAGTCCATTCTTTATAAACAGTGGAAGGGTTTCTAAAAGGAATCTGAAATTGATATCAAACATTATATGCTTTCTAAAAGTGCCTCTGGAAATTCAGAAATGTGCTCTCTGAGAAGGAGAGGATTCCAAATGAGTCTGCCTTCACAAGGAAACAGTACACATGAGATCTGCCCAATTCAATTGACTTCATTGCCCTTGAGTGTTACACAGTCTGTAGTTGGAGGGAAGTACCCTGTCCTATAGAACCCTAGTGAGGCCATGGTTAAAACACAATAGTGCCATTCTGTGGGGGACAGATAAGGCAGTCTGTTTCCATGAAGACTTACAGCCTCGGATACCCCGCCCTGTAGGTTGTGGGAATCAACTGGACATCCTTGCTGTTAATCCTCAGAGGACACTTGGCGGGGACATCAAAGAGAAAGTACTACGTGTATCTGGTAAACTATCACTGGGGTTGAGGTGAATAAAAAGCTACATTTCTTTTTGACAGTTTTAGGTCGTTCCAGATTTACTTAAGACTGGCTGGTCTTAGGTCCCGCGCCATCTGATCCCTCTGGTATCCCACCCAAACTAGTTGACTGTGGTGTAGACAACCAGCTCATTCAAGTCATCAGATGCCTCACTCATGGAAACTACAAAGCAGGGCTTCAAAAGACTATGTTCCCTGATGATTAGAAAGATCAAAATACCTCTGCTCCTTTTCTTTTTGTGGACAGTTAAAAGTTTAAATTCTAGAAGGATTGCAGCACAAAGAGACCTCCAGGCACCCAGGACAAGCACTACGCTGATGGAAATTTCCCCCTCAGCTACCATCGGCATTAACAAATTCCCCATCATATGAATAAAAATTTTCATATCTGAAAAAGCATAGGGCAAATAATCTCTAGAGGTTGAGACATGGAAAGAAAAGGAAAGGGAAAATTGAAAAGAAAGAAAATTACATGAATTTAAGTCATGTTGGACTACTAATAGTTTTAGTTTAATAAGTTCCCAGTTACTTTGTCAGCATTAATTTAAAAAATAAAATCAAATAACTGTTGCTTTTGTAAGCCACCATAATTATTTTTCTCATTGAAAATCTGTTTTAACTAAGCACAAGATCAATTAAATTCCATGGTGAGGTTAACCTCTCTTTAATAACAATCCCAGCTCTGAATGGTAATAATTTATTGTTAAGAAACTTCACTTTCAGTGCTGACTAAGACATTTTTAAAAGTCTTGTGAAGATAGTAGATAATTTAAAAGGAACCTTAATGTCAAGGTCACTTTTATGCATTGCACACATATTTAGCATCTGCCAACTGAATTCATCTGCTTTCTTAGGTTTGATAAGGGGAATATTATCATAGTCTTTGTGGGACAATGCGTTCCCATTGATTTAGAATAAACAGAATCCTGTGGCCCTTTTAGAAAGAAGTTCTCTTTTGTTTAGGTTGATTTTAATGGTCTGCATTTTTCAACACAACTCTGGGAAGTAGCTTATCTTGCATAAGATCAGACTGGATGTCCCAGTCAGTGAGTGCAGGGTTCATAAATCTTTCACAGCTTTTACTGTATGTACTTCATGGCCCCGAGCCATACCATTGCAGCCTAAAGAAAGAGAAGATGGAATAAATGTCCCAAATAATGCAAGCAAAACTCTGAAACAGGAAACCAGACTTCCTGCACATGATAGCCTTTGAGTAAATTCCTCATCATTTAACACCTGATATTTTGTAAATATTTGTATTTCTCTTCTTGGGACGACAGGATTATTGGTCTAGTGTGCATTGACAAATCCTCTCCCTAACCCCACATCTAGAAAGAGCAAGAGGACTAACCTGAGACTGATGAGTATCTGGTGTTTTTTTCCTTTCTGTCTTTTTAAAAAAACCATTTTAGCAGGAGTTAATACACATATCAGACCATCCTCTAGTTCAGTCATATCAAGCAGAATTGTACAATTGCTATCTACTTCTTTTTCTTAAACAACTCCGGAGAAGGAAGTTGGAGAGCCTTTCCTGGTAAATTAATAATTATAACAATACAAAGCTTCAATAGATTAATGTTTGTCCAGAGTTAAAAAACATAAAGAAAAATACCCTATATTGTTGCAAAAGAAATTAATCTCACTCCTAAAAGTTGAGCTTCATATAATTCTACTCTTTTTCTTTGAGTTTCCTCTCCTACTTGTATAAAGCATTAAGCCCCATTTAACATTTCAAAACAGTAAGACTAATTTTGCAGCTTCACAAAGGTAAGCATATTTGTCTTCAGGATATTTCTCCCTACTCCTTCACTGGTTTCATGTCTTTCATTGAAATTACATCTCCTCTAAATTAGAATTTTTTCATGACCTAGTTCTCACTGTAAATATATAAATTTTGAAAGAAGATGTAACAGGGAGATGATATGTTCTACCTACCCTCAGGTGTTGTTTAGGAAATGCACTAAAGACATCTTGTAGAAAATTAATATTTCTAACAAGTATATACTAAAGAAATACATTAACCTCTTCTGTTATAGAAGAAAGCTATGTTCATGCCATAATTCCATTACATTTAAATGGTACTTTTCTTTAACCCAGTGGCAAAAAATGGGGAGATGAACTAAAGTCTAGCACTTGGATGTTTCCTTGAAATCCAAGACAGCTGAAACAGTTATAGCATATAGCTATGTGACTAGATTAAGAGACACTTAAACCACCATTGGACTATCACAACATCAAACCTTTAAGAGAAAGCACCGCTTGGCGTTGCTGACCAACTGGTCATGGGCTCAGACTAACCATCATCAACAGCAAACAAGAGGCGGCACCGTGCCAGGGCTGCTGTGACTGCCGCTCTCGATAAAATTGCACCATATTTAAAATATTGCTTTGCTCCACACCAGCTTCTTCAAGAATCCCACTTTCCCTCCATCACCCCTGATCCCCACTGCACTCAACGAAGTCCCCAGTGAGTCCTATGCCCTAACATTCCACCCCAACCAGCCCTTACTTCCTAACTCCTCATCTTCAAAATTAGCTTTCTCTTCCATCAAGCTAGCCTCCAAATCCAAACGTGATTTCCTCCAGACTAACTCAGTGGCACTTAGGAAAGAAAAGAATCTCTTAGATAATTTTCATATTAAGGTATCCATCATTACAGAGAGTCTTAACCTAAGAGGGGAGCTTGCACTTGAATATTTCAGGAGATGCTTCTATCTAAAATGACTTTTTAACTGGTGCGCTGGATAAGGAGGAAAGTTCTAAAGGAAGAAAGAAGATTCTTCTCTACTTGTCCTTAAGTCTTTGGGGTCCCACCTCCCACATGGGCTAACAGTAAATCTGCCTTCTGAAACAGTGTGAAACCCCTGATATACGATTTGTCCAACAATGGAGAAAATCCAGTTGAACAAAACAGATCACTTTGTGGAAACTGTTAGCTTTCACTACTTTAGTAGACAAAAGTATCAGGTTGATATGATGCGTGTGCTATTATTATTCAAGGGCTTGAAGATCAGTACCCAGTGGCTGTAATTATTGTTCTGATGTAAACTCAAGGCATTTCGCACACACACATTGCTCTCATTGAGTCACTCTGACTCCGGGGGGCCCTATGTGTTATAGAATAGAACAGCTGCACAAGGCTGTTTGCTTAGCTGTTACCATGCCAGCAGCCGAACACCAAGCCTTTCTATCACGACACCATTGGGTGTGTTTAGACCACTGGCCTTTAGGTTGGTAGTCAAGCGCAAGGCATTTGCACTGCTTTCCAATCCCGTCTGTCACAGCTAGCTTCATGTTCAGAATCATATCGTTCCCTAGGACTTGGCCATGCCAACCACACTACTCAATAAATGAAATGGATATGGTGATATGATAGGCAAGTATGAAGAGGCTTCCAAAAATATATGGCAGATTCCATTATCGTTTCCTTCTATTTTCTCACAAACTTTTTGAAGACACCCTTATAGAATCATATCATACCCACAGCCATCAAGTCGATCTGGAATCATAGCAACCTTATGCAGGGTTTCCAAGGCTGTAACTCTTTACGGGAGCAGACAGCCGCCTCTTTCTTCCTCAGAGTCTCTAGTTTGATCCACCGACTTTCGTGGTCATAGTGTTACTATTGCTATTATACACTACGATGACTATTACCACGAGGCAAGACGTCAAGAACATTTCAGTCTTCGGAGCCTGAAATCCTAGCCCCCGACATTCTAGTTGTGTGACCTAGGAAAACTGCATAGCCAGTGGCCTGGCTGTATCAGCCGGAGATGGACTGCCGGGAGCATCGAGTTAATAGACCAAGAGCACTTGGCATGGTGCCCGGCACATTGGAAGCACTCTGGAATTGTTAGGGACCGTTGTTTTGCTGGACATAGTTTTTGAAAACAGGCCCTGGGAAGAAAGATAACAAAGGAAACTGTTTGAGGTGAGCCATTTGAGAAGAAATGAACGAATTCAGTGAATCACCTAATATGGGAATTTCTTTGAGAACTCTAACAAGGGTTTGTCTAGCTTCTCCTGTTGTTTGAGTCTAAGCCTCGACTGTGAGCCATTGTGTGCCTCCCAGGCCTTCCCTTTGCAGGCCAAGCGCTCCTGAATTCTTTACCCATTGCTCATCAGAAGCTTTGGTCTCATTCTAATCCCCTTCCCCTGGGTTTCTCACGTTTTCTCCTAGTTCTGGCCTGCAGATTTGAGCATAGCTTCCTGGCTGTTGCTTCACTGGGGTGCAGTGAAATGAGCCGATGTCCCATCTGGATCTGGATGCTTTCCTTCCAAAATTGTCCTAAGATCCTCTCCCCCCCCCCAACCCCATTATTACACGGGTTCACAAACAACATTTTTCTACCAGAATACCCCCCCCCCCATTTAATAGGTTTGTAGTTATTTTTTGTTTTACTTTTCACTGTTGGTCTTCCATTTGTCCATGAATGGCTTCAACGTTGATGTGGGATTTGATGGTATTGCCTATTAACATGCTGAAAGATAGTTTCTAATTTGGAAATAAGAGAAAATGAGAGTCTTCTGTCCTTATTGTTTTATTTCTTGTCTTTTACTTGTCCAATACGGATCTAATTCAAATACAGACTTTCCATGAATATGGCTATTAATTAAAAAAGGAGATTTCTAAATGTTCATTGCCCCTGGTATTTTTAGAACTTTATTTTGAGGGTTGCATTTGTGAAAGGGGCTATCTCTCATCTGCGTACCCTTCAGTAGAATAGTCAGATTAGGGAATTAAACAAAAAGAACTTTGTGGATGAAAAAGAACTTCTGAATTCCAGAAGATTTTTAAAAGACTTCCTCAGTAGAAGGAAATATACTTAACAAAGAGAAGGCCCTTCAAAAATGTCACTTATCTTGGAAGGAAAGATGAGTAATGGAAATCCCAAATTGATCACAAAGATGAATAAGATTGGTCTTTTGAAACTGGCATTTATGGAGGGTGAGGGACTGTCTGTAGTGTCACCCTCCTCCGCCTCCTTGAACTCGTCAGAGACTGCCCAGAACGGGCACCATCTAAAGGACACAGTAAATAACCTAAGGTTTTCAAAATGTGTTCATCTTACACACACACACACACACACACACACACACACACACACACGTTTATATTTATGTATATTTGTAAATTTGTGTTTCTAGGGGAATAGGAATTTCCTATTATTGAAAAAAATAATTTATTCATCAGCATTCCAGATAGAAATTTAGTTATTTTTAACACTGAATCATACCTTAGAATTTAGGATGAAACAGGGGACTTTTTTTTTTTTAATTCTTGGAACTGTGTTAGTACACCACTGCCTTTTAAATCTAGTTTTTACATTAAATCTATTTCAGGTGCCCCTGTGCATTGGAATGATAATCTTTGTCTTTTGGAAAATACCAGGTACCCTCAGATAAGCAATGATGCTCCCTCTTCTTTAGGAATCGTTATTGGGAGAGGGCACTGCAAGATGTGGTCGCTGTGGAATTCTGGGCCCCGCTGCAAACTGGGTCTGACTTGGGACATCCTATGAGTGGCCTGTCATTCCTATCACCACCATTGATCTCTGTGTTCTTGTTGACTTTGATTCAACAGGAATTCCCAAAATAAACAGAGACGGTGGGGATCTGGGTCAAAGACTGGGGAGGAGGCAGGATGCTGCAGGCAAGGCCAGGAAGATGATATTCCCACTCTAATCAACTGTGGGAATTCCCCGCACCTTTAAAAATACAATGAAGTAAGGCTGTGATATCCCAATCTGGGAGTTTCCAGGTGTCCTCCCTCCCACTCAAGGAAGTGTAGAACTTGACACATGTACAGTCCGACGTGCCACCACTGAGGAGTGACAATGGCACCATTGACTGCAGTGTGCGGAGCTGGCCCCAAGGTCCTTCGGCCTATCACAGAGGTGCCTCCCCGGAATGCGGGTACACAGAGCCTTCCATAGGCTCTAGACCAAGCACAGAGAGAGAAGCCTGCCCAAACCCTTTCGCAGACTCTTTTTGTTTAAAAAAACAAAATAATGTTTCCTCTCTGGACACCAAACCAAATTGACCTGATTTTCATGACTGTGACTTGCGAGCTATGTCAGACCCTCCTCAGTCTGACCTTGAGGGACCAGGGATGTGCAGAAGCATCATGGCTTCTTGTGTAGTTGACTTCCCTGCAGGGTATCCGCGTCGATTTGTACAAATCAAAACAGGCAGTGCTACATCCTAGTTTTGCACATCTCTGGCACGTGGTCACGTCTTCCTTACATCAAAAAGGAGCAGTGTTGTCCTTTCGAACTCGCAGTCATTTGTTGCTGTTTGCGAATGTGCCTTTCGAAACGTGGAGCTCTTCTGGAGGACAACACGCTTTTCTTCCACCTACAACCATCTCTTCTGTTGCCTTTCTTCCACCTACAACCATCTCTTCTGTTGCTGATAGGAGTAACAGGAGACAGCGAGGTTCCGGTTGAAATTATGAGCCTTGTGGTGCTGTTTTCCTGAAATGCTTTAAATCTCGTTTGGTGGTTACCACAGTGAAGCCTATATTATTTTAAAAGCTTCATATGAAATAATCATTAGTATCTTGTTCCATTAAAAAAAATAATAATCAGCAGGTGTTTCCTAGACCTTTCTGGCAGATTTCGTTGTTTGTCTTTTGTTTGTGGCCCACATTTCCCGTTGTCTGCAGTGCGCACAATGCCTGTGGCAGGTTATTGTTCGCGTTCACAGGGTTTTCTTTCCAAAACGAGTGTGGATCCTGATGTATGTCAGCCGCTGGGGAATTACCCACCCTATTTCTAAATAGCCCTGTGGGCGAGTGACTCACCCTTTATTTTTGGACACACACTAATTTGAAAGGTCCTGTTACCTGTTAGAGCAATTAAAAGAAGCAGCATGGTGAGCACTATAATATTTCCCAGCTCACTTCATTACTCATTCAAAAGTATCTGATCACTTTTAAAGCACATTTGAGCAGCAAAATACTTGTGTTACTGTAAAATCCCAAACTTCGGGATTTTAAAAACATCGCCAATCAATCAGAACCAGCAGTGTTGTTTGCGAAATCATTTTATGGGAGCAAAGATAGCTTGTATGTGATAGCCTTATTCTTTACCTTCAAAATACTGATTTTTTTACTGTATGAAATGTAACAAGAACATTTCAAGAACAAGTTTCATCTCTATCCATTCCACACCTGTTTTTGAGCATCGACAGTCAATAAACAAGTCAGGCAAAGTACCACCTACACTCGAATATAAGCCGACCCAACTAACAGCCAAGGCACCTAATTTTACCACCAAAGCTGCATTTTAAATGTGCTGGAAGACTCGGCTTATACACGAGTGTATATGGTACCTTACCGTCAGAGAGGGCATATTCTAGAAGGTTTGGGAGGTGGAATATGTGACTGCTCTACTTCAAAAGGCAAAAATCCATTTGTCTCATAGACAGCCCTCCCAGTTTTGTCATCGAACATCACAATGAAGCAGCCTGTATGAAGCTCATAGTACTGTTTTACCTGACACACGGTACTGCAGGATTTAAACAAAAGGCTGCACTCTCTCCTACCAGGTGGTATTTCCTGTTTTGAGAAATATGGCCTTCAGGTATAGCCACTGCTCACAAATATTTGGCTGTGCGCATATGATATGAATCTCAACCTAGCAGAGCTTGAGGGCTCTGGGGAGCTGAGTGGTCTTTGAAATGATGTTTTTCTAGTGCTGCCAATCTGTGTATGTGAGAAACAATCACGTCTTGTATCCACCTTCTGGATTCTCCTAGCTCTGTGTTGTCCTTGTCCCTTTTGAACTCTAGGTTAACTGGGCAAGTGCCATGGGAGAGCATGAGGTTTAGGAAGGTTCTTTGTGGAGAGAAACATACGCATAGACAGCCCCGAGCAGTCTTTGCATGCACAGGGCACCAACGGAGCTTACCACCTGGAATGACTCTTTGAAACATCCAGCTCAAGAGCTTTTAACTGAAGTGAAGTTTTATTCATAAAAATAATCATGACTGTATTATATTAAAGTTTAGCACTGGGTGTGAATTTTCGGGGAAAGAGAAGATGGAGCCCCCCATGCGAGGCACCAGTTGGAATGATATCTAGTGCTTATTTGAACGCTTACCGTTAGCAAGCTACTATTGAAATGGATCTCACACATTAATTCTTTGCCTCCTTACAACATCCCTGTGGTGGGGTTAACAGTGTTGTCAACTTCCTCGTTTTTCTCTGAGGACATTAAATTAAGAACAAGAACGTGAGTGAGCTGACCCACATCCCATCACTGGAGAGTTGAGGAAGTAAAAGATGGACCCCGGCTGTGTGTCCTGGCTCCAACACTCTTCACTGAAGCTTCATCTCCTCTTTCATCTGAAGGGCACCTATCAAAGCCTGGGTGTATTACACATTGGAAGCGTGACTATTCCTAAACAAAGCTACCAAGTCAGAAGGCAAAGGGAGCAAGAGAAGGGAGCGTGTGTTTTGTCCATTAAATATTCATTCTTTCTCCCATCTGTTTGCATTTATGCTACTCTTTTTTCTCTTTTGAAAGCAGTTCTGTTCCAGGAATTGGCACATTAACTCTACTCTTTTTGATTTCCCCTTTGCTCAGAGGGAATCTCCTATTTTTCAACCCAAAGGTTTCTCCAAGTATAGCCAAGGCTCCTTTCCCTCTATTCCCTCATCACCCATCACTCCACTCCTCCCACTGCTCTCCCCCACCCTGCTCATCCCCACCCTCGCCCTCCCTCCACCCCTACCTCCTCTAACCTCAGCTGGGCCATACCGCCCTACTTTCACAATGGCTTTTCTCTGCCCTTCAGAAGCATTTCTGGAGATTAAAGAAAACCCTAGCTGCATGGAGGGTTTGCTTAAGTCTTATCTCAGTGTGTCCAGCTGTAACTCTGCTGTTGATCTCCTTACAGGGTGTGTTCAATCCTAAAAAGTTTCTCATAGCCCCTGGTTTTAAGCCCTCTTCTTTCTAAAGCTCACTACAAAATGCAACACTCCGGGTATTCAGAGGAGAGAAGAGCAGACTAGGTAAAAAGTCTTGCCTTGTTACCTAGTAAAAAGATGTGGGCCTAAAGTTCTACCACTTATAACTCTATGCCTTGGGTATATATCATTACTTCTTTATGTGTTATTTCTTCCTCTATAAATTGAGACATTACCTGCCTCAAACACCTCCGATGAGTAATAGCTTTAAATGTGTAGTTCAAAGTCTGGCATATTCTCAGTGCTTCAGCTAATGATGAATCTTTTGTGTGTGGCTTCTTTCCCTGGGGCTTCCATAACTTACACGCTCATGGTCACATAGGCTGTAAGTCACCTGGACGTCTTAGGGCATTGCTGGGTTTGAGGGTGAACATTCCAACAATCCAGGCTACATGTTTAGTTATGTAGAGGAGGCTCTTGGGGATTGTAGGTCTTCTTGTGAACTGAAATACGTGTCCCCCAAAAAGTCTGTGTTGTAATTCCCAACCTCTGTGCCTCCTTGGGAATAGGTTGTCTGTCGTGTTAATGAAGCAGAATTAGTTTTGCTTTTGTCCTGAACCAGTTACTCTCTAGCCATAAAGAGATTAAGCAAGCAAGGTAGGAAGCAGAGATGGGAGAAGAGAGATAGATAGAGAGATGCCAAGTCCCATGTCGATTGCCTGGAGTGAATGTTAAAAGAGGCTCCTGAGCCAACAGAGAAAGAAAGCCATCCCCTAGAGCTAGCTCCCTGAATTCCAGCCTTCTGGCCTATGAACCTTGAGGAAATCAGAGTTGTTGGTTGCAGCCACCAGCATGTGGTATTTCTTAAGATGAGCTGGTATCAAAGACAGACCCAGGGCAAGTTTTAACCAAAAAAAATCATGATTATGTTATACCTTTTTGTGGACATGCTTTGCATGCCTTTTTATTAATTCACCACCACCACCACCATTTTCCTCTGTCAAAGCATTTCTTCAGCCTTCAAGACGCCCTAGGATAGATTAAGACTTTGTCATCCTTTAGTTGTGGTGATAAACGTCATTGTGCTGAGCCAGTAACAATAGTATCTCGTTTGTTTGGGGTAAGCAAGATTTTGCTAAGAAATAATGTTTTCCATTCATTAGTAATCTTTAGAATCTTTGTAGTAAATCAAAGAGTTGGCTATCTAGAGCTCTCTCCCGCTTAGTCCTGACAACCAGAGATGGGCTGCTCGATTTCTAATCCACCCCCTTCTATCTGTTTGGGGACCAAGGCAGACATCAGGAGAGTCTGTTATCTAGACTATTGTTATGTCTGCTTGAAGATCAATGGGGGATCAGGAACGCATCTCTGTGTGGGAGGATTTCTACCCTCTTATTACTCTGACTTCTGAATTTCCTATTTACTGCATGGTGTTATATATTCATCTTCTCTCTCTTTAAACGCACTAACAGAATCTTCATCACATTTTCTTAACTTACATTTCTGATACGTAGTAGGAGTGCAGTGCCCAAGCTATTGGGTTAACTGGGGCAGTGCACTACTTTGGGTAGGTTGCTGGCCAGAACCCACCAGCCACTCCAGAGGAAAAAGATGTGACAACTTCTATAAAGAGGTATAGACTTGTAAACCCTATGGGACCCTACTGTCCTGGAGGGTCAGTCAGGATCAGCTTGGTGGCAGTGGATATACAACATTCTTGGTAACTGGGCGGTAAAAGAAAGCAGAAATATGTCACTAGCAATTGCTATCCAGTCAACTCCAGCACGGCAACCCCGTGTGTGTCAGAGCACAGCTGGTTTGGAGGAAGTAAGCGATCAGACCTTGGTCCGAGATGCCTCTGGGTAGTCTTGAACTGCACCCTCTCAGTTAGCATTCCCTTGTGTTAACCATACTCACACCCAGGAACCCTACAGAGAGGAAGGGAGGGCTTTAAGCAATTTGCGAAAAATGACATTGTCTTGCAATTCCTGTGTTCCATGGACCTTTCGAAGCCCCAACAAAAGAGTTTGTTTTTCGTTCCATTTCTTTTTTTCCCTTAGACCAGAGAACCATCATTTTCTGATGGTGGGTTTTAGTAAAAATTCACATGAATTCTGGTCATCTTACATTCTGATACATCACACTCTCTGACACTGGTTTGTACCCACGTGTAAATCCCTCCAACCAGTACCTCTCAAATGTTACCATGCATACAGCATCCCGAGCACCTTGTCTTGATTCTAGAGTTCCAGTGGGGAGCAGATGGTCCTGCCTTTCCAACAGGCTCCCAGGGGATGCGATGGCTGCTTCCCTTGGGACCACGCTCTGCGTGAGGATCTCCTAGAGGACCTTCCTAGCCCCTGACTGAGCTAAGCACAAGCAGGGCGCGTATGCAATGGTGTTGAAAAACAACACCATTCAGTCGATTCCTCCTCAGAGAGACTCTATAGGACAGGGTAGAACTGACCCGTGGGTTTCTGAGACTCACTGGGTACAGGGAAAGAAAGGCTCTCCTGTAGAGCAGCCCGGGTCTCTGAACTGCTGACCTTGGGGTTATGAGTCACCACTACAGCACCAAGACTCCTAAAGCACTGGGAGAGGAGACCAGATTGTGAGGGCACATATTTTCCTCACAGTGAAACCTCCTGTTTGCCCACAACGCAAATATCCCATAGATACTTATTGTTTTTTTTATCTGGGAAAACACCCTACAAATCTTTAACCTGCCTCTAATCAGTGATCGGTGATCTTTTGAGTGATCGGTGTAGCTTAACCAACTCATGGGAGAACTCTAATTTGTTTTCCAAGTTAAATGCCCTTGGGTTCTATCATTGGTGACTGTACACGCTGAGATTTGAGCAGGGAGTATCTTCAGCATCCGCAAGAGCTCCTCATTGGCGTCCGCATGCTCCCGGTCCCGTGACAGCCGTGGTGGTTCTGAGGCCCCCAAAGTGGGGAGTCGCAGCGTCTCGTGGGACAGCCCCGTTCTGCTGTCCGTGGCACAAACTCCATCTCGTCTGTTGGTCATTTGAGCCTTTTGTGCAGATGGAGCCTTTTCATCGATGACAGCACTTCGTCTGCTTCATTCCAGTGTTCTCTAGCCTCCTGGGTCCCCGAAAGGTGTACACTTGTGCTGCTTTTGCTCGCTCCTGGATTCTTCTCTGCCTCCCCTCTAGCTTGTTCTCTGGCCTCCGGAGCTCAACCATCAAGGGCACCCATTTCAGTGAGCATAGAAACTGCCCGGCGCTTGTCTCCACCCCAGGACTATGGACTCGTCTCCCAGCTGTTCCTGGATGTGGCCACCGGCCCGTGTGAGAGAGCCTGAACGAATGGGCTTCTGACTGTGGGGTCACCGAGGGTGGAGACTGGGGGCACCGTTTAAAATTCTTTAACTATAGAAAATTTTTTAATTTACCAAGAGAAGCACCCTTAAACCCCACCCCCCCATACACACTTTCTTGTGTGCTTTGCCTTTAGAGATTTGTGACGCTAAATTTAGTGAAACCATACTTTGCAAAAAAAAATAGAGACACTTGTTGAAGAGAATGCGGACATTAGAACACATATTTATCCAATTTAAAATTTTTGATGGTTTTGTCTATAAATTTTATAAATGAAATTTATCTATATATTTTATTTATAGATCTACAGGTTATATTTATAAAATTTCCATGTGTAATGATTCAGACATAGCTTGACCATACTGCAAATATTCTTCAAAAAGCTTTCCTCCTTCACACATTTTTGGTAACAACAACAAAGTGTTGTCAAAATGCTTCTCTTGTTACCAATCAAAATCCAATTTTGAAAAAAAGAATGATTTGCTCTAACCAAGAACAAATGGGGCTCCTGAGAACTTAGCAGAGTTATAAATAGCCCCTCTTTAAGGATGTTAAACCACTATCACATTTTACATGATTTTGGCAAAGCGAATAATCCAGGTGTTTCAAATCAAACTTTAATGTTAACCAAAAGCTTTCAACAGGCGTGATCAGGTTTTTGCCCTTTTTGAATAGTATTTTCTCTTTCCTTTGCTAAAAAGAGAGAGAAATGTTCACCTTTAAATGTATAAGTGTCAGAGGTTGCTTATCACATAGTGTGTAAACAAAATACTGATAGAAAATACACACAATGGCGAGGGAATGTTGTGTCCCACCACCACCACCGCTACCAAAAAAATAGATGTGGGACAAATTTCAAAAATTCGACAACTGGGAATGAACATAATATAACTAGTGTTGCAAATTAAATTGTGACACAACCCCCACCCCAAAAAACAAATGTGTGGGAATCCTAGCCCTTCTGTGTGTGGGTGTGTGGGAATAGGATTTCCTTTGCCATGCTAAGGCCCTAACAGTGTAGGGTCTGTCATGAACCTCATCATTTCTGAGGAATTGGAAACTAGGCTTACACATGGAGACGCAGAGCCCAAATGGGACCGTGGAACTGGAGCCAGGGGAAAGTGAGGAGACAGATGCCTTGTGAAGATCACCAGGGAACTGAGACTCACTGGAGCTCAAGAAACCGAGGTCAAAATCTTCCTCCGGAGCCGACGAAGCTCTAGGCTTCCCCTAGAGCCTGCACCCAGATTCCAGATGGACAGCCTCGTGTAGAAGAGCCCTGGTGGTGTTGTAGTGCTTTCCGTGTTGGGCTGATCACCACAAGGTCATTAGTTCAAAGCTAGGAGCCACTCCCTAGGGGAAAGATGAGGCTTTCTACTCCCTGTAAGATTTGTAGTCTCAGAAACCCACATTTTGACCTATCATCAGGTCACTGTGAATCTCAATGGACTCAGTGGGCGTGAGTTGAGTTTGAGCCTCCCAAATGTGAGAAAATGAAGGTCTGTTCTCTCAGTTCTCCCACTGGTGGTATTTCTGTTTCAGAGACCCTAGGAAACTGACACAAAGGAGGAAAGGGGGCCCATCCTGGTCTGGAGACAATCTACAGTCTCATGAGCCGGAAGGTCACCTCTTGGTGGCAGAATGGAGCCTCCCTTTTCTGAATCCCCCAGTCCCAAGTGATTCCCGTGGTGAAGGAAAGATTATGGAATTACATCCAAATCAGACAGCCTCTTAGAGAGCCAGTAGAAAACAAGAGTGAATTAATCCTGAGCAGCTTAGATAATCACTAGGATCTTTCTTACAAGGTAATAATTGAGGCAAATTCCCCCTGTGTTATAATTCTATTAAAATCAACTCCAGGGCACACGCACCGAGGGCAGCATTCTCTGCAGACAGCAGAAGGATCCTCAGCAGGCAAAGCTCTTTGAAAGAGTAAGAACAAATATTTCTAGTCTGATCTAGACTATCCTTAGGCTTAAATGACTTAACATCTAATTCTATCTCTTGCTGTGCTTCCTTATACATAGCCTCTCAGAACTGTAGGGAAAGGTGATGCATGACTATCAGTAGATCAAATTGTGAATGGAAACTTCTCCGTAACCATTGATGTTCCTGCAAAGACTGTCTCTGGTGCTCTCCCAGATGTGTGAGATATGGTCCATCCTGGCACTGGCACCACTTGAGACCCCCTCACAGTTCCACTGGACAGCGGTTCCTCTGAAGTACCTGTGCCCTGGTGCACTAGAACCTTCCATTCTGGTCTGCTGTGGCAAGCAGTGTTTCCCAGCAGGGTGCCTTTTTGCTCCCCAAGGGCATTGGGCAACGTGGAGAGCTATTTTTGATTGTCAAAACTCAGGAGAGTTTGCTCCTGGCAACTAGTGGGTTATTGCTGTACCAACTCACGATGGCCCTGTGCGGCCCCGAATGTACCCCTTCCTGTGCTGTCTCTACCACTGAGCTACCCAAGTCCCCTGGGCAGTCACAGTGGGTTCTTCGTGCTGGCCAGTGCACGGCCCATCTTCCAGCACCGTATTGGCGATGTGCTGTTGGAATCCCCACAATCGGTGTCTGTAGCTCATTTTTAGTATGAAACTGCCAGGCCTTTCTTCCAGTCAGTCTATCTTAATCTGGAAGCACTGCCCAAACCCACCTGCCCGGAGCTCCAAAACCAAACCCACTCACTGCCATCGAGTCCACGCCGACTCCTAGCGACCCTGTGTACGGCGGATGTTGGCAATACCGGGGGCAAAGCTTCCAACACCACGGCCGCATTCAGGCCACTGCAGCCCAACAGGCTGCCAGGCGGGAGTGGTTTTCCAAAGTCACATACTGTCATTCAGACGAGAAATAGCGATGTGTGATCGACTTCCTCAGGGAGCCTCAGCTATCAGCTGTGTGCTCTGCTTTCCTGCCAAGTGGTTCCTCGGCGTTCGTCATCCCCACCCACAGCATGTTCATGGATTGATGACAGGTCAGGAAATGAGCCTCAGCTCATAATTACTTTTTATTCCACTTGGGATTTGCTCTTAGGAGTCCTCCCACTTCTTCGAAAAGTTAAACTCTCTGGGTTCGAATGCACCTCCTTCTCTTCAATAGCTGTGTGACACAGAGCAAGTGCATGACCTTTCTAAGCCTTGACTTGAGGTCGTGACGTGACCATTAGTTACTTCTTCGGGACAGGTTTGCAGGGCATCTCCAATATTTATTATCACTGGACGTTTCATGGCTGCCACAATGCAAGCACTCTGTGTGCCCTGAACAGAAGAAAACAACAAACGAGTGCTCCCTGGTTTATCCCAACCCATAACGTTTCCGAAACTGTAAGTCTCTACAGGAGCAGCCAGCCTCATCTTT
Source organism: Echinops telfairi (assembly GCF_000313985.2). NCBI lineage: Eukaryota > Metazoa > Chordata > Mammalia > Afrosoricida > Tenrecidae > Echinops > Echinops telfairi. Next base: position 7,638,256 of record NW_022111368.1, read on the forward strand.
CTCCCACGGGGCGCTTGGTAGGTCTGAACTGCCAACTTGCAGTTAGCAAGTTGTAGCCCAATGCCTAACTCATAGCACCAACAGGACTCTGTTGGCCGATTAGGCTACAATGCGCAGAAAGCAGAAGCTGTTCCGTTGTTCAAATAAGACTTACATATGGGAACGCTGGTGGAGCTGTGGTGATGAGTGGTGCCGCGTGCTAACCACCAGGTCTTCGTTTGGAAACCACCAGGGGCTCTGGGGGAGACCGAGGAAGCGTTCTGCTCCTGTGAAGAGTGAGTCTCAGAAAGCCACGGGGCTCATTCGACCCAGTCCTAGAGCATCGCTATGAGTCAGAATCAACTCAGTGGCAGTGAGTGAGTCGTTCTTGTGTTGATAAATATATTTTTAAAGTGAACTCTTTTCTCTCCCAAATGCCAGCGCCCAAAGCCATTACCACATTATAGAATACTTGAGGGCTGCTGCTCTCACAAACAGCTGCAGAGTGTGATAGCATCCTCGTTGATTAAGTGAATGGAATAAATTCCTTCCACGATACGGTTTAAAAACAGTATGAAAGGG
>NW_022111368.1:7642297-7649651 GCF_000313985.2 Echinops telfairi
AAAAAAAACCCATATTGCTTTTCAAGGAGGTCAGAAAGAGTTGTCATCCTTCTTTATTTAAATGCGTACTTTGAATGTTATAGAAAATCATCTCTAGTTAATTTTTTTTTTAAGGATTGACACACAGTTCAGTGGTAAGAAAGCCCAAACTCACTGCTATGGAATCAATGCTGACTCACAGTAGCCCCCTGTGGGTCTCCGAGACTGTAACTGTTTACAGGAGTAGAAAGCCCAGTCTTTCTCCTGAGGAGCTGCTGGTGGTTTCGAACTGCTGACCATGAGGATGACAGCCCGGTGTGTAACCACCACACCATCATGGCTTAGTGGTAAAAGATTTCAGAAAGAGGATTGATGAGTGGGTGTTGAGTGACAACTTCATTTTGAGTTTTGGGTCTGATTGTTTCACGTTTGTACACAAAATTCCATTGGTGATTTTTACTCAGTGTGGACAATAAGATTCTGACAGAGAATTCACTCTAGTCCTAACAAACAGCACTTTTGAGGCACCCCATTTTTTAAGTTATTCTTTTTTGTTTAAAAAATTTTTTTTGCTCAAACTCGTGGGAATAATGTTGTGCTCCCAGTATTCCTGCTAGGATGCTGACCTTTTCCAGCTATGGGAGATGGTGTCACAACGAGGTCCAGAAAAAACAAATATGAAATTCATTATTTTCTTGCTGCTTGATTCAATTAATGACACATGCTATTTACAATACTCATGGGATGAGAGGGAGAAAGAGGGGAAAGGTCTCTTGTATCGGAATTATGGAACCCAATACTGTACAGAGTTTACCCATTAACAGTTTAATTAATTGTGGATCCAGAATTCAATCAAATATATTTTTATTTTGTAAAGGATAATACGAGGGAGGGGGAAGTGAGGATAATACTATGTTGATGTAGCTATATTCATAGATTTACTTCTGGTCAAGCATTTTTAAAAATTTATTTATAGACTATAAAAGGTTATATAAACACAGTGACTTAAGAAGTTACTAAGGGGGAAAAAAAATCAATGATTCTTCTCATGTCACATTTTACAAAGTACACATCCCACAGTTCAAAATAATAGGTGTGAGTTTTTATGTAAACTGTGTTCTGTGGAATAATGTATCAAAGAATGGTTCTTCAGTGTTCACAAGGGCACCACACCTTTACAAGTTGTTACCAATAGGAGGACGTGGGCAGGGGGGCGAGAGAGACTCCCTGGGAAAGCTGTGGATGTGGGAACCAGGTTTTCTGTAAACCTAAACCCCCACCCCCACCCCAAAATACAGTGCATTTAAAGTGATATCAGGAAGGTGGAAGAGGGAAGTGGATGGTGGGCCAGGTAACAAATTGCGTGTGCCATGAACTTTGAAGACTGATAATTCTACTCCTTCTATTGCTACACAGAGACTGTGTTGCCCGTTTGGTAATATTTTGGTACAACGGCCTACTTATGTGTGAGAGAAAAAGGAAATCAATCAAAGATGGAGCAAACACTGCCCTGTAGTTAATGTCAATGACGTAAGGTGGCTTGCTATAGCAACTTATAGGATAAAGACCCGGAAGAATTGTCTAGAAATAGTCACACACCTAATGGCTCATCTGTTCTTTATTGCTTGTGGGACTGTTGACACCTGGTTAAAAGAAGAGTGGGCACAAGATGAACTCTAAAACCCTCTCCACTTCTTGGAGTTCATGATTCTTTCCATAGCAACAGCTCGTGTGGCCAGGAGGTAGATTTAACAAGTGATTTCAGCTGTTGGGAGCATAGTCAAAGTGGCGTAGATTCAAACATAAGCACATGAGTGCTCATAGCCCTTGCTCTCAATTGGGTAGCTCAGGCACTTGCTCCCACTGCCCACCTGGTTGCTGTCAGCTCCTGGCAAACCAGTAGGACCACGTAGAACGGTCCCAAAGGGGTTTCCATGGTTGTAAATCTTCAGATGCAGGCTGCCTTGGCCTTCTCCCTTCCAGCAGCTGGTCATATTCAATCTGCTAACCTTTTGGTTAACTGGCCAAGCACCTGACCACTGTGTCCCCAAGGATTCTTGGTCAAGAACCAAAACCCCAAACCAAACTCATTGCCATCAAGTTGATCCCTATCTATTGCGACCCTGTAGGACAGGCTAGAACTGCATGGCCTGTGGGTTTCCGAGACTGTAACTCTGTATGGGAGTACAAAGCCTTCTTCCCCTCCCATGGAACCGCTGGTGGTTTCCAGCCCTGGCCTTGGGAGAAGGAGCCCCATGGATAACTGCTTAGGACCAGCAGTAGTGAAATACTTCTCATTCCCAGACCTTGCTCTGCTTTCTGGCCTCTCCCTGGAATGCTTGTCTCCCTTCTGATGATCCCCTGGCTCATGTTCAACAGCAAGGCCCACATTCACCTTTCTCAGGGATGCCACTCACTACCCTGTCCAGGCATAGTGAGGTGCCCCGTTCTGTACCTGTCAAACACTTGCTTCATGGACCAGTATACTCAGTATAGAACCAGGTGCTTTGCGACAGTTTTGGGAATAAGCTAGTTATTCCATTTTCTTAGCAATCAAGAGATTAGATGGAGTTAAGAAAACAGAGTAAGACGGAAGTCCTCTTAGGGAGAATTGACTTGGCAGCCAAAGAACAAAAAACAAAACAAGGAAAAATGATTTTAAAGAGTAAATCCAGTTGTCATCAAGCTGATTCCAACTGAGGGTGTCAGAGTAGAACTTTGACCCATATGGTTTTCAATTCGGGTTTTTCGGAAGTGGGTCGCCAGGCCTTTCTTCCAAGGAACTTTTGGATGCTAACCTCCAACTTTTCAGTTAGCAGCCACGCCTCTTCATCACTTGCACTATTTAGGGACTGGGGCTTAGAAATCAGGGATCATTTCCGAAAGGGCAGCTATATCATGTGCTTCAGTATTTGATGAGTAGATCACAGCAAGACTACTAATTGATGGTCACATTACATGAATCACTGAGAAAATGTTCAGTTCCAACCCGTATCCCAATGGTTCCCTATGGGTGTTCCCCAGATAAACAGCCCCAGCTTCACCTGGGACCCCCTGAAACAGTCGAAATACAGGCACCAGCACGCTGTGGTTGGTCAAGCTGCCCCAAGGGTTGTGATACGTGCTCAAGTCAGAGAGCGGGTTCGTGATTCACTTTTGAAGGAAAGATCCAGGTGGGTTTCCTAGTCGACGGCAGCCCAGGTGGAAACCCCCTCTTGTTTCCGACTCTACGGGCCTTCTGAGATGTCAGTTTGGGTTTTTCTAAGTGTAGCCCAGCCTGTGAAACTCAGAGACAAGAAGTGGAGCCAAATAAGTAGCCTCCGAGCCATGAAGTCATGCTTTGCTTTATAAAGGCATGATTCTGAGGTTTCCCTTTTCTGTTTCCCAGACTCCCTCCGTGAGACCAAGGAGGCCAGCCGGGCACAAGAGCGCCTCTATAAAGCCACTGCTGCTGGTCTTTCTGCAGCTCTCTGACTCTTCTCCTGGCTTTTATTTATGTACTTGTTTTTGAGGGAAGGATAGTTCGATGCTTATGAAATGCTTTCATGGGGTGGGAAGTATATCCCCCTTCTGCTGACTCTTCCAAAACTGACTCAAAACTGACTCATCGCAACCCGATAGATCAGAGAAGAACTGCCCCTGGGGGTTTCTGATTCTCCCATGGAGTGCCAGGTGGTTTCAAAGTGCTGACCTTGTGCTTAGCAGCCCGACCCGTAACCCTCCACACCACCGGGGATGCCACTGCTTACTCTCAACCTGCAGTGGAAACATACATGCTTCTGGGTTGGTTGGTCTGTTTATTAAGCCTCTGTATTGGTCACCTGGCCAAAAAAGTCAGCATTTTTTTATTTCTAAGGGCTTCTTGTGTTAAGGAAACAGTTGAATTTTGATGGTTACACATTGAAAATGGTGACATGCAAAGCTACAAGAAAAGGTCCCATATAAAGCCGGATTTGACCAGAATTCCTAGGACGAGCCCCAGCAGACCAAGTAGAAGCTGGACGTGAATGTGTGCTAAGAAGCCTGGGAACAAGACTCCATCCCAGCACAAGCAGGAGACTCTTAGGATGTTGCATTTATTTCCCCAAGCTATTGCCTGGAGACAGCTGACTATTTGTATGACCCGAAGCACTCTTTCAGGAAGAGGCCGAGCTAAGGTTTCTTGGCATCGGCAAGGGCAGGGTGTGTCTCGGTGCACCAGACACTACTTGAAAAGGGAAGGTTCTGGGGCTCCTGGCACCAGGTCCTTTGCCTTTGCTCAAAATCCGAGACTTATTTTTACTCCTTGAATGAGAAAGAGAATGAGTCCCGAGCTGGAGCTCTGTCATGCTTCACACTGCCGCCACCTTTTTAGCCCAGGGAGCCAGATGAATGCTGCTGGAAGGAATGTGTTTATAGAAGAGGCAGTTTTTGCCCGCCAGAGAGCAATGCCTTTTCACTTTAAACACGGCATATGGTGACCAAGCTCCTGGGGGATAACTCAGCAATTTTAATTTCCATTTAAATGTTGGCCGCTTGCACCAAGGAGGGTTTGATGAGCTCATTCGTGGACACCACGGACTTTAATTTAAATAGAACTTGAAGGAAACTAACAGCAGAATGTGTGCATGGTAAACCGTGTCATGCAAACATCAAAGGTCTGTTTCTCAATTGCTTCCATGGCCTCCCCGGCCTCAAAGAGAACTCATTCCCCATGTGGTCTTCTAGGCCAACGTGCTAAAAGCTTGCTGTCTTCATTGTCTCTGCTGCATGGTCTGTACCTGCCTTACTTTCAAAGGTTTTCTTCTTGATCCCTCCTGTTGACTGCAGTTATTATCGCTCTCCTGGTCGCCTTTCATCTGGATTTTCTTATCTCACCATTTCTTTGTGCTGCAAATCCCAGATGGGCCCCAGGTAGTCTGTTGTTTTATGTGACATCTCCAGTGGAGTTTGCACAGATAAACCCCTTCACCTGCTTTCTCAGAACTTATCTCCAGATGAAAGTGAATGAGATGGCACACTACTACAGAGAGTTGAAACTGCTTTGGAAGGGGATGCGGGAGCCACAGCAGTGGCTGACTGGCTCATGGAAACCCTCATGTGTGTCAGTAGAGCTGTGAGCTATTGGGGGTTCCATGGTGAGCGGTTTGGAGGTTTGAGTTGACCCGAAAGAGCCTCAGGAGAAAGGCTTGTGCTGACTACTTACTAGGTACCAAGCACCTAGGTGCAAGAAAGTGTACATGAATGAGACATGATTGTTCCACTCAAGGTGTTTATACTCTACTTTCAAGGACCTGTGAATGGGAAGGTTTAAAAAGGTCTCTACCCTCAGGGGGCTTCTCGGTCAAATCCCATCTTGCTTGGGCCAGATTAACACTGCCATAGAAGGTAGCTTGTCTCTCTGTCCCCCCCAGGTCCCCCATGAGTAAATAATGAGGCTGATACAGATAACCTTGTAGTCTTTTAGTTAGAGCCATTCTCACGCTAGACTGAGATTCTGTGCGTGAGATCACAGGGGTGGCATGAGGAGAGCGCCAGGTCTTCCTGCTGGCGAGGCTCAGAGATGGTTCTAGATCATGCTGCAAAAGGACGCTGCGGGAAAACATTGCCTTTAGCCTCAGCCTTCAGATTTCCAGCATTATACATTTTCCACTTCACTCCGAAACTCAGCAGTCATTATTCCATAAGGCAATGACAATCACTCTTTAGGGATGAAATAGTACATTCTCATGCCCTTTGACTTCCCCGATGAGAATCCTAAACCGCACATTCTCAGATGCGCCTCTCAGAGGCATTTTATGTGACAGGGCTGGCTGTGGGAAGGCCGGAGAAATGATGGAGCAAGCAGCCTGTTGTTGAACTTGAATGAGTCATCCTTCTTATTTAAATACCGTGCTTTATGAGTCCCCATTCCCATGCCATCCTCAACTTCCGTGATGTGCAACATTTGGAGTTATTAATGCATTTGAATTAAATTCCCTTTGTATATTAAAAAAAACACACACACACCCAACATTGAGATGTTTTCTAAGCACATACATAGGAAGTGGAAGCTATTTGATTTGCATCCGACAGCATCTGTCCAAACTGTTTAGCCAGTTATTTAGGTCACTGTGAATTATGAACAGACCAATTTCAGGAAGACATTTTAGAGTTAAGACTTCTTTTTATGATGCTTCCAGATTCATGAAAATAGATCATGATTTTAGAAGACCTTTTTTCTTTTCTATCTCTCCCTCTCTCTCTTTTCTCTCTCATTTCAAGAAGTCCTGATGCTCATGGTATACTGAACTGGTATGATGGGCTGCACAGTCAAGAACATGTTTCAAACTCACATTTTAGAAAAAGAGTTATAAGACCTAGAGGTCCCTGCAGAGCTCCCTCCACCACTTAGCAGGAATGTGACTTTGGATGGGAAAAGGACTAGAAGTCTCTATTTCCAAGTGAGCAAAATGGTGATAATCAGAAAGCCTTACCCAGAAAGAAGAACCAGACTTAATCATCCCTGCGGTATCCTAGAAGTCGGCTGCTAGATAGAAGTCTGTGGTATCTGTTGTTGCCTTACTCTGACCATAGTAACTGTTGTAATAATGTTAATGATACATGGAGTTAGAATGGTTTCCAGATAACTAACAATGTATCTGTGAATGAGTCATTCACAAGGCTTATAAAGAACAAATTGAATAGGTTTGCAAACAGGCCGTCCTGTCTTTGAAAATGGACTCTAGGTCTTACTAGCAAGGGGACCTGGAGTAAATCTCTTAAACCTCTTTAAGTCAGTCTCTCTCTCTCTCTCTCTCTCTCTCTCTCTCTCTCTCTCCTTGTGGGTCCTGCAAAATGGAAACAATACGTTTGCTTCAGGATTGTTATGAAGACTAGAGGTAGATGAGATCATCTCTAGCGTCCTTCTAGAACCTTCTCTCCTCCTGCCCCTCCACATTCCGTTTTCTGCCAGTGTGGCGCTGCCAGAGCGGGTGGTGGGTTGGAACTCTGCTGACCTTGTGGTCACTTCAGTATCCCAAGGCCAAAGCCATTATGCCACCAGGTCTCCTCAACAGCAAATGACAAGAGGCAAATAACTCGATTTTGAGTGGAGAACAAAGAAGTGGCTGAAATTAATATTAAGGATAGGTTAAGCACTGTAAGAAATTTAAGAGACTGGGGTGAGGGTGGGAGAGTTAAGAAAACAGCAGCCCATGGGGTTTTTTTGGTTTTTTTTTAAATGATTGCTATAAAAGGGCTAAAATATAATTTATTGGGAATAACAAGTACTAGTTTTATACCAGTAATGCTAAATAAATAATGAGTTTGTAGTTATTATTATTATTTTTTAACATTTTATTAGGGGCTCATACAACTGTTATCCCAATCCATACACACATCAATTGTGTAAAGC
>NW_022111368.1:7650088-7673625 GCF_000313985.2 Echinops telfairi
GTTGTATTTCTCATCATTGTTACATCGCACCGTGACTGCCTCATCTCCTCCCCGAGACCCCTCCGCAAGGGGATCTCCAGTCAGCCCATGGTTTTAGAAAGAAAGTACATTGAAAGGAGTTGGTTAAAGTGTCCAAAGGACTTGGAAAAGAAAAAAGTGTGCTCCCACCCATAGTCCAAAAGAACTTCAGTGAACTCCTGAGAAAGGTGAGACTTGCTACTCCCATGGAGAGCTACCGTCTCGGAAACCCACAAGAGCAGTCTGCCCGGTCCTGTAGGGTTGCTACGAATCTGAATTGACGCTGTGTCGGTGAGAGAGAGCACAGTATGCCTGGAAAATGTATGTAGAGCAATTATTTGTTTCCAACGTGCAGGGAGGCAGGTAGGGTTAAAGAGGAATAACCCAAGACAAAGCATTCGGCCTGGGGAAGGAATGAGGTCTTTGACTCATGAGAGCAGACTGGAGAGAAAAGGGTCATGTTCGAGGTCATAGGTCTTCATGGTCCTTCCGGACCTTCTGCATGTGCATCTCGTTAAAATGCTAAAAATGCCTGTGAATAGTTCACCCAAAAATGTATTGTCAAGCAGATGTCCCCTACCCCATGCAGAAAGACCTTATTAGTGCAACGCCTGACGCATTCCTGTTTCCTCATGGGATTCCTGAGAATCCCCTGCTTCAAAATCCCCACTAGAATTGTGTCCTCTCCTTTCGTGACCCCCTCTTGTCTACTTGTGGTCAAGATGAATTACTGGACATTTCCTGCCCTGGAAACCTTGTATGGCTCTGTACTCCTCTTTCTTTAACTCTAAAGCCCAGAACAAAGAAGTCAAGAAACCAAGGCCCCATAGACTGACTGTTTACATCTTCAAAGGCAGGAGGGGTTGATAAGCAAGGAATGAAAAGTGGTAGAGGATTGACAGAGCACTAAAGCATGGGGGATTTAGATTAGCCAGAAGAAAGCATTCCATAATGTGATGTCCAGTAGATCAATGAGTAACTGAGTTCCACTGGTCTGTTTGTTAGCTTCCCACACATCAGTTCCTGATCATCGTGACCCCATAAGCAATGACCCACACTGTTGCCTTGTCTTGTACTGCCTGCATACTTGGCTTCAGATCATCCGCCCTCTTTGCGTTGGCTGGTGTTTGGAAGTAGGTCAGCAGGTCTCTCTTCCTAGTCTTTCTTAACTTGGAAGCTCTGAGGGAATGTGGTTAGCACTGTAACAAGAGCAAGTTTTCATGGACAGACCTACAGGCCTGTGAGTGAGGTGCATTGGCTGGAAATCGAAACCAGACCTGCATCGTGGAAGGTGAAGAATTCTCCTCCCGAGCTGCCCCCTGCCTTTGGAATAACCGAGAGAGGCTGACAAGAAGGCCCACGAGTGCCGGCCGAGGGAGGATTGGCCCATGCGTATGCAAGTTTGCAATGATAAGAAAAGGCCTTAAGAAACGTAGATCATGCTTTCATCTCTCCATCTTGAGCCCCCAAGTAAATAACGTTAAATAAATAGAGATCACAGTGTGCTTTCAAAACTCTTCTAATGGTACACATTTGGGGGGGGGGGGGAAATAGATCGAATGCAGTTCATCTGATACGTTTCTTCTCTAATGAAAAAATGAGCTTTTCCACTTCCCTAACAATTTCACTTTAAAGCCTAAAAATATCAAACCAAACCGTCTACTGTGAGTGCTAAATTACTCTCCCAGCCAAGAATATATTTTGTTTCAATCTGAGAGTTTTAAAATGAGAATCCTTGACTGTGGAAATTAGGTTAGGATTGCCATGTTTGTGAATGTAATACAGTATAATGTCAGCCTGTTTCAAGTGAGGTGAGATTTCTGTAGAAATATAGCTCAATGCTCTGGGTAATAAGGTTATAAATGTGACCCTTTAAGGCTCACATTTTCAGCTACAGTTTTGACTGTGACTGTGCTATAATTCTAGAAGTTTCTCAAGAGAACCCCACTGTAAAAGCACACTTTCATCGTTACTCGTTGTTTCTCGTTACAAAAGGCATGGCTAGGAAAAGCCTTGACGTAGGAAGAGGCATTAGTCATAACCCTTTACGTCTCTCACGGAGTTCCCTCCTGAGAGTCACAGCCACCGGAGGCAAGTTAGGCAACAAACACATGGAATCCGGGTTCACACTAGAATCGCCTATGATTACTTTTCTTTCCTGTTTTTGCTTTTGGGGCTTAGGATATGGTCTCTCAGGACTCTAGGCTTGATGAGTTGGCAACACCCCACCCCCACACCCCCACACCCCCACCCCCGCAAAAAAAAACAAACAACCCACCAAACTCATTACCTTCGAGTGGAGTCTGACTCATGGAGACCCTATAGACTGAGTAGAACTGAACCTTTGAGTGTCCGAGGCTGTCAATCTTCATGGGAGCAAAAAGCCCCATCATTTCCTGTGGTGAGGCTAGTGGGTTGGAGCCATTGACCTTCGTGGTTAGAAACTCAGTGCACATGGATAGTGTCTATGATCATAGTAGGAGTTATGTATTTAGTAGTAGTAGTAGTATTGGTGCTTTTATGATCACAATTAAGCAATGACAAATACTGACACATCACTTGCTTCATGTTAGGCATCAACATAGTAAATTATTTAAGTCTTATTAAACTATTTACACAACTCAGTGAAAATGGTTACTATTTTCCCCTGATAATATGTGGAAACTGAGGCACAGAGAGGTCCCGTAACTTGCCCCCATCAGCTAGCTCTAACTTAGCAACTGAGTAGCAAATCACTGAAAGTTTCGCTGCCAGTGCCGTGACCACAACAAAAACCCACTGCCATCGCCCAGAGGTGACATTCAACCGGCCATTTCAGGCCACAGACTTTCTCTCCTGGAACCATGGCCCAATTTATCTGCAGTGGAGCAGGCTCCGGGGATGGTAAATGCTGCTGTGAGTTACGCAAAGGCTCAATTGGCTACATGGTGGCACTGTGCCAGGGTATAGCTCGTTCCTCCAACCCCAGCTGAGATCCCAGCAGGTCTTCAGAGCCTGAGAAACATAGTCAGTAGTGCTCAGACTGGTCGCTTCAAAGAGCTCACAGTTCAGGAAGCTCTGCTGAATGGTTTGGTGGCCACTGGAGTGCGGATGTGGTTTTATATTGGCAAGATCTTAGGCAAGCGAGGCATCGTTGGCTATGCGCTTTGAAGACCAGTCTTTAACATCTGATTCTATTTGGTTTGCCAGTTGAGTGTTGTTGGACCACGTGTGATCAGTCTACTCCAATAAAATAGATCATTCTTTAAAACAAAAACCAAAAAACCAACTGCCATCAAATTGGTTCTGACTCATGGCAACCTTCTAACTCACTGGCATCGAGTGGATTCCACTCTAGGCAGCCTTTAGCTCAGAGTAGGCCTGCCCCCGTGGGTTTCCGAGACGGGAATACAGTGGTGCTCAACCTTCCTAATGCCGCGACCCTTTCATCCAGTTCCTCATGGTGGGGTGACCCCTCCCCAACCATACAATGATTTTCATTGGTGCTTCATCACTGTAACTTTGCTACTGTGATGCAGCGGGCAACTGCTGTGAAAGGGTCATTTGAGCACCGCTGCTGCCCTGCTTTACGGAGGTAGGAAGCCTCCTCTTGCTCCGGAGCAGCTGGCGATTTCAAACTACTGACCTTACGGTTAAGGAGCCCAACATGTAACCAGTACGGCACTAGGGCTCCAGGGACAGTCTAGGAAGAAGGGATTTGATGATACTAGGCTTGGGAAGATTTGCTGAAGAGGCAGGATTGAATTGAAGCTAAGAGGGGAAGAGAAAGTGAAGCCAATGGAAGAGAGTTTTCCAGACAGAGGGAGAGCTTGAGGCCTTGGAGGATCCGTGGCCGGAGAGCAGAGCCTGCGCTGGGAAGGAAATGAGGACAGGCCATGCATGGCCCTGGGGAGACAAGAAAGTTTGGGTCTGTATCTGAAGGGTCAAGGGAAGCTCCTTAGGTCATCGGGTTCCATGATCAGATAGTCTTGTTTGGAAGGTCACTTGAGGGGAGTGGGCTGGGAATGGACCGGTTAGAATGCTGGAGACAAGACTAGCACATACATGGCAGAGGCATGTGTATAAAAAGAGCAGGAAGTATTTCGCTTTGTTTAAAACCCACAGGTCTTGACCGGATCACACCGCTGTGTTCTAGACTCTAGATAATTCACAGATAACAAGGACATACAGTCGTCACAGGTGAAATGAGCCACATCCCCAATTCCCTGATCGATAGCCTTTCCTTAACACACTCAGCGACCTAAGAATGTTCTTTGCTGCACAGCTGCTTCTAAAGCCATCCTCTGGCCTCCACCCACTGGATGTTCTCTTCTTGCTTGCTGTGGTAGCTCCTTGCTGGTGGAAAGGCCATTCTGGTTTTCTTGACGAATTACTTGTCTCTGCCTCAGCTCAAATACAATGCATTCCGTCATCTGATACGTTAAAATCGTTCCCGGTGCTCATTCCACAGACCTGCTGGCAGCTACCTAGTGCACTTTTATAGTTTTTACATCCTTGCTGACATAGATTTGGATTTCAATCCATAGCTAATTCACATAACAAGTAAAAATGTACTCCAAGAATTTGCAGACACACGTCGAATTATCCACCACTGCTTGCTGGAAGCAGGCTAGATTGTGGGAGCGAGCTCCCGACTGGCTGTATGTGGAATGAAGGCACTAGGGCTCATCGGCCTGGTCTTGGTCTTCTTAGGGAAACAAATAGTGAAAGCCCAGCTCTCCATTGGAGGATTGGCTCTCAAGGCCATGAATAAGATGACAACTGGGTACAGTCTACATTAAACTTAAAAATCCCCCAGGAAAGGTCATTTGGAAACCCAGGGATTCTTTCTCAGTTAATGCAGAAGAAAACAATAACAAAAAACCTTTTCCCTCAATGTTAGAACACATTGCTTTTTTCTTTTTCTTTCTTTTTTTCTTTGATGATAGTATTTAATATGTATTTTGAGATATAATATGTAGATACAGATATAATGTAATACAATATTAAACAATTCAAGATTTTTGGGGTGTATTAATAGTAGTTACATTACTCATGTTACATAACCTTCACCAATATCTGTTGCAAAATTTCACATGACAATAAACAGAATGACAAAAACTACTTTCATTGAATATACTCCAGGTTATAATCATTTTGTCATTTGTTTTTCTTGCTGATACACTCTTTGTAGTTCCTTTTAACTATTGTTTGCTCCAAGAAATATTAATCTCAAAGAAGAGCAATTTTTATTCATATCCCTATATGCACACACAAACAGCTTGTGAAAGTATATTAGTAATTTGTATAGTTTGTGAAAGTATATTAGTAATTCATCTGGGTTTTTCTTTTTTTTTTTTAATCGTTTTATTAGGGGCTCATACAACTCTTATCACAATCCATACACACATCAAATGTGTAAAGCATTTGTACATTCATTGCCCTCATCGTTCTCAAAACATTTCCTTTTTCTTCTATGGAACATTTTCTGTAAAGCATACATCTGCCATATCGCATGGAAATAGAACTCTTTAGAGAGGATGGTCTCGTGTTCCTGAAGGGACACTCAGTCTTGGAAAGGCGTGTGTAGTATTTGCTTCTTGGGCAGAATGGCAGTGGTACCTGCCAGCACAATGACTATAACCAGAATCTGTCTCCTCTGTCTGTCTCAGTCTTGGTCTCACACCCTCTCCCATATTTTTAAAGCTAATTAAGCATGCAACTCATGTTTCCTATAATTTCCATTTCAACTCTTTTAACATGGTACTTATAATTAACTGAATGTAATATTTTGTATTTTAATTTCAAAATTTTCTCCAACCAAATCTGCCAGAATTAATATTTTGATCCAAATATAAATGTCACCCCATCTTTAATTCCACTGAGGACGGGGGTGGGGGGGTGGGCAAAAGAGACTCAAAAGAAGTGGAAGGCCCTAATTCAGATGGGGAGAAGTCAATCCAAGGCACTCTTCTCTCCTTTCTATTTCTTTTTTTTTAAAGAGGAAACTTCCCTTGGGGATTTGGGAAAATAACAAATGCAGGTGGAAATGGATTTTTGTTAGCAACCAACCCAAAGCTTCTAGAAACACGTGCAAGCTTCTCCCATGGGAGCTCCAAGGGGAGTAGTGATGCCTCCCACCCAAGTAAGAGTTTAGATGATGACAGCCAGTCCACAGGCACCCCCAGAGCTCAGAAATCTCGATGTAGAATTTCTCTTGACTTTGGTGCATGAGTTATATACTTAGAAAAGCTCCAGAACTGATTAAATTTAGTCAGCAGGAATGCCCGAGGGCCAACATCATTGTTTTCTTGTGAATATGCCTTTATGTCTCTTTGGTTATTATTAGTGAAATGTCAAACACCATCTCTCTCTCTCTCTCTCTCACGCACACACACACACACACACACACACACACACACACACACACACACCTTTTATTTTACATTACTAATGAGTTCCAACTGATAAGTGCTGAACACCTTGTAAATAAGTTCCATGATCATCTGATATCAAGCCATTTAAAATTTTAAAAGCAATAACTAGGCTGACCCTTTTATTCTTTGGGGAAATAGTTAAAGGTGTTTTCTAATCCCTATTGGTAAAATAAAACCTGAGTCAATTTTGAAAGCATTGCTACTTATACATTATGAATAGCCAACATCGGTCATCATTTCTATTTTTAAATAGTGAAGATGTCGCCTTGTATTCATGAAATTATTTTAGAAGGAAAAGACAAGATAGAGTAATACATGGTTTTGTTTTTGTGTTTTAACCCAGAGCCTATAATTCTGCCAGTCTTCAGTGCACACTCCCTTCAGAGAATGTGGGTTCATGGACATGACTAATAGGGGTTTATTCACCATCTTACCATCCTTGGTCATAATGTTGCTCAGGGCTGGAGCAGGTCTGCCAAGACCACAACGTAGCTTTGTTAGTATTACATGACAGTCGGAGATTTTTTTGGAAAACTCCTCTGGCAGACTGTTTATACGCCCACATTGATATTTGTCTGAAGATAAGTTTTACAGTCTGTTTACGTAGGAATGCATCAGTAGAGTCTTGGGCTTCTTCTCCACAGAGGTTCTGCCAAATAGCAATCTAACACCCACCCCTGCCCCCCACCCCGAAAAGGCTTATTCGGATTCAAGACCAAAGAATTGTCATTGAATCCTTCTGACTCCCAAGCAATCCTTTTGACTCCCATGTTCTATGCCTATGTAATTTGAATAACGTCTCAGGTCTTTAATATTAATAATTTTGCTAAGAGAAACTCTTCAGAGGTACCTTTAAAGGATGAACTTCTTATTTTTCTTTTCCCCTCATTGATGACAGCATATTTTCATATTATTAACCTGCTGGTTACCATCACCATCATTATTATTTGAGAATATGGTAAGTGGCATGCTTTACACCCTTGGCAAAGCTCTGGAGTAAATAAAATCAGAAGGCCAAACATACTGGCTCACGCTGGACTGCCACTTGGAGAGTATATTAGCAGAAAAAAAATGGATCGTGTGAACTGTGGTAAAAAGTGGTCTGAAATAGTGATATGACCTTGATGTGGATGAATAGTCCTTTGTGGGCTTACGGGAGAGGGAGCGGATTGGTATGGGGTAGGAGAAACAATTAGTTCTGTATTTCATGGACAGAGAGGACACTTAGCCTAGGACATTTACACACGTGTATCTTTATTTCTATGTTATTTGGAATCCAGTGAAAAGATTAGTTGAAGTTGCATTTTAACAACCTTTCTCACGATGTGAAAAGTTGAACTAAGATTTATTTGGAAGCTGCTGCATCACGGCGGATAGAAAGCTGACCATCGGGGAAGACACACCGAGTGCTGTCGAATGGGAAGTCTCCCCTCCTCACTGCACGAAGTGATCGAGGGCCTTGATGCTCTGTTTATCAAAGTAGGGAGCTCTGCATACAAGATCCAGTGGGTCTGGTTTTTTTTCTGTGTACTGCTGCCTTTTCTGTTTCTTGTCCCTTCTCCTTCATGGCCATTTTTGTTACTATTTTTACACAACCCAAAATAACAAAATATATATTTATTATGAGGAATACTCAACCCATCTATTGAAATAACATCAAAAAACGTAAATAAGCAAAAGATCACAGATAGAAGTTGAGAGTCATCATTTGAGTTAGAAATAGAATTTTCCAAACATCAGACAATAAAGAAAGCCAAACAAAGCCCCTGTCTATTTGGACTCCTGGTGACCCTGGAGGACAGAATAAAGCTGTTCTTAGGGTTTCTGATGCTGTTGACCTTGGGGGAAGCAGACGGCCCCCGCCTTCTCTCAGGGTGTGGCTGGTAGATTCAGACTGTCAAACTTTGGGTCAGCAGCACACTGCTTAATGCACTACACTTCTAGGTCTCCTTTTAAGAGCATCAGAAACCAAAGCCAACCCCACTGTCATCCGGTTGATTTCAGCTCATACGTACCTTACGTAGATTTCCAAGACTGTGCATCTGTATGGCAGCAGACACCCTCATCTCTGTCTTAAAGATTGGCGAGTGTATTTGAACCACTGACTTTGTGGTTAGCACTCCAGTGCTTACCTGGCCAGGGTTCCTTAAACATTATACTGGACTTTCTATAATATTGATGAGCCCTGGTGGCTTTGTAGTTACAAATTGGGCCGCTAAGTGCAAGGTCAGCAGTTTGAAAGTACCAGTCATTCTGTGAGAAAGAGTACTTTCTCCTCCCACAAAGAGTCGCCGTCTGGGACACGCACAGAGGCAGTTCTACCCTGGCCTATAGGATTGCTGTAAGGCAGCATCAAATCAATGACAGTGATTTGGGTTCGGTTTGGTTTTATCCTAGCAGTACATCCAGCCCAGCGGCTGGTCAGAGTTGGATATCATCTAAGGAGTAGTTGCTAGACCACCAACCAAATTCATTTAGCCGGAGTAGAGATTTTCGAAACACACTTTGTGTGCCAAATCCATTTAATCTGTTGTCTTTCATCATTAGCTAGATGTGCTGGTTTCCACTTACTTAGACTATTCTATCAAACAAGATCAGTTTTACATTGATGTTGGCTTTTAGGTGTAAAAAGTCTCCTCCCCTGGTAGTAGAATGTAGAGCATACCTAAGTTGCTCTACCCAGATCCTTAGATGGTAGCTATTGTGAAGAGTGTTTGAGAAGATAGGATGAAGGATGGTAAGTAGAAGAGAAAGGTGTCAACCCATATTAACCACTTAGCCCACTGAACTCTATATGTTATCCGTGTGGACTATGCCCATTAACCACTGTCCAGGTCCACACAGTGAGAAAAGGGTATAAAACGTGTCCTTCCCATAAATCCTCAAAGCCTACAAAGTTAGAAACCTATTTGGGAAGGGAAAGCAACACAAGCATCTTGCCAGACCGTGTATGAAGGGCATCCATACTGAGGCTGGCATTTTGGGGAGGAGAGAACGCTCCCTTCTGGAATTAGCCTGGGGCTGGAGGGACAGCCTCGTGTGGCGGTTGTAAAGTGACCTTTGTTCACGCCAGACTTGAACTCTTGCATATCTGCCTGACCCATGTTGTGTATTATCTTTCCAAGAAATGACAAATAGTGAGCACGTCGGTGTGAGCCTAGTTCTTGGGAAAGCTTTCGTTCTCCGGCTCTGGGTCATTCCTTGGTGGATGCAGTCTGCTTTTGTGAAATACATGATGTGGGAACTTTTGGGAAAGGGTTTAAATTTGTCTCTTATATATCTGGAGATTTGCCATGAACATGTTTTAAAACATAAATTCCCAGAGAATTGACCTATTCGATGTAAATCTGATTCTATTTGCAGTCTTCCTGGTGGGGCCATGATAGGCCACCTGCTTCTTTCAGAGGAGAAGGTGGGGGTGGGGGTGGGGGGATCTGTAGGCTAAGTGTACACAAGATGTTAGTGAGGTTCCCCTTGGTCATGGTCTTCTGTAGCTTGATAATTGCACAAGTTCCTCCTGTAAGATGCTTGATTAAAATTCTTTAGGACTTAAGTAATCTTCACAAGGCTAAAGGAATCTAATGTTCTTGAAACGGTGCCATATTCATAATATATCCAGTAACTGTGTTGTAGCAATCAGACAAATTCTTCAAAATATGCTGCCAGCTGGATTTCTAACTTTTAATAAGGTTTTCATGCTGAATGCTTTCGCAACCTCATTAACCAGTGGGCTAAGATAGTAACTTCCCGTATAATTCATTCATAAATTGTACATTGCGTATGCAAAATCAACTCGCTTATAAACCCTGTGGAGATCACTGTGTAAATGTTTTTTTCCAGAGATATGATTTTAATTTTTTTAAAATCATTTTATTGGGGGCTCATACAGCTCTTATCACAATCCATCCATTTGTACATTTGTTGCCATCGTCATTTTCCCCTGTGTCAATCTTGTAAAGGCAGGAACAATCCTTAAGCAGATGAGAAATTCAAATAAGATTTTACATGTTTTATGAACATTAATTAACCTCCTGGTTTTCAAAACGTTAGTCAGTTTGGCCCCTTCTCTCCTACATCGTAGCCCCGAATTTTAGGCTAACTTTCATCACTAATCAACACAGCAGCTAATGTAAGAACAGGAGTGTCCCATAACTGCATTGCCCATGCTAAATGTGCATTTGTTAACAGGTAAGCAAAACCATGACTAAATAGCAGGAAATTCAAATGTTTTAAATGGTTTTCCACTAACTCAACCTCCCATGCCATCAGTGTGATTCTCATCCATTGTTGTTTATATCTTTAAAAACATAAAAATCAGAAAAGTAATATTGTCACTAAGCAAAGAAAGGTGGTAACTAAAACCTGTACTGTTTAGGTTACAGTGGGTTAGATGAAATAAACAGATATTATTCTGCTTCAATATGAGAAAACAGTTATTCCAAAAACAGTGCTGAAGGGTTGACCTAGATTTCTACTTTCTGTACAGATTTTGATTTCATGAAGTCTCATGAGTTTAACATCTTGGCTGGTATTCCATTTTGTATATTTTAGCAAAGAATTGTTTTTACAAAGCTGGGGGGAAGTTCTCACAAATAAACTCATATGAAAAAAAAAGAAATGGGGGAAAAGGCAGATGTAGCTCTTGGTGCTTTCAACATCTCCTAACAGAAAACATCTGCTGGGCTTCCTGAATTTTTCTTCAGAGCTTGGGAATACACCCACACTTTTCCAAATTTTCCTCTAAAGACTGAATTGCCTTATCAGTGTTCAGACTGTAACTGGCTATTCCGTTCAAACACTTACTCAGTGTGTCCCTTTACTTTAAATTCCTTACTCATTTATTTATCCAACAGATATGTAGGTATCTATTCCCTACCATTCATATGAGGTAACAGAGAGCAGGCTGATAGGGACCGTGGGTTTAGTTTCTGTTAAGTTGATTCCAACTCATGGCAATCCTGTGTGTTCAGAGTAGAACAACTCCATACATTGGTGTAGTGATTGCTCATTGGGCTTCAGTCCTCATGGTTCAAAGTTCAGAACCACCAGCTCCTCTGAGGGAGAAAGACTGGGATTTCTACCCCCGTAAGCAGTTGCATTCTCAGGGGTTGCTAGGAGTCAGCACTGACTGGATGGAAGTCTCCACTGACTGGAGAGTTAGAGACCTCTCTGAAGCTGACGCCAAGTTTGTCTTCTCGGTGGCATTGGGGGGATTCAAACCGCCAACCTTTCCACGTAGACCTTTGCACCACCCCTAGGGCAGATAAGCACTATAAAAACTAATCATGTTTTGCAAATGAGGAATTTGGCGGGGGGGCGGGGCTGTTCTTGTGTGTGTGCGTTAAGAATTAGCCTTTAGAAAAATGGGAGCGCGAAGGCGTGCAGACAACCTTTCCGTGGCTGTCTTGTCGTCCCTGGGCGCAGCGGCCTAGAGAGCTGAACCTGATGGGCGCCAAGACCGGCTGGCTGCTTGGAGCGCTGCCTCGGAGGCTGTTCGTGGCGGGAGCCAGCCCGGAGAGCCCCGGCCTGGGCCAGGAAAGATGGCTACCTGCATCCGGGAGAAGATGGAGGACTTTAAAGTTGGAAGTCTGCTCGGTAAGGGATCGTTTGCTGGTGTCTACAGGGCTGAGCCCAGTCACACCGGTGTGGAAGTTGCAATCAAAATGATAGATAGGAAAGCCATGTACAAGGCTGGAACGGTACAGAGAGTCCAAAATGAGGTGAAAATACACTGCCAATTGAAGCATCCTTCTATCTTGGAGCTTTATAACTATTTTGAAGATAGCAATTATGGGTACCTGGTATTAGAAATGTGTCCCAATGGAGAAATGAACAGATACTTAAAGGACAGAATGAAACCCTTCTCAGAAAATGAAGCCCCAAGAGACGACCAGTTCTTATGACATGACCCTACTTGATGCTCAACTCATGAAGAGATCCCTGAAGATGTGGGTGTTATATCTAAGTGTGGTGAAGAAACTAGATGGTGCCCAGCTATAAAAAAGAATAGCGTCTCGGATCTTAAAAGACTTATTTTCAAGCAAGCAGCCATCTAAGTGAGGTGTCAACTAAGTCCACCTGAAAGAAGTGCACCAGTCTATGTGATCCAAGGATTGAAATAATATAATCTAAATCTAAAGGAGAAAATGGCATCAGAACTTAAATTATGAACATCTGGTTTCTGTAGTGAGGTCAAAATGTAATATTTTATCATTTGATCTCCCTTTAGACCTATGTTAAAGCTGTTTTCACTATTAAAAAATGAAGGGGAAATACACACACACACACACAAAAGAATTAGCCTTTATTCAAGAGAATCAAAATAACATATCACAGAATGAGTGGTATCTTTTAACTGAAGAGAAGGTAAAGCACCTATTTTTAAAATGGAGATCATGCAGATAGAAAGACCAGGTTGAGCCAGCAAACTAGGAGGCAAAGGGCATGTATAGAGGTCTGAATACTGGCATGTACATATGTAAGTATATTTATACATAATAATAGGGAAATAGAGCTATGTACATATATTTGTAGATTCAGTATTAAGGTAGCAGATGGACTTTGGGCCTCCACTCAAGTACTCCCTCAATGCAAGAACACTTTTTTCTATTAAAGTGGCATTCCATGATGCTCACCTTCCTGACATAATTGCTGAAGACAATTGGGTACATAACCCAAAACCCAGACAATTGGACATCCCCTTGCAGGAGGGTCATAGGGAAGAGATGAGCCAGTCAGGGTGCAGTATAGCATCGATCAAACATACAACTTTCCTCTAGTTCTTTAATGCCTTCCCCCCACCCCACTATCATGACCTCAATTCTACCTTACAAATCCAGCTAAACCAGAGGATGTACACTGGTACAGATTAGAGCTGGAAAACGGGAATCCAGGACAGATAACCCCTCAGGACCAATATTGAGAGTAGCCATACCAGGATGGGAAAGGGAAGGTGGGGGGAGAAAGAGGGAACCAATCACAATGATCTACGTATAACCCCTTCCCCGGGAGATGGACAACAGAAAAGTGGGTGAAGGGAGACATCAGTCAGTGTAAGACATGACAAAATAAAAATTTATACATTATCAAGGGTTCAAGAAGGAGGGAGGGTGGGGTAGGGAGAGGGGGAAAATGAGGTGATACCAAGGGCTCAAGTAGAAAGCAAATGTTTTTGAAAATGATGATGGCAACAAATGTACAAAGGTGCTTGACACAATGGATGGATGGATGGATGGATGGATTGTGATAAGAGTTGTATGAGCCCCCAACAAAGTGATTTTTTTTAAAGTTGTCATTAAAATGAGAGGGAGGTAGGGGGAGGTTTGAGAAGCCAGCAAGATTAAGTGTTTCAAAGAGAAAGGATGGAGGAACGGTCATTTGTAAAATAAGTTTGGTTTGAAAGGGAGCGCGTCAGAGGTTAGAACCTCCAAAGAAACGTGAGCTGAAGTGATTTTTTTTTTTAATCCAAACACAAAAGATTATTTTAAAGATTGGAAAGGTAAATTGTGGCTAAAAAGTGATCATTGCAGAGGACCAGGGAAGATTAATACTAGTGGATGCCTTCAGGGTGTTCTAGAAGGATGTGAGGCAGAATGTTTTCAAAATGGGAGTGCTGGGCTGAGAAATACAGCTGAAATGGAAAGGTCCCTGGAGGGGCTCAAGAGCAGAACAAAGCAGCAGAGTTGAAGCTAGGAAAGTGGACACTATGCAATCTGAAGAACAAAAGCAGTAACAAAAAGTGACTCTCCCCAAGGAACCTGTGGGACACCCACAAATGGATGAATAGCTACCTCATGGGCGTCCCAGAACAAGAAGAGAGTGAGACAGCAAGGATATTTGGCCTAGTAATGGCCTAAGTTCCCTAAATTGGATGAAAGTCATAAGTGAGCACATTTAAGAGGTTCAGCACACTCCAGAAAGGAGGAGCCCAAAGAGAGCCACCCTGAGACGCAAGCTAACCAAACTCGGAAAACTAAGCGAGCAAGAGAAAACTTTGAAATAAATTAGCAAGCAGTAGGTGAATTATCACAGAGGAATCTTCAATAAGATTGTCTATCCCACCCCTGATAAAAGTACCCGTCTTTAAATGAAAGCTCAGACCCCTTTTCCCTATCCCTAGAAGTGAACGCTGAGTGCCTTTTTCTATTAATAGAGATAATAATAATAATAATAGAATTTCACAAGTTTCAGGGATCTCGTCTATGTCTTTTGAAATTACTTCACTGTTTTCTTGGGGTGTGTGTGCAAGCGCACACACTTGCTTCAGTTTTTGTATTTCTGTGGGTTTTTAACTGAGCAAGTGGGCAAGAGAAACCTTATATAAGGATCTCATTTCTTGTAAGATAGCCAACTATCTCTGCCTGCAGCTAGTAGCCTTTAGATTTTCACCCTAATCAATATGGTCCTTAAGCACTCCCCAGGAAGCTTGCTGGTGTCAGGGCAGAACACTCTTTTGTGGTCTCTCAACATGAGCTTGGGAAGGTGAACTGAAAAGGAGCAAAAGAGATTGAACTCAATTTGAATCTGGGATTCCTTTTCCGCTGAATCACTGTATGATGGGGAAACTATGGCTCGCTCTTTAGGGCCAGGACTCTGCCTCTTGAATCTTTCATGGCATGTCAGTTCAGCTGCTTCCAAGAAAGCGCTACTGTTTTGCATGACAAAGTAATAGTTGGCTCAAATAAATCACTGTTGAACTGAGCAGCTAGTGAATTCTGTAACCGCATTAATCATAATTCACAGATGCAAACCAGATAATCGATCTTTATTTATAATCAGAAGTTTGTCTGAAATCAATGAACCGTGTAACAGATTGAAACTGATATATTGCTATTATAGACATTGGTAACTTCCTTCATCTATGACGTAGTGGGGAGGAGTGGGCTAGGTGTGGATGTTAACGAAGCAGGCTTTGGATACAGGGGGCTAACAGAGCTAAAAATATACTTCCAGGATTAACCTGGTGTCTAGTCTTTTAAAAATTACAATGTAAACCAAGAACATGCAAGTGAAGTAACTGAAATATATCATTAAATATATCATTCTGTTTGCATTGGGAACACTCCACTTTTAAGTATCACTCATTAACTCACTCCCTCACTACCCTCAACCCACAGCAATCCTGTAAGGCAAGGTAGGACTGCTCCTGTGAGTGTCTCAGACTATTTACTGGAGTAGAAAGCCCCACTGTTCCCCCTCAGAGCAACTGGTTTCAAATGACTGACCTAGGTTAGCTGCCAATTTGTAACCATTACACTACCAGGGCTCTTTAATTTAAGTATAGGCCACTTCATTTTGGCCTATACTTCACATTCCAGGGAGAGTTTAAGTTACCAGGTGTAAGCATCTAAAATAATTATAACAACTAGAAGTTTAGATGTGGAGGTTTCTTGGTTTGGTTTTTAATTTATAAACAAGCCAAGGTGCTTCCTCTACTCTTAATGACAGAAGTTAGTTCCTGAGAATATATTTAGTTTCCTCTTGCCTATTTTTGCTCCTTGGTATATTCTTCACACTCTAAATTTAAGAAGCGTATATATCAGTCTCTCCTCAGTAATCGTCTTTTAAGGGTCTTTTTCTTTTTTTTTTTTTAAATCATTTTATTAGGGGCTCATACAACTCTTTTTTTTAAATCATTTTATTGGGATACAACTCTTATTATAATCCATACATACACCAATTATGTAAAGCACATTTGTACATTCATTGCCCTCATCATTCTCAAAACATTTGCTCTCCATCTAAGCCCCTGGCATCAGGTCCTCATTTTCCCCTCCCTCCCCATTCCCCCCTCCCTCATGAACCCTTGATAATTTATAAATTATTCTTTTGTCATATCTTGCCCTGTCCGACATCTCCCCTCACCCACTTTTCTGTTGTCCATCCCCCAGGGAGGAGGTTATATGTAAATCCTTGTAATCGGTTCCCCCTTCCAACCCACCCTCCCTCCACCCTCCCAGTATCGCCACTATCATCACTGGCCCTGAAGGGATCATCCACCCTGGATTCCCTGTGTTTCCAGTTCCTATCTGTACCAGTGTACATGCTCTGGTCTAGCCAGATTTGTAGGGTAGGATTGAGATCATGATAGTGGGTGAGGGTGGGGGATAGGAAGCCTTTAAGATAAGGTGACCAGATTTAAAGCAGGACACCATCATGGGGGGGGTGCTTGATTAAAAATTTGGTCTATATGGACCAAATAGACCGTTCCCTAGCTTGTCGTGCATTCTTTCCAAAAATCAGGAATGTCCCGCCAAAAATGGGACGTCTGGTCACCTTACTTTAAGAACTAGAGGAAAGTTGTATGTTTCATCGTTGCTATATTGTACCCTGACTGCCCCGTCTCCTCCCCGCAACCCTTCTGTAAGGAGATATCCAGTTACCTACAGATAGGCTTTGGGTCCCCAATCTGCCATCCCCCTCATTCACAATGATAAGATTTTTTGTTCTCATGATGTCTGATACCTGATCCCTTCGATACCTCGTGATCACACAGGCTGGTGTGCTTCTTCTATGTGGGCTTTGTTGCTTCTGAGCTAGATGGCCGCTTGTTTACCTTCAAGCCTTTAAGACTTAAGGGTCTTTTAAGATCAGTAAACTGCCCTTCGTTAGTTAGATCTTAGTTGCTGAAAGAAAAAGAAATCCTAGCATCTCCAACTGCTCTCACCAAACCTTTAAGGATTCCAAAGGGTTCCTAGCTCCTGGTGCTTATCAGAGAAAAGAGTCCTCGTGCCTCTGATTTACAAGAGCATACTGGTTCGAAGAGGGCAGAATAGTTGTGAGGCAATGTTTCTTCCTGATGCAGAGAATTTCTGTAGTCATGGGGGTGTGTAGGGGCAGCATTTTCTTTCAATAATTGATCTCTATTTTTAAATAAGCCCTTCCCAAGCACTGTCCCTGGTCCAGGCACAGCAGTAGGCTCAATGGATGGATAAGATGCACATGCACATGCTAGGGCAGGATCCTTGATGAGAGAAACTAAAGACATGATCCGAGAGGATCATTTTACAAGGAAAAAAAAAAGAGGAAAGAGCCATCCTATGAAGAAGGAAAATGTTAACAAAATCACAGAGATGTGAAGGAACACAGTAAATTCTGAGGAAGCAGGAGAATCTAGCAACTAAAACAGAGGGGTGTCAAGCAAGGAAACTAAAAAGATGCCTTGAAGCCAAATGAGGTGACGCAGGGATAAGTATGTTCGTGTCCGTTTGATTCAGCGATTGTTGCGGGGACCGTAGGCCCTTCCGTTAGAAAGCGAAATGGGAACACCTTTGTTCTCTGAATCGGAGTGAGTACTGAGACTGAATGAAATCAGAATACAGTCAAGGTTAAGAAACGATTGCAGTGATCGTAGCAAGTACAGATAGCGATGTGAGTGACGAGAGACGGGATGAGATGGAAGAGGAAGAAGTAGAGTCCAGAGGTGCACAGCAGGAAAATGCATGGACATGTGCTTTCTCTGGAGAGGAAGGGGCACAATGTGAAGAGAGGCGCCAACAACGGCCCCACCATTTAAAGGTAGGGATCTCGACTGAGGACATGGCACAGGGGAGCACAGGGGACGAGGAGAAAGAGTGATTCTCTAATTTTGCATTAGCGTTGTGAGCAGGGTTGGAAGAAATTCGGTAATGAGTTGAATTTTAGGTAGGTTGAGTTGAACTATCTGTAACACATTTGATAGAGCCATCTGGTGGGGATCGGGGAGTCATCCACCTCTAAGTACGCCCTGGAGCCACCTAAAGTGAATGAGATAGCTTACCTCGACACCCAGAGAACCTCAGGAAACAAATCAATATTTTTCAAAAATGCTAAGTAAGTCAGAGGTGTAGAAAGAGACTCCCTTAGAGAATCAACATCCGAGAGAGATAGAGATTCAAGAAGGAAGAAGAAATCAGCAAAGCCAGATGTTGCCAAGACCATGACGGCTGAGAAGAGGCCCTTACAATGTGGACATGCGTCATTGCGGACCTTTGCAAGAAGAGTTTTGTTAGAGTGGCCAGCACAAAAACGGGGCAGGGCAGCAGAGAAGGGGGGGATGCTGGCCATCAGAGCCCTTCCCAGAAGGTCATGAAATACATACAGCGCATGGCTGGAGATGCTGTCAGAACAATGGAGGAGCTTCGTCATTCAATCCCCTCGCCCAAGGTCTGCCAGGTCTCCTCTCTGGGCTGCTTGTGAACAGTGTCACCCCCGAGGGGCATCTAAAGCAGCAACCTGTGCAAATCCACTCTCTCAAGACCATCCTTGGAGCCGGGTGTTCTTTGTGAGGACTGTTTTGCTGTAAAGCGCTTGTCAGAAGTTCAGGGGCATGGGTGCAGAGCGAGAACTCCCAGTGCCCTCCCTTTGTTGCTCCTGCCTAACTACACAGCCTAAGTAAGACACGCCTAGGTCATAAAGAGAATGGAAATACAAGGCAGGCAAAAGAAGGAGACGAAGAAAAGCTTCAAATCTTACAAAGACATCAAGGATAAGATTTTCTCAGGATAAGACCTCACTAGGCTGAACGCCTAATTTGTAACGGATACTCCATAAAACCAAGCCTACTCCATGCCTAGATCCTAACTCTCCCCATAACCGCTCTCTGCTTATTCATGAGCCATGATCATTGACGATCTCATAGAGTCTTGGTTAAGTACTCAATGCTCAAGAAACATACTAGGAGTTAAGTACGGGCTTTAGAGAGGCAGACGCAATTCGGTTCTTGTCTTCGATTTTGTGGCTCAAACCCCCTTCTGACTTTTCTTCTCGTTTAGCAAGTGTCTTAAGAACAGTGAATGTGCTGGAGCTTGTTTTCACCCGCTGTCATGAGAACAGGGCACAAGCTGAGTCACTCCTCTGGAATGGGCGTTAATGTCGTTGGTTTCCTCTCGCACAGGACCCCGGGATTCATGTCTGGACAAATGAGCCATCCGTTTTCTTTCCACCAGACTGAAAAGAGATCAATTTCTTGTGGTTTGTTGTTCTTTTTAAAATTGCGGATGTGTGTGCAGCATCCTTCCCAGTCATCACTCTAAGTGGAGAATTAATTCTTAGGAGGAAGTCCAGGATAGCCAGATAGCCATCTGCCACGGCCCTGTCGGCCGTGAGTGTAAGCCCGAGCCCTTTGTTAAGTTCTGTAAAAGACCAGCTTTGACCTTCACCGTGGACCACAGCGCTTCACCTCATACTTCGACACAGCGGTGGATGAAGAGGGCCATCGCTCTCCGAGGGCTTCAACGCTCTCGTCAATTCCTTAGGTATTGTTTTTGGTAAAATCTGTGCAGAAATACTTAGTGGGGCAACTTCTGAAATGTTCGATAACCTGTAAAGATGCAAATAAGAAAAACGTCATTCTGATCTGGTTTTTACTTCCTGCCATTTGACCTTCCCAAATAATCACAGGTCAAGGACCCCATAGAATGTGAAAAAGTCACTTTACAGCCAGGGTTGGCTCTGTCACTAACTCGTCATATTACCTTGTGCAGGCCACGCGGGGCTTGTAGTCATCGTATTAAATGCTAGGCTAGATTTTCCTCCAGGAGTTCTTCCTAACTTATTATATCTATCATGCGGCCACGTCATTCAAAGCCTGACGGCACCTGAACGAGGCTCTAATAGCCCTAAGGTATCCGCATTGCTGAGCAAGCATGACTCTGGTTACTCTTGGATCACCATAGTATCGCCCATCCTTGGACAGCCAGTTCCATTTGGCTGAGACTCTGGAAGGCCAGTCCACCTTCTGGGCTTGCTGACTTCTGCCTCTCGGACCAACATCTCCGCTACCTTCCCTCTCCCTAGACCTTCCGTCTTCTCCGCCACTTCCTTCAACTTCTCTCCCGTGAACACAGCTTCCGCCCAGGTGGACAGGAACCAGCCACAGCTCTTCCAGCCTCTTTGTATTTTCTCCGCCGACCCCCGCGGGCTTAGGTTTTCATGACACTCTTCGAAGAGCACATTGGAGTTCATTTGTATACCTTTTGACATGGCAGACAACCACCTGGACGCTTGTTCAGACAGTTCCTCTTCTTCTCTCATTGCTTCCTAAAACTCCGAGCCCTCCACCGTGCTCGTTGGGAATTCTCCTCAGTGGAGGGCTGTCGCCCAGAAGGCTGGGCCAGTGGCTGTGCATTGTTGTCTGTCTGACATCCCCACTCCTGTCTGAGATCCCTGCACTGAGGCTTACCGACCCAGCCTTCTGCCCTCTGATGGTCTTCTCCCCCTGCATGATATGTTCGTCAAGAATGTTCGAGGGGGGTTCAAAGGCTTTGGCAGAATGGAATGAAAAGATAACCAGAATTTCTCGCGAACTCTTTTAAGTGCCCCTCATCTACTTGCTTTTCCAACATGATTGCTTATATCTGAAAACTTGCTCTCTCAATGATCCGGTTAAACCTGGTGCTTTCTAGAAATATTTAACCACTAAACCTTCTTACTGTGAAAATAAAGCAAAACGTTGACAACAGTGCAGAAGATCTTCCTGACACAACCCACTCCCAATAAGGAATCTGTCCCTGGAATCCGGAGAAAACATAGGGTATGTCTAACTACCCTCTCGAGGGTCCTCATATTTCAGTATTTTAGCCTGCAGCTCCGGAACCTCCCCTGCATACCTTGTGATCAGAGCAGCTAAAAAGTAACAGGAATGGCTTGCCTGGGTTTCACCCTCTCTGGCTGCCCCGGCACTTTTGGGAGAAGTTAATGGGCCATTAAATGGCCAGACTTGAGTCGCGGCGGGGCTGACGCAGGAGACCCAGACAATCAGTGTATGATTTCAACTGCCTTGACTTTTTGTATAGATTTCCATGAGCCCCAGGCATACGTTTGTTCTTGGGTCTGCATCTAATAATCTCTAAAGAAATGTGTGTGCGTGCGTGCGTGCGTGCGTGTGTGTGTGTGTGTGTGTGTGTAGGAGTCCTAGTGTCGCAAAACAGGAAAATGTTACCACAAGGTCGGTCAAATCTACCAGCTGCTCCAAAGGAGAAATATGAGGGTATAGTCTCACATAAAAATTGACAGCCTTGTCAAGCCTATATCTAGTCACTGAACAGCAGTGGGTTTGTTTGGTTGGGGGTTTTTGGGGTGGTGGTGGTGGTGGTGGTGTGTGTGTGTGTTGTGTATCTATATATCTATAGCTATATCTACCATATATATGCCTAAGTATATGTATTTTGCTTACAGTAATGGGCCCAAGTTTCTACTATTTAATCATACATTGCTAGAACCGTCTGGGCCTGAAGTCAACAGTGGACTGGGTCTCTTGCGCTTGAGGGGTGCAAATGCCTGCCACCTAGTGCTACTCGCTAGAAATGCACGTTTCCTTCTCGCATTGCTAATACTGAAGGACAGAATGGGTAGTCAGAAGATAGCCTTTGTTGGTATTAAGTTAAAATGTGATTTTCAAACCGATAATCAGTCAGCATGAGAACAACCTTTCCACTGCAGCTTCACCAGAGACCCAGGATGGCAAACCTCACCTCTCTTCTCCATAATCGTGAAGCCTCCCAAGTCACAATGGCTGCACTACCTTGCTGAGGGCTTCTCACTGGCAGTTGTCCTCAAAGCAGCTTGGCTCAAATATTACAGAACGAAATCTCCCGCGGAGGAGACCTTGCATTCCGTCCCAGCGTTCTTGCTTCGTTTTTTCCCTCTTGCTTTCAGCAGATGGCCTCTCACTCATCTATTCTGTTCCTAAGCAGTTTTGAAAGGGCAGCACTTCTTTCTTTCCACAAGTCTGGGTGGTCTCCCTTTTTATGGCTCTGTTTTGGATGCCTGGGAAGCATTCTCTTTGATAATGCAGACGAAGAAAAGCAGATCAACGGCTAGAATGCCACTAGGCTGGTGCCCGGCTTGAAGAAGACTTGCCATTACAGGACGGACTCTTTTTTGCCAGACCGAGGTGACTTAGGAGTCCCCAGGTGGTGCAAATGGTTAATGAGCTTGGCTGTTGAACAAAGGTTGTAAGTTCAAGTCCACCCAGAGGTGCCTGCTGATTTACCTTCAGAAACAAAGCCCCATAGAGCGCAGTCCTATTCAGATACACGTGGGGTCACCAGGACTTAAAATCGACTCCATAACAAATGGGTAAGATGACTTAGGGCATTTAGTGGGGCAGTGGCAGAACAGGAAGATGATTGGTCTCCACAGTGTTGCCCACTAAATCTTTGCTAGCGAACTACAGCAGTAACGGTTCCAAAGATCATGCACTGATTGCCAGGATCATATTAGTCTTAGTGGAGCAATTCACTTCTTCACCAGGGAGTTTAGTGCATGGCCTGCATGGCAAACACCGTAAGTGATGCTGAGGACAACAATTTAGGGTGGGACCTACTCCCAAAGACCTTCTTAAAAAACCAGTCACCCCATGTAAGTCAGTAGAACCATGCTTCCTAAGATCTCCAGGGACTGGTTTTTTTGGAATTCTTTTGTCAGCCGTTTCTTCTGAGCTATCTCTGGGTGGGATTGAACCATCAGTCTTTCCGTTAGCAGCAACATCTGTTACCCATCTGTACCCTCCGGGGTCACCAAAGGCCTGATAAGTTAGCATTCACTGTCGTTTCAGAAATGCAAGTGTCCATGCAATGAGACAAGGGTTACAAGGAGTAAAAGAAATGCCACAAATCTATTAGGATCTATGGAACCATGAGCTCTAGAACTTTCCTGAACACAAAATGCCCTTTCACATCAGCAGCCTGCAGCCCCAAGGGAGAGGAACTCCGGAAATCACTGAAGACTGATTAGATACACTGATGCCTATCGTGGGGGGTGGGGAAACTTCAAAAAGTTTGTGGAAGCATAGAATTCAAAGGTAATGGAATTTTACCATGAACTTTTTGAAGCCCCTTTATCCCTTGAATTTTAAAACACTTAAATAAGATCATTAACCCTGAAGGGTTTTCTTCTTGTAATCCTTGGAAGGAAGAGTATTATAAATTCCAAAAATAATGGACACTTCTTTTCTAAAATGTTTTTTTCTTTTTTTTCTTTAATACGTTTATTTTAACAATTTCATAGACATACAGATAACATGTCATGCATTTCAGGAGTTTAGTCACCTCCGTAAGCACTGTGCAACCATCATCACAATAAATTCAGGGACAGTCCTCCTTCCTAGATATTTTGCTGAGC
>NW_022111368.1:7674349-7690861 GCF_000313985.2 Echinops telfairi
AGAAGGCCAGTCTTCAGAGTGCAGGTTAGAGGGAGTGTCCCTAAGTGTCCCATGCAACAGCTGAAGCCCCATCAGCAGTGGCTTTTGTTTAACGTGGAAAACATTCCTACACTCACTCATCAGCTGTGGAGAAGACACTTCACCGCTTCAGGCCTGTTTCGTCCCCTCTCTGGGGTGGGAATTAGCCCTTTCTTGGTTCTGAGGCCTGGGGAGCATCTGAATTGCTTGGGGAGGTTGTTTAGAGCACAGCGTCGCAGGCTCCCCCCACCCCCACCCTCCCCATCCTACTCCCCCACCAAACTGCTAGACCAAAAAATTCTTGAGGTCTGAGACTCTCCCCTAAGTGATGATTAGGCAGCCAGCCAGGACCAGTCTCTGGGCCACAGGCCACTTCTGGCGCAGTTTCCTCCAGCTTAGTGTGAGTTCAAATCACCTGGGAGTCCTGTGAAAATGCAGGCTCCGACTCAGGGCCTCTAGGGTGGGGGTAGGGGTCTTTATTTCTAATGAGCTCCCAGATGGCATAAAGGCTCAAATCTTCCATTTGAGATGCTCAGAAGAAGCCCCTCCCCAGCCTCCTAACTGATGGAGCATTTGGCACAGCCATAGCGGATGGGTGGCCAAGAGAGAAATGTCCATTGTAAAAGCCCTGTGACCTTGGTCTAATTTAGAATGGCTGCTGTCCCTGTCTGACCCTAGCTCAGGAGTGAGGCTTGGGTGCATACCAGTGGTGTCACAGCCCAGCCAGTGAACGGTGTATTTTGCATCACAGAATAGGATGTTTGACGACAGTTAAGAACCTCGGGGTTGCGTTTTTCTAGTGTCTGTGCAGGGGGTAAGAGCTTGTAAGTTGGATGGCTTCTCTGTATGTTTGTACTAGTGTGCTGGAGCTTACAAAGAGCGTACTTTTGAGTCAGCATCTGTGAACATGTAGCTCTGAGATAGGTCTTCAAGCCAGATGACTGGCTTGTGTTGGCTCACCAGTAATCTCGGGTTCTCCTTCCGTGGTGTGTTAGTCTGGGTAGACTAGAGAAACTAATTCATAAGAAAGAGCTTTATATACAAGAGCACTTGAATATTGAGAAAACATTCCAACCCAGTCCAGATCAAGTCCATAAGTCCGATATTAGCCCATATGTCAAATAAATTTCTCTTCGTACTCACACAACACATGCAATGATGCCGAATGCAGAAAATCACAGGCCAGTGGGTGGAAAGACTTGTGGATCCAGTGGCATTGTAAGCATCTCAGCGCTCACAGGGTTCTCCACGTGGCTCCTGCAGCTCAGCATAGCGCCATGTATCTTATCAGTAGAGAATCTCCCAGGGAATGAGAAGAAAGTATGTCTCCCGCCTCCAGGGAGGAAGACAGGAGTTCCAGAATCCTCAGGAGAAGGCCATGCCCACACAGAGGCCTCACATGCTATACCATGATTGACAGGCTAGACGCCACCCCTGCGCTCTTAATTCTCAAATTGACACCAGATTATGTTCCTACCACACTTGGTAACTGGATGTATACCTTTGTGTCCAAGCCAGCTCAGATTAGGTTGGGGAACGAGGGTGTTTATCTTTTTGAGAGAGAACAAAGGGTTCAAACTCCCGTGGTGTTTCCAATGAATGGATGGACCCCGGTGGTTCTGCAGCCCACGGTGTGAACTGGACTTGGTGCAGGCAAGCAGGCTGGACCACTAATGATGATCACAACACATGCAACAGCAGCAGAGAAGAGGAAGCTCCGCCATCACCTGGGTGCAGAATTGCAAAATATGGGGATTTGTATTTGAATAAGAATAAGTCCTCCTCAGCCTGTGGTGCCTTAGCATTGCACACCTATCAGCTTGACCATGACGAACCAAACAAAAACTGCCAGCGGAGGACCACGTGGAGCCGCTGTAACCAGCAGACATTGATGTACAAATAAATGCATCGTGTATAGGCCATCTGGGGGGAAAACCAGTTGTGAAGTTTTTCATAACATTGAATATGCACTTACCAGATGAGTTAGATATCCCATTGCTGGATCTTGTAAAGAATACATAGCCAGACAGACATTCAACCACACTTAAATTTTACGTGATGTTCATAGTAGCCAGCATTCATCAAAGGCTGGGAACAATTCAGATGTCCTTGACCGGGTGAGTGGGCAAGCCAAAACTGGTAATGGGATACGACCACACACCACTCAGTAGTAAACACAAACACGTGGACGCATGCTCCAGCATGGACGAATCTTAAATCCAGTAGTCTAGAGTCAAAGGATATGGTTCTGTTGGTTTTTTAGTGACAGTCTGGGGAAGGTAACGCGCGAGAGCCGGTGAACGGACCGGTGGGTGCCAGAGGCGTGGGGTACATGAAGGGCTTCGGTGCTGAGTTTGTTCGAGGAGGTGATGGGGCTATTCTGTAGCTCGGTCTTCAGAGTGGTTCCACGACTCCAGGCACTGGTCACACAACGCACGGGAGTTTATGCAGATCGAAGCATTAAGAAGGAGTGAGAAAATGAAGTCGCGTTCTTTAAGCTATAGCAACCATTTGAAATGATCGTGGCAGGAAAAGAGGAAGCAGCAGGAGGAGAGCGTTCGCGTTTCTAATGACCAACCCGCTGGAACCCTGCCTAAGCCTTGTCCTATTCTGGATCATTTCGAATCAAAACGAACCGAAAAAGAACGCCGTGTCTCACAGCCAAGCCCAGGGCTTCTCCTCTTGCTCTGAGGCTCCCTTTTGCTTCCTTGGCCATTGGATGCTTTGTTGGTTTTTGTTTTGTTTGACGCCTGCCTCCCCCAAATAGAGGGAACCAATGTGGCAACCCTAAGAATATGATTCCTTCCGATGACTTTAGTCCAAATGCACACTAGATCTGGCTCTTGGTCCTGTCCCTGGTCTCTGCCCCACAGCCTTGAAATTCATGAGCCACGGCTGGCTGCCTGAGTGAAGATGTCACCAGGGAAGCACGGTTCAGGAGGTCCAGCGAGCTCAACGGCTATTTCCTGAGCCTCCTGTGCTCAGTGAGCAGCCATCACTGGGCTGTGAGGGGCCCACTCCGCGCAGAGCTTGCCTCGCCCCCCACCCCACCCCTAGTTCTGACAGAAACACAAAGTCACCCAAATGCGCAAACTCTACTGCTAGTCATGGCACACTCTTTGGCAGGAAGGTGACCCAAGGAGAGCAGTCTGAGATTGGCACATGCGGTTCATAGCACACCATGCGCTCCGTCAACATAAATTGGGAACTGTCTTACTTACCAGTCAATTCATGAGCTTGGAAATGCAGTAGTCGCCTCCCATTGCAATGGCCACTTTCTAATCATGTCCGTGTCTCCCAGGGCCAGCGTTAGTAACAGAGTCAAACACAGAGGCAATGAAATGATGGCATCCTGGTCGTTGATTTTGCTGTCCCCATTGTCAGGGAGAAGAGCCTTGGTGACAGTGAAGTACACATTGGCCTGATCACTGTGAGGTCGGCAGTTCTAGTGCACCAGCTGCTCCCGCCCCGCTAGAGATGCCTGCCCTAGGAAACCCGCAGGGGCAGCCCAGCTCGGCCCCCTGGGGTGGCTGTCAGTGAGAATGAGTTCGTGGCTGTGCATTTGTCCTCTTGGAGATTGTCAGGTGCACGACAGAAATAGCATGCGTGCCTCTTTGAAGCCTGCAAACCAGAGCTCGGTGGGTGCTGCTGATCCCCCCAGCGTCCTCCTCTGACAGCCCACAGCGAGGTCCCCCGCTCATCACAGGAGAGCCCCATGCCTTTCTGGAGGAAAAGAACATTTAGGAAATCGAGTTTGTCTATTGAGTCATGAATGATTCACATTTAAGGACATAAAATATATTTATTGCTGGAAGCACAGAAGCAATGCAAGGCTTCCCCAGAAAATCAGCTTTTCCGACACGCGCTGGGCGAAATGACATCCAGACTCCAACACGCCCTGCCGGGTTTGGGGCCCAAAGCCAGTGGGTCAGACTGCCCAGGGGCAGTTAAAGGAGAGGAGGTTTTTCAGTTAAAGGAGTGGCGGTTCTCCGACGTCTTTGCCTGACAGGTGAAAAGCAAGAGAATTGATCTAGTTCTTCCACCCCCACCCTCGGGCTATTTGAAATTGTGGAGCTATGGAAGCCAAGTTGGTTCAGCTACAACTGTATGATGACTTCTAGGAGCTATCACAATGCTCTCCACTCATGTGTGCTCGTTGGCTGCCTTAATGAAGAGCCAGGGTAACAGAAACCAGTGTCCCCCTGCTCCCGGTGTTTCTCTGTTATTACCCATCCAGTTCAGCCCGACCCTCTCGCAGCGCTGCTGTGCCGGGGACTGCGCTGGACAGTTCACATTGTTATCAGTGTCTGACTCCGGATTCCGGACGCGGAAAACCAGGCTATTTTTGGTCCCTTTGGATTCTTTCATTTTCCTGGCAGGCATTTTTAGAGACCGTTAAACTAAAATGATTTTTACTAAGCCATTTTTAAAAAGTGTATGCACTTTCCTCAATAGCATCTATCGTATAAATTCCCTGGTAAGACAATGTCCAGTGGTCAGAACGGACAGTTCCTGGGAGCTTGATAGCCATCGCCTTAGCAACCAAATGCGTTCCTTTGTTCAGACGTCAAGTCTGTGGTGGGGCAGTTTACCTGCGATGCATTAAGTTGACAGTGTGAACAGTCACGTAATTGCTACCCAAACCATGGGGGACAGGCCCATCTCCCCAGCATGGCCCTCATACTCCTTGTCAGGCGTCCCTTTCCCCCCACTTCCAGCCTTGGCAGCCACTGCTCTACTTCCTGCCCCTGCAGTTTTACTTTTCTGTTATACTTTATAGATAGGAGCACACAGTATTCAGCCTTCTTTCACATATGCTGTTAAGATTCATCTCCCTTGTGGTGTGTATCGGATCATGTGTCCTTTATCACTGCCGAGTAGTATTCCACGGTATGGACATACCACCATGTGTTACTCCATTCATCAGCTAATGGACACTTAGCTCTGTAGCTTCTAGAGAAAATGAGTACAACTGTAAACACTCACTCACCTACCTGTTTTTGTGTGAACCTATGCTGTTATTTCTCTTCTCTGTGTACCCGAGTAGGATTCCTCTGTCCTCTAATAAGTGTATGTCCGATTGATAAGAAACTGACAAACATTTGCAAAAGTGACTTCACCATATGGCATTCCCGCCAGCATCGTAGGAGAGTTCTGGTTGCTCTGCACCACCACCAACACTTGATTTTGTAAATATGTGCATGTGGGCACACACGCGTGCCACCCTAATAGGTGTTCAGCCATTTACCACTTTCTCCTCCTTTTCCCTGCTGACTGGCGAATGCTGCTGGTCGGCTCCTTGTGTGCTTGTTTCCACCTGTGTATCTTCTCCACCAAAGTGTCTGCTCGTCTCATGTCCGTGTTTGAAGGTTTGTTTTGTTTCTTCTCTAAGAGAGCTTTTGCCTTTGCCTAACTCCAAAGCACAAAGACACGCTCCTGTGTTTGTTTGCTTGTTTCTGTTTCTCTACAAGTTTAATCGTTTCAGCACTTACATGTAAGCCTGTAATCTCTATCAGATATCAAGTAAGTGTTTGTCTATGGAGTAAGGTGAGGCTCAAGATTTGTTTCTTTACATATTTAGGTGTTTGTACATTTACACTGATGTTAGTAGAAAATAGAAGTCAAATCACGTTTGAGGGAGAATTAATTCTAAGAATCCTCATGACTGAACTCATACCTCACGCTTAATATGGAACAGTAGTCAGGGACAGGACTGATGTTTTGTTATCTATTAAATAAGAAGATACAGGCATACAGTGGCAGATTTACTGAGTTCTCTATTGCCTGGAATTGGAAGTAGCCCATGATTTACTGAGAGGCATTCTATTTGTAAGGTGTGCTGATAGTGTCGTGGTTAAAGTGATCAGATGCTACCCAAAGGGTTGGCAGTTCAAACCTCGTGGAAGAAAGTATACCGTGGAATACTACTCAGCAGTGAAAAGGAGAAAGGTGTGGCAGTCTACTTCCATAATGATTTACAGCCTTGAAAACTCTCTGGGGCAGTTATCCTCTGTCCTCTAGGGTCCCTCTGAGTAGTAACTGCTTTGATTGGCCATGCCTTTGATTGGGGCGGGTATCATACCGCAGACTTCATAAAGCTCATAGAAAAGTTCCATTGCCTTTTAATTCCATTTTCATAAACATTCTGAAGACCCCCTCATGTATGTACTGTATAGACATCAACCTTGGAGTTATGGTTCGTAGAATTTTCTGTTACTGCATCCCACCTGGGTGATTTACAGATTGCTCACAAATACGATCACTATCCTTGAAAGCAGGGAACCTGTCTAAATTTCCGAAATTTCCGACGGCAGAATCATTTCCCTGGATCATAAATAGTAACGCCGCTCACCTTTGAAGCCCTTTTACATATTTCAGAATGCGTGCCCCACAGTTCGCAGAAACCAACTGGGAATTAAGTTGGAATCAGCTAAGAATCATCAGGGCCTGCAGCAAGTATAAGGGCCCAGAAGCTGTGGGCCATGGGACATGCTGAGAATGGAGAAGGAAGGGAGGGGACACCCCAGGGACTGGGGAGGATCTGGGTTCGCTGGTGGTATGCCCGGTACCCATAAAAGGCCAGATGGGAAGAGTAAACTTAGGAAGGAGAAGGGATTTCCTACTATTCAGATGTTGGCCAGTAAGTATTTTAAAGCTTATTCTTATCCTACCAGGGGAATGTTGTCCAGTCGATTAACGAGCCTGGTGTGCAGGAAAGCAGATGTTTCTTTTTGCCTTTGGGGAAATTGCCCTTTATCCTTTCCTGAAAAAAAAAAAAGAAACTCTTCTACCTCCTTCACCCACGGCAAGGTTAAGGTTAACAACTGATGAATGGGCGCAAGCACTGCATTTGATGATATGAATGTGTAGTGAAATATCTTTCCCCATCCATGGATGTCCCATCTCTAGTCACGGCGTTCTCCTACGGGTGCCTCCATCTGATGACATTTGGCAACTTTCTCGGCAGTGAAATTCTGAAATGCACGAAAGCTTAGCAAGTGTCTCGGGATCTTCAGTGTGTTCTCTCCACCGCCGCGGCATTTCAGCTATGCATGTTCAAGTCTGGACTCGTTCCCTCTGCCCTTTCAGACTGCAGCTCCCCAAACAGACCCTGGATTCCCCACACACGCAGACTCCAGGGGTGATTTCAAGACAGGCATTATAACCCTCTGCCCAAACAATGATTGACATGGATTCTATCTTGTAGCTGACAAGGAAGCACAAAACCGAGGAACATTTAGCTCGCGATAATATTTAGCAAATGTTAGGAAGAAAAGAAAGCAAGACCCCCCCTGCTTCTTCTCTTCCTGACTGCTAACGTCAGACCTTGCTTTTGATGACTGCCTGGTGGAACAATTGGATCTGAGAGCCAGCCTTGCGCATCAGAGAGTTTTCTTATTAAAAGATGCCGGTCTCCCTTCACGAAGAAAGGTGGGCTGCTAGCATGCGGTGCCTCTCAGACTATCATGGACACACACATGTTTTAGGGCTCCTGTTAAACCATGGGGGAGGCATTCTGGGATGGGACATGAGATTCTGCATTTCTAACAAGCTCTCAGGTGATGCCAGTGCTACTGACCTGTGGAGCACACGTTGAGTCACGGGTATAGTGGAACGATAGAAGCCCTGCAATGAGACAAGCTTCACAATCCTAGATCCCCAGAGCTGACTTCACGAGAGCCAGCTCTTCTCTCTTCACCTTTCTGAAAGCCAGTTCATTTTTTTTAATGGAGTTGATAAACTACTTCATGAAATTGTCCCAATGATAAAATGAGATAAATCATTTTTTAAAGCCTGTAACTGCATCATCCCAGAGCATACACATTGAAATTATAGTTCCCATTATCCATCTCTCTAGGGTGTGATAAGGGAGTGGGTAGAGATAGGGGATATGATTTTATAGCTTCTTTCTACAATCTCTGCTGGCTTAGAAGAACTCGTTGGTAGAAGTGTTCTTATTAAGTATACTGTGAGAATTTTATGAGCATAGTTTTTCGTACACTTATTTAAAAAAGGAAGGAAGAGATGGTAATTGCCTTCGTGATTGGGGCTTTTTGATGGAGGGTGGGAGTTAATACTAATCATGATTAGCAATAAGAAAATATCCTTTCATTTACCTTATGACTCCAGCTGTCTTTACCCGCACACCTGATTGGTATGATGAGCAGGATTTCCTTAGGAAATGCTCCATCCCTGATCACTGAAACATCTCTCTGTCATCCTTTGACAATAAATATCCACTTAATGCCAACAATGCTGGGTGTTCAGTGTGAGTAAGAGTGAGACGTTCAGTCTTCCCAGAATCTTCCTGACCCAGATTGGAAGCAGGACGGAATTTTATGGCATGCTGCAGGCTGAACTATCAACGCTGGCAGCATCTTCACACTTACTGACATGGCTATCAGTCTTAAAAGAAGAAGGAGAGGAGGAGGAAGAGGGAACTAACACTTGCTGGTGAGAGAGTGGAAAAATGAGACTTCCCATCCATTGTGAGTGGGGGGACGCAAAATCAAAGGGCACAGCTGATGTGAGAAACAGTTTGGGGGTTCTACAGCACGATAAATATAACCTTTCAAGATCAAACAGGCGGCATTTGCCCAAGGACAGAGTCGAGAAGGCAGAAAAGCCAGGAAGTAGGAATGGACGCGAGTCACATGGGAAGGGTGAGTGGTGATGTTATATTGTAGTGCTTGCACCACAATGCCACCCACCGCAATGTGGATGGATTACTAAATGAAAAATTGAGTTATCCATTCAACCTTCACCCAATTCACAATTAAAACAAAACCTTAATGCCAAACACAGACTTAACATGGGGCCCAGCATATCCCTTCCTGCTATCGACCCAGAACTTAAAATCAGGGACTCAAGCAGATCTTCTGCGGTGATAAACATTACAGCCTTATTCACATAGCTAAAAGATGGAAAGAACCCAAGTGTAAAGGGATAATGGGTAGGAAAGAGGGAACTGATTACATGGAACTGTGTGTGACCTCCTCCCTGGGGGACAGACAACCGAAAAGTGGATGAAGGGAGACGTCGGACAGGGCAAGATATGACAAAATACCCATTTATAAACTATCAAGGGTTCATGCGGGAGGGGGGAGCGGGGAGGGAGGGGAAAAATGAGGACCTAATGTCGGGGGTTTAAATGGAGAGAAAATGTTTTGAGAAACGATGTACAAATGCGCTTTACACAATTGATGTGTGTATGGATTGGGATAACAGTTGTATGAGCCCCTAATAAAATGTTAAAAAAAAAAAAAAGAAAGAACCCAAGTGCCCACCAACATATGAATGGATAAATCAACTATGGTATATCCATGCAATGATGTATTATTCAGCCATAAAAGAAATGCAGTCTGATACATACTGTAATGTGGATAAAACTCAAATGCATTGTGTTATAAAAGTGTGTAAAGATACTAATGGTCACATAGTGTATGATTGAAATACCCAGATTAGGTACATCCACAGAAATGGGAAGCTGAATGGTGATTGGAGGTGCTGGGGCCAAGAGGGGTGGGTGTGTACCCATATCATGAATGAGTATGAAGTGTCCCTTGGAGGTGATGAAAAGATCTGGGAACTAGATAGACAGGACGGTTGCACACATTGGGACTGTACTGAGATTCCACAGAATAGTACACTTCAAGTGATTGCACGTATGCTGTGTGAATTTCACCTTGAGTAATAATAATAATGACAGCATGCTCCAGACAGAGAAAGACTACAGTCTTATTCCAAAAGTCAGGATTCCCATCCAAGAAGTAAAGATTAAAAACAAGTCCGCTGACAATGGAAGGAAAATGACTACATGGTGTGGTTAGTCACTTTCCCCAATCAAAAGGAACGGAGGAAAGGTTAATGAATACAAGACAAGAATGTGGCTTTTCATCAGGAAGACATGGATATTCCACTTTGGGTCATATTAAATGTTTCCTCTTCGCTGGCTCTACAACATCATCCCACCAGATAGAAATGTAGTTTATGGGCAATGCAAT
Organism: Echinops telfairi; assembly: GCF_000313985.2. Lineage (NCBI taxonomy): Eukaryota > Metazoa > Chordata > Mammalia > Afrosoricida > Tenrecidae > Echinops > Echinops telfairi. Next base: position 7,684,372 of record NW_022111368.1, read on the forward strand.
GACGGCACTAATGAGGAGCAGTTTATCCTCCAAAGGGTGCTCCTTGTAAACACTAACCAGCAGCGGCCTGTCCATGATTAGGGGCTATTTGAGGTATGATATGTAATCACAAGAAAGCTATAGTCTACCAGAGCCACAAAACAAAACAAGAATGAGCACAACAGAGGAAGAGTCTGAAAAACCAGCATCAAAACATGTTCTGTTCCAAACTTGCAACAAACACAGTTTAAGAAACCCCCCAACTGGGTATTAGAACTGGAATGAGCCTGGGATATCATGTTGTCCAACAAGCCCTCCCAAGTCAAGTCCCGGCTTTCCATCTCTTACCACACTTCCTACCTACACAGAGACAGTGGCAACCGCCTCCCTTTTCTAGGGCCCTTCAACAGTTATGAAAGTGGTGTGCCAGCCCGGGTCGACTCGAGAAACAAATCCATAGAGACCTACATGTGTATGAGAGAGAGGTTTATATCAAAGAGTGATGGTACGTTATGAAACATCCCAGCCTAGTCTAGATCAAGTCCATAAGTCTGATATTAGCCCATATGCCCGACACCAATCTATAAATACCTCTTCAGACTCAAGAAACACACGCAATGACGCTGAATGCAGGAAGATCACAGGCCGGTGGGTGGGAAGTCTTGTGGCTTCAGTGGCGTTGTGAACATCTCAGCACTGGCAGGGGTCTCCACGAGGCTCCTCCAGTTCCCGGGGCATGAGATCTATCTTCGGAGTACCTTGTGTCTTGTCAGTAGAGCATCTCTCAGGGAGTGAGTAGAGAGAGAGAGACAGAAGTCTCCCGCCTCCAAGGAGGAATTACACACTTCCCAGAATCCTCAGGAGAAGGCCATGTCCAAAAGAGGCTTCACTGGCTATATCAAGATTGATAGGCTAGACTCTACCCCTACACTCTTAATCCTCAAACTGGCCCCAGATTATGTACCTAGCACACGTGGTTTTGCCACTGCATACAATTTTAAAAGTCAGGCTGGGTGAGTACTGATTTTCAACAGGAACTGAACTCCTCGGGAACACGTGGACTTCTTTGAGAGACCTTTCTTTGTTGCTCTATCGATAAGGGTCTCTGAGGGCCGTAACACCTCAGAATGAAACACGTCATTTCAAAAGCACCCACCACTCACAATGGCTGTTAGCTGCCATGGATTGTGAAGACTTAACATACGCTGTTTCCACAGGGTCAGCCAGGGCCAGTCGGCCCCCAGGGATACAACGGGCCCTCCGGATTACAAGGTTTCCCAGGCCTGCAGGGTCGCAAAGGTGACAAAGGGGAAAGGGGACCTCCAGGAATAACAGGCCCCAAAGGAGACGTGGTATGAACACCTGTTAATATGGCCTTCTGATTGGGTGAGGCGGCGGGGGTGGGGGTAGGGGGGTGGGATGGGTGTTTGGGCCTCCATTAAGTTTGTTTGCTTGCTTTATAGGGAGCAAGAGGTGTTTCTGGATTTCCTGGTGCTGATGGAATTCCCGTAAGTTCATTTTTTGTTGTTTGTTTGTTTAAGATTAGAATTTTAAAACCCTGTCACTCTTTTGATCCAATATACTGATGACCGAACGAAACATGACAAAGCCACTTTTGCTTGTAACATACAGCTTCTGCAGCTTCCCATGTAGAATTTCCCTCCTGGAATCCGGTGAAGTATGGGGTGGGTGATCTATCGTGTTCTTTGTAAACTTGACACCAGACTTGACCTCAGAATTGAGGCCGCTCCGCTCTAACGAGATCTTATTTAGTAATAAAAGCTACAGTGTTGTGCAGAGATGTATGCCCAATGAAAAGTCGGTTCGGAGATTCTGTTTGAACTCAAAAACAACCCGAATGCAAAGCCGTCGGGCACAGGAGGCAGGCCGGACATTTGCCCGGCTTCTCAGACGCTTTGTAGTCACCACTCATAAAAAGAGGAAGAGAAAGGGCCTGCTTTGTTCGTGGGAAAATCGCAACCTACAATAAAACGTGTTTTTCTAACCTAGTTCGCTTTGCTTCTTGTGGCACAAAAGTAAATAAATAAGTAAACAAACAAGACGGGCTGACTCACAGTCTTTGTCCCTGGGCTTCCCAAGCAGATTTCTCAGGGCCGGCTTCCTGGCCAGACCCTGACATCAGGACCTTTGTTTATCGCACATTCCGATCCGTCTCCCATGCTTCTACTGCTGCAGTTTGAAGACAGCTGCTTCAGGAGTCCCCCGCCCTATCCCCCCCACCCCAACACACACACACAGATGTTTATGTCCTTCCCTGACATGTTCATGTTCTCTTCACACACGTGCACGGACAGTCTCTTCTTTCTCCAGGAGTTCACAAGTCGGGCTGGTCCTTGGCAGCAGAATAGAAGCAGGGGGATGGATGGAGAGCGGTCACAGGAAATCCAGCCTTTCCCTTTAGATCTTCAGCCGCATGCCCCGTGAGAACTCTGCACCCCACGTGGAAATGGTCATCGTGAAAGTGGGAAAGTCACATTGACCAAGACGTGAGACCTGCAAGGCTGGTGATCCCGAATGGCACCAGAGTGATGAGCTCAAAGCTGCACATTAGCAACCAATAAGGAAAGAACCTTTACATGATTTCGAATCTGGAGGAGTTGACAGAGTTTGGGTTTTGCACCCCCTCCATTTTGGGTTGTTTTTCCTGCCCAACTGCCTAGAATGAAACCACTCACTTTTAGACCTAATTCTGGACCTTTAATAAATGTTATCTTAAATGTGTGCATAAGAAAAGGTGGTGAAGAAAGCTGATGGTGCCCAGCTATCAAAAGCTATAGCATCTGGGGTCTTAAAGGCTTGAAGATAAACAAGCTCAGAAGCAACAAAGCCCACATGGAAGAAGGACACCAGCATGTGTGACCACGAGCTGTCGAAGGGATCAGGTATCAAGCATCTAAGAACAAAAAATCATATCATTGTAAAGGTGGGTGAGTGCAGAGTGGAGACTCAAATCCCATCGGTGGGCAACTGAACACCCCCTTACTGAAGGGCTGTGGGGAGGAGACGAGCCAATCAGGGTGCAGGCTAGCAACGATGAAACATATAACTTTCCTCTAGTTCTTAAATGCTTCCTCCCCGCCACTATCATGCTCCCAATTCTACCTTACAAATCTGGCTAGACCAGAGGATGTACATTGGTACAGATAGCAACTGGAAACACATGGAATCCAGGATAGATGACTCCTGCAGGACCAGTGGTGAGAGGGGGAATGCCTAGAAGGTGAAGGGAATGTGGAGTAGAAAGGGGGAACCGATTACAAGAATCTACATATAGCCTCCTCCCTGGGGAATGGACAGCAGAGAAGAGGGCGGAGGGAGACATCGGACAGTGTAACTTATGACAAAAGTATAATAATTTCATGAGGGAGGGGGAGTGGAGAGGGAGGGGGGAAATGAGCAACTGATATTAAGGGCTAAAGTAGAAGGCAAATATTTTGAGAATGATGAGGGCAACAAATGTACATCTGTGCTTGACAATGGATGGATTGTGGTAAGAATTGTACGAGCCCCCGATAAAATAATTTAAAATAAATAAATGTTGTCTTTCAGTAATTGAAATCTGAGTTTAAATGTAGTGATCTGATAGAAAAGAAACTGTAACATCGCTGTATCATATCTGACTTCGTTTTTCGCTCTCCCAAGTCAGGTAACGTCAAGAGCCAGTATAACAGAAATCAGGGAGGAACGCATTGTTTTATGGGGAATAGTTGGGTGAACAGATAACTGTTATTTTCTGAAGACTCTTGGGCTAGCTCTAGAATCTTCTTTTTTTTTAAATCATTTAATTGTGGGCTCTTACAGCTCTTATAATATCCCGTATAGCAATTGTATCAAGCATATTTGCGCATATGTTGCCATTATCATTTCCAAAGTATTTTCTACGTGAGCCCTTGGTATAAGCTCCTCTTTTTTCCCCTCCCTTCCCTACCCTCCCTCCCTCATGGATCCTTGATCAATTATATATTGTTATTATTATTTCATATCTTACACTGCCCGTTGTCTCCCTTCACCCACATCTCTGTTATTCATCCCCTTTGGGGGTGGGGTGGGGGTGGGGCTATATATCCAATCTTGTGATGAGGTCCCCCTTTCTCACCCTTCCCCCTCCCTGGCCATCCCCCTACCCTCTTGATATTGCTACTCCCACGACTGTTCTTGAGGGGTTATCTGTCCTGAGTTCCATGTATTGAGAGCTCTTATATGTACCAATGTGTGTTCTCCGGTCTAGCCGATTTGTAAGGTGGAACAGTTCAGGAATCTGGAGGCTGCTCAATCTCAGAGCGCAGGCGATGCAAATTAAGTGAATTTAACAATCAGCTACTATCACTGCTCAGTTCAAGAATGCCCAGTTGGAGGGAGCTGGGTAATTTTAGCTCCTCAGCGTCACATTTAACAGTATCTAAAAGTGATGTGCAGTACAATCTTGGGAGTTGCATCCTAAAGAAAAGTATCTCATTTGATGCAGACGAGTAGGAGGTGAACTCGCTGCTCAGTGTGACGGACCTTTCTCAGAAGCACGATTTCAAAGTAAGATCAGGTGGACAGACAATTCCAAGTGATTTCAATAAAATCTGAGTGAGTAAGAAAGGCCGAGAGCCCACAGACAATCCAGAAGAGGAACAAAGAACTTAGCAACACGTGTTTAAGCAATAGGATCCCGGAATGCTGAAGACCTGGAACAGGATGCTAGAGAGCTTGTTGTCTGTCTCAGGCTAGCTTTACAAGACCAGACTTCCTTCTGTCTTTACCTTTAAGGAAATCATCAGACACCTATCTGTAGCCAAACAGCGTCAGAGATTGTGTTCCTTGATACCGAGCCGCCCCAGGGGATTCCTCTGACTCACCAGACAGGTTTCCTGGAAAGTCTGCCTCATGTCTCGTGTGACATCAAGAATGAAAGTTCAAAAGCCATGGCTTTGAATGGCCAAGGCAGCGCGATGGGCAAATAAAAGGAAAACCCCCCTTTCTATTTTATTTTTTGCCATCATTCAGGCTACAGGGGCCTGGAGGCAGGACTTGGTTCCCATTTGCACATTTCTCCAAGTCCATCTGCAAAACCTCCATCCTGAAGGACCTCAAAAATCACCCTGAAATAGGGGTTTGGCGTCTTATCAAGAAAAGCAAAATTTAGAAGCGACTGCTCAATAGTAAACATCTCGAAGCATCTGCTATTTGGAGAAATGACAAAACGGACTGTCGTCGCATAGTACCTAAACCATTCATCCCCCAGGTCTCTGAAACCAGGTGGATTGAGTTGAGCTGTTTACAACGGAACTGAACCCTCCCTCTGTCCAGTTCTTCAAAAGACATTTGACCGCGTTTCCTCCCCTGCCCCTGATGTCTCAGAGAAGCTGATATGCTTCATGTTGGTGTTTAAGACCTAAAAGCTCCTGTTCCCAAAGCAAGTATATGAGAGGAAATCCCGCTCTTTCAAATACGGCAAAGCCATTGCTGAAATCACCTTTGTGGGTGTGAAAATCTTACTTCTTTAGAATGTGAACCTCTTAAACTACCCATCTAGAATTTGGTTGTGCAGAACTGGTTAAAAAACAAACAAACAACAAAACAGCCCCCTTGTTATCCCTCAGAAGAAGCTAGCCCCTTCTAGGATGTTTAAAATTCTCTCATACTTGGCTTTGCTAAAACACAGCCACCCGTTTTGGGTGGTGAAGCAGGGTAGGAGATTCCCTGAAGGCAACTACTGTCTCAGCCAAGCACATGAGCAACAGAGATTGGTCGGGAACACCTGGGCCCTGCTGAGAGCCACACCTGTGCCTTTGTTTCTTTACTCTTTCACTCATTGATTGCTCCGCCCCTGTTGAGTTACCTTTGCTCTGGGATTCATGCAGTGGCTCGGAGAAGAACAGTGCGAGCCGCTATGCTCCAGTTACCTGGAAACCAAAACAAAATGAGCTAAAAGATTCTTATGTTTCTCTTCCCCAGGGACATCCAGGGCAAGGTGGGCCCAGAGGAAGGCCTGGTTACGATGGCTGCAATGGGACCAGGGGAGACGCAGGTCCACCAGGTACCCCAGGCTCCGAGGGAATTCCCGGCTACCCTGTGAGTATGAGCGCAGCACCTGGACCGTCGTCAGTTGCTGTTGCTAGCTGCCATCCAGGCGGTCCCTGACTCGTGGATCCTGTCACAATGGCATAAAGTGATGTCCGTGACTGGGTCCTCCCATGATGGGTTGTGGCTCATTCAAGCCCTCGGGTTTCATTGACTGACTTTTGGAAGATCACCAAGCCTTTGCTCCTAATCCATCTCCATTTGAAAGCTCTGCTGAAACCTGCCCAGCATCATAGCAATACAGACGCCCCCCCACTGGCAGATAGAGGGCAGAGGGACACCAGCTGAGAACCAAATCCAATGTGTCCTGCATGCGCGGCAAGAATTCTATCCCTGACCCACCGTGCCCCCAATTACTGAATTGCTGGGTACTTGTCAGTGAAAATATGTAAAAGAGGCCACGTCCTGAACATTTCTCCCG